>NC_082678.1:10914090-11217121 GCF_025265405.1 Mesoplodon densirostris | reverse complement strand
TATACCTATGATTTCTCTCCTCAGAACCTCAAAAAATGTTTTCTAGATGCCAAATCTTAAAGCACAAATGGTCAGCTAGTTAAATATTAGGGCAAAATAAATCCTAATCACGCTGTCAATTCTATTCAAAACCAACCCTGAAACATGCAAGTGGAATAGAAGCCCAGGAACTGCTACCCATCTTTCCCCATAAAACAAGGGAAATACCACTTGTCTAAAGATGACAGATATTGTCAAAACTCAGGAGAAATACCAGAGTTCTTTTTTTAAAATTTATTTTATTTTTAAGTTTATTTATTTATTTTGCGCTGTCCTGGGTCTTCGTTTCTGTGCGAGGGCTTTCTCTAGTTGTGGCAAGTGGGGGCCACTCTTCATCGCGATGCGCAGGCCTCTCACTATCGTGGCCTCTCTTGTTGTGGAGCACAGGCTCCAGACGCACAGGCTCAGAAGTTGTGGCTCACGGGCTCTAGAGCTCAGGCTAAGTAGTTGTGGCTCACGGGCCTAGTTGCTCCGTGGCATGTGGGATCTTCCCAGACCAGGGCTCGAACCCGTGTCCCCTGCATTAGCAGGCAGATTCTCAACCACTGCGCCACCAGGGAAGCCCCAGAGTTCTTATATCAGAGTTACTGTGTCTAATCCAGGTAGAACAAGAAAAAATGGGCTTAAACTAGCATATTACAGTACTTGGAGTCCGACAACAAGAAGCTTCTACACCACAAAATGGGTTTGGTTGAAAGAAACCAAGAGAATTTTTTCCCCTGGGTCGTTAAAAGGCAAAGGAATGAACATAATGACCTTTTGAGGTACCTTTCTGACCTAAGGTCCTGATTTTTCTCTGGAAAATACAAAAGTCAAATTTACCTAACACCCATATAATTCTCCTTGATTATATTTTAATTACAGATAGAGTTGTGATGACGTTTAAGTAATAATAGCTAACATTTCTAAATTGCTTACTATGTGCCAGGCAGAGTTCCTAACTCCATTACATATATTAACTCATTTAACCTTTCTTATACTCTCATTTTACAGATGAGGAAACTGAGGCACAGAGTTAACTTGCCTAAGGCCACACAAAACGGGTAAGTGGCAGGGCTGAGATCTCAACCCAGACTACCTCTAAGAGGCTATCTGGTAATTGAGCTTTTTTCATGGGATGGAATCAGTGTTTAGGCACATGCAGATGCAAAAAGAAGGATTCCTGTCTCTGGCCAGGAGATGCCAAGGTTAACTCCAGGGTAATGGTCTTAGAGCGCCACCTGGACCACCTGTGTCTGAATCACCTGGGTGTCTGTTAACTAGTGAAGCCTGAGAATGTATAAGTCCCTCAAAGGATTCTTATACACAAGCTAAAATTTAGAAAACCATTCTCCAACACCAGTGTTGCTCTATCCCCCAGCAGAGACCACAAAAAAACAACATCAAACACAATTACCAATAGTCGGGCTCTTTATTCCAGGTGTAGTTGATAGAATCTAGTTTACTCCACAACAATTCCCAAATTTATTCAGATGATGGAACACCTGGAAGTCAAGTTGTTCTTGAAATGCTAAGAGATTTAATTCTACCGAACAACAAATAATTTTACTACACGAAAACGTGATGACATGAATACAAAATTTTTCTTAAATTATAATCACGTTTTCTTAATGTCTCACAGTAAAAAAAGATGACCGTTTCTGGGCTTTTTCATCCATGTTAATTTGCTGTGTCAATTTACTTTGTCCTCTCCTGGCAATTACTATTGACAGCAAACAGGAACCAAAGGTCTGAGAATTTCAACCAATAATTTTAAAATTCCTCTAAAATATGAAGTCTGGCATCTCCATGTCCAGGTTTCTCCGAAACTGAGCCTGATAATCACTGTGTTAAAGTGAGATTTACTGCCCGCCAGCCCCTAGGCACAGATCCTCTACAGCAGGGTTTCTTACCTTGAGGTCCCTGAACTTGAGGTGGAAAATCACATTTACATTTTCACAAACCTCTAGCTAAAATTTATCATTTCCTTCCATTACAAATGAAGGCAGCTACTCACCATGGCATCAAGGTCTGTGATTTGTTACCAAAAAAAAATCACTGATTTCTTTCATATCACATCACAGTGAACATCTTGAAATGCTGTTTACCCTCATCCCTACTTCAAGATTAATGATTATAATGGGTGATGTAATTTAATGAGTTAACTTAAAAGTACAGATTACCACTTTTTAAAAAATATTTTTAGGGCCTCCCTGGTGGCGCAAGTGGTTGAGAGTCCGCCTGCCGATGCAGGGGATACGGGTTCGTGCCCCGGTCTGGGAGGATCCCATATGCCGCGGAGCGGCTGGGCCCGTGAGCCATGGCCGCTGAGCCTGCGCGTCCGGAGCCTGCGCGTCCGGAGCCTGTGCTCCGCGACGGGGGAGGCCACAACAGTGAGAGGCCCGCATACCGCAAAAAAAAAAAAAAAAAAAAAAAAAAAAAATATTTTTAATAACTATAGCTCAATATGATTGGTTTCCTTTGTAATCCTATGTATTTTATGCATTTGAAAACAGAATTATGAACAGAGATCTACTGGCTTCAAACTGCCAAAGGTGTCCATGACACACACACACACACACACACGTTAAGAACTCTGACCTAGATAGGTGAGGGCACAAAAACAGTAGGCAAGACACTGCACTGCCTACATCATGCAAGTGAACTGAGACAGAGGTAACTGCTTAACCTATTACCCCTGGGATCATCAGACCACGCTGCCTGTGCGCCTGTGACACAAAGAAGGGGCTCCACATGGTTACTAAATCAAAGGACAAACTTTGGGGTAGAGTCCCTGCAACGGAGGTTTGACACTGATTACTCCACTGATTCCACCAGCAGCCTAACTGTGGCTCAGTTTCTCCTCTCTTAGAAATGGGACTACTGCTTACCCAAATCGACCCTGGAAGAACTTGCAAGGAAAAAAAATCTATCTGTGTGAAAAGATTCAAGCCCTTTGAAAGATATATTTTACTTTTTTCCCCCTTTTAAACATGTATCCTTAAACAACAGTTCTAATGTTCCCAATTTTACTAGTTCAGTTTACACATCAGGGCCTTGAATTCCATCCCCACCTCTGCCGTCCACCATGGGCCATAAAGAAGAAAGAGGCACCAGAGAAAAGAAACTAAAGCTATGTCTTGTCAGGACTCTCTGCTTTCTGTGGGCAATGGGTAGACTCCAAGATCAGTGCATACTCCCCGAGATTTGTTTGTAAATTGTGTATGTGTGATGTCTGGGTAATGAAAGTCCATCGTTTTCATCACTTTCTCAAAGGGGATTCCAAAATAGTTAAGACCTAACTCTAGAGAAACAGATGTGCTCCTGAAAAACTGTAAACAAAATTACAATGTTCAAATGTTTTTTACAGGACCTTTATGTGTAAAAAAGAACTTTCCTCCAACAAACTGTGGGTCAGAAATAATAAAACTGACCTGTGTAGTGCCCCACAGCTGGTCAGTGGACCAGACAGGACCCAACCCTAGAGCACCTGGCTTTCTTCCCTGCCCCATGCCTGTCACCATCCAACACTTTATTCTTCTTAAGTCACGGTGTTCATGGTGTTAAGCAGGTGTACAGGCTTTCAACACCGCTAGGCACGGCTCTCCGTTGCTCTGATCACTATCAATCACGTTTACTCTAACACAATAAATGGAAGAGATTAAGGGGTAAAGGAAAGAAAACTCTTCCCACTAACTTATTCAACAACTTTCAAAAATAAATTTATGCTGCGCTGTCAGCTTAAAGCTTCCTCCTACTACCCGTGCTTCTATGAAGGATTCTCAAATTGTGGATGTCCAGGAAGACTTACTACTCAAGATTACATATCTATCTATATTAGCACGAAAGATGCCAAGAAAAAAATACGTTAAGTATCATCCTTCTCTGTTCGGAAAACAAAGGCGGGATTACAGCCATTGGCCAAGATTTCCAAAAAGAGGGTCTCTTTGAAGAGGACGAATATAAGGCAGCAGTAGCAATGGCAATCCCGGCAAAGGGCTGGGGGATCCAGGAAGAGCACCTGGGGGTGGGTGTAGGGGGCTGGGAAGCCTGCGCACTAAACAGTCCTAATGGAGATCTAGCGTTGCCAGGAGTGACCACCGAAGCGCCAGCATTTTCTTCACAGCCATCATTCCCTCATCCTTCTTCCGCCCCCTAATTGAAGCAATGCGGCAGGAGCGGAGCGGATAGGAGTGATACATGGCATAGCTTTGGGGTGTAAACTTGGGTTTGAGACCTGTTTCCGTCACGAAATAGCTGTGTGACTCGGGCAAGTCACAACACAGTGCCTCAGTTTTCCCATCAGTAAAATGAGAGTAACTACACTCCTGACCACCCAGGAATGCTGCAAGGATTAAATGCGATAACGAGAACCAAACTGTCTGCACAGGGCCAGACACAGAGGAACCGCTCCGTGGCGCTAGGGCAAGTCCGCGGGAGGGTCCTGGGGTCTGGGCTCCGGCCCGGAAAGGGCGCCCCCGGGGCCCGCTCCCCGCCAGCCGGGTTCCGAGCCCCTGCCCGTCCCACCTTGTTGTTGTACTCCTCCACGAAGCTGCCCAGCGCCAGGCGAAAGCGCTTGTCGGGCCGCACGCTCCAGTTCATGGCGTAGACGGTCCAGGGCGCTTCATACTTGTAGATCTCCTTCCGTTTGCCGTGCAGGGACATGGTGGCGGCGGCGGGGCCGCAGTGCGGACCGGGACGGCAGCGGGCTGCGGAGGGCGGGGGCGCGAATCGGGAAGGGAGCCTGGCCTGGAACCCAGGGGTCCGAAGAGAGGCGGGGCGGGGGCGGGCAGGCACGGCCTAGCCCGGAAGAGGGCCCGCAGCGACAGACAACGAAGGCCGAGCCCAACCCCCAGTCTCAAACCTGCTTCGGCTCGGACGACAACCACCTTCCGTTTGAGACACCGCCCCGCCCACCCGGAACGGAAGCTACGCGACCCTCGCAGCGGCGCCGGCCGTTGGCTGCCTGACACGTCCTTTCGAACGAGTCCTTCTCCTCATTGGCTATTGTACCCTGGGCTTCTGAAACCTCCTTGCTATTGATGTGTTTGTCATTCCAATTACTTGCCCCGCCCAACTCCAGGGGGGCCAGGCGCTTTCACAGCCCCAAAGGTCATTGGCTGACAAAGATGTCAGTCAGAGAGATAAGAGGGCAGTGTGGGTGAATGGGGGCGTGGGTACATAGAATCTAGCGCGCTGGATTGCAGGCCTCCAAGTTCTAGGTCAAGTCTCTAAGCGTGAAAGCTCTTGTGTGACGTGCTCTGACTTCCCCACAGCAGCTGCTGTTTCCAACGGCTCCTCCACTCTGTCGAGTGAAAAAGAAAATTCTGCCTTACCGGAGGGCCTGCTGCATTCCGCGGCACTGAGCTCCGCGGCCAGGCTGCCTGGCCTGCGCCAAACGGGAACCACCGTAATTCCCCGTCATGCCAACGCCCCCGTTACGCCGGAATGTTGTTCTCCCAGCGCCCCAAGGCGAACACACCGTTGCACACGCCGATGTACTCAGGGCCAGGCCAGCTTCAGTGAGGCTTTCCTGCGCTATCCTGGCCACTGTAGAAATGCTCTGAATTCTAGGGTTGGTCTTCAGCAGGCAGCAGCCCGACCAGTGTGGTTCTCACTTTTTATTAGTTCCCATTCCATCTTTTCCCCACCGAGGGTCCCAAGGCAAATGCTAATCTAGCCCTAAGTACTATATCTGTGTCTTGAGTTTGAAATGGAGAAGGGTCCGAACCTAGGTAACATCTCTTTATAATTTAAATGGTTTCCCATAATTTGCTTTCAACAAAACTAAAGGAGGACTGAATTGTTAGATATCATTAAATATAGTTTTTAATGATAAATGTGATTGTTAACACAGCTCAGAAAGAATTCAAAGAATTGAGTGACACTGTTATATATAACAAACCCCTTATAGTACTATGTACTTCCTTATGTGAACAAGTTTCCTCTGTGCTTCTGTTTTACTCTAATAAAAAATTAATATTCATCCACACACATGAACTAATTGAGAGGAAAATTCCCTCTTGTAAGAGATGTATATCCAATAAAATTTTAGTTTCTATAAAAATTTAAAGAGATACTTATGCTGTTTTGAAAAACCTAGTACTAATAAATGTAACCCTTAAAGCGTTCGTAAGGTTACAATTACTTTAAAAATTTTTTTTATTTTTTTTTATAAATTTATTTATTTATTTTTGGCTGTGTTGGGTCTTCATTGCTGCGTGCAGGCTTTCTCTATTTGCAGCGAGCGTGTTTTCCAAACAGATATGATGAGGTTATTAATAACAGACTTTCAAGCATGGAAATAAATTACATGTCAGATAAACTGTGGATGGATTAGAGTGGAATTATGAGCAGAGAAAAAGGAACTATGTTAAAGAAGAGGTTTCTCTCCTGTTTTTAAAATGAATGATATCGGCTTCTGAATCACTGCTATTTGGATTGAAATAGATTGATATGAATGCAACAGTTTATAAAGCGTCAATATTTACAGCACACTGGAAATTATGTCCTCTGCAACTATTTATTTTAAAAATTTATTCATTCATTGTTTTGGCTGCGTTGGGTCTCTCTAGTTGTGGCGAGTCGGGGGCTACTCTTCGTTGCAGTGTGTGGGCTTCTCAATGCAGCGGCTTCTCTTCTTGCAGAGCACGGGCTCTAGAGCGCAGGCTCAGTAATTGTGGCACACGTGCTTAGTTGCTCCATGGCATGTGGGATCTTCCTAGACCAGGGCTCAAACCCATGTCCCCTGCATTGGCAGGCAGATTCTTAACCACTGCGCCACCAGGGAAGTCCTGTCCTCTTCAACTATTTAAATTTATCATGAAATACTTCAGATGTCAACTAAAAATGTGAGGGGGAAATACATTTTCAAAATTCTTTTAGGGAGTACTGCAAAAGGACAGGACCAGTGACTTTTTTGGACAACAGCCCATTTCAGTGGAGTAGTTGACTGCACATATTCTCAAACCAGACCATCTAGGTTGAAATTATGTCCTCCTTTTGATATGTTTTTGGGAAATATTCTCTTTTTTTTAATCAAAGTATAGTTTACACATAGAAGTGCACATGTTTTTACAACCTGAAACACATTCATGCAATCAGCACTTAGATCAGGAAATAGAAGAGTACCAGCACCCCAGAAGTTCCCCTCTTGCTTGGGTAAATTTCTTAGTGTCTCTCTGCTTCTGATCCCTCATCTTTAAAATGGGGATAATAATACTGACCTCATACAGTTGTTGTAGAGAGTTGATGAACTAATATCTGCAGGGCAGTCAGCACGGTGTCCCCCAACACAGGGTGAGTGCTATGGGAGTGGTGGCTGTCGTCGTGATTCCCTGTGGCCACCAAGCCAGCGCCTCTCTGCTTCCCTTCACCACAGCCTGGCTAAAAGCCCCCTGTTCGGGGGACTCCTGAACATGCTGAATCCACCTTCAGGTCCCCAACACACAGCTCCTCGGGAGAGGGACTTGGAGAAGATCACAGCTGTCAGTTACAGCATAATCAAGGACCTGATGACCCTATGTAAGTTACACACCCAGCCCAACATGAAGTGTGCAGACTTTATTAGCTCTGAGACACTCCATTGTCCACTAGGGTCCCAAAGGTCATCACAGAACCTTTGGGGGCAGGGTGGCTGAGGGCTGGAGTTCTGTCCCTGATGTGTCCACTACAGAGGACACTTTCATCTCCAGCTGGTTCACAAGCTCTCGGCGGGAGGTCTTGACCAACCTTGGGGGCTGGCTGGGTGGTGGGGGAGAGTTCCGAGCTGGGAGGTGATCGTACTTGGCACAGAGCAAGGCTCTCACGCAGGAGATCAGAAAGGTCTCTGTTCTTCACTGAGCCCTCTGTGCCATAAGCTACCTCTACACCTGAGGCTCGCCCACCCTCCACCAGGCCTGCTGTCCAAACAGAGAGCTGCGGGAGGCTGGGAGAAGTCCTGAGCCTCTTCGCCCAAGCCATCTTGGGTCACCTGGATTGGCAGTTTGTAGCTACTCTAGGTAAATGGTTTTCAGTTTACAGGCTGTCTGCCTCCCCCAAATCCTTAACTGTCACCTCACCCACCTTCAGTTCCTTCCTGGTGTCTCTTATCTTGGGGTACAGTGGCTCTAGCTCCTCACAAATCCAGGATCTGAGCCATGTCTCTGGAACTCCAGCTATTTGGGGACAGAGCTGAGGTGTTCAGGGAGGGAGGGAAAGCGAGGACCACAGACAAGTCCCTGTACCTCCAGGGGATGCAGAGGTGAGGCCAGGGGTGACAGGAGCCCCTCAGGCTGCTTCTGTTCCGAGGACAGTGTTGCAGTTTTGTCCATTTCTGTGGCTGGGGCCAGCATCCTGGAGGAGGAATTCCCGAGCTTCGGCCTCCATTCGTCCAGGTCACCATAACTGGGGGCCTGGGAGGGGCAAGAAAGAGGGAGGCATCAGTACGGGCAGCCTCCCCAGGCCACCCTGACTTCAGCGACGGGAAGTGGCAGGAGCTGTGTCCTGCTGCCCTTGCCCCAGATGTGGCATCCCTGGTCACAATCTGGGCTCCGTCACCGCCTGTCTAGCCTGCCTGTCGTGACTCAGACCATAAAGGAGGACAGCAAAAGTCATAGCTGCTCTCGGACCACAAAGGCCCTGGGCTGGATGCCCACTGAGACCAAGTTAAGGGCGGGGGAAGTCACGCAGCTGCCTCCAGGCAAGCCCCCCGGGGATCTCCTCTGCAGCTTACCTGTGCAGGGGGCAGATCGCCCTGGGGTAGTCTAGTTCCTGGACTCTGAGTCGCTGAGGTTGCAGGAGACAAGGTCAGGTCATTGGAGGCAGGGGCTCCCAGAATGTAGCCAGTGTGGTCCTGGGGCGGGAGCTGCTGAAGGAGCTGCAGGATGCGGCTGAGGTCTGAGGACATGCGTGATTCCAGCCTGCCAGGCAGAACCCCACAGTCAGAGTCAGGGTCAGGGCTGGGGCTGGCAAAAGCAGTTGAGGTCCTGAGGGCAGCTCTCGATTTTGTAGCCTGCATGCTGTCCCTGCTATTTCCCTGCTATAATCCACAGCCCCTGCCCAAATTCCCCTTAGCACATCCCTGACTCTGATAATAACAGTGATCAGGCATGGATCATTTAGTCCTCATAATGAAGTTTTTTTTGGCAGGGGGGTGGATAACCAAATTACTTTATTTGACGGGATGGTACTATGGAAAGAACTTAAGTAGATGTTTTGGTGCACCTTAGGAAAAGTGAAGGTAACCCAAACGTGCATGCACTGCCTTGGTGACCAGGGAAGTCACCCCCGTGGCTACAAGAAGCCAGCCTAAGGCTTAGCTCTCCTTAACACTGTTTCCCAGAGGGTGCCTGTCAAAGAGATACTCTGGCCTCATAATGAAGCTTGACGTGGGTATTCTGGTTATCCCCATTTCACAAAAGGGAAAACTGAGGCTCAGAGTGGTTAAGTAACTTGTCCACAGTATTGCTGGTAAGTTGCAGAGACAGAATTTGAACCCAGGACTATAGTGCCCCTAAGCCCTCCCTCTGCCACCACAGCCCTGCCATCCACAGGTCACACCCCCTTTCCAAGAGCCCGCGGAATTTGTTTCTGCATGAGGTTATGCCCCTCTCCCCAGAAGTCCTCCTTGGCATGCTCCAGGGTTTGCTGGGACAAGCCATCCAAGGAATTGCACTTAGCGACAGGGATGGGGAGGTCTGCAGCTAAATGGGGCTGGCCATTCTCAAACCCATGGGGCACCCAGCGATGTCCCTGAGGCACCAGGAGGGGGCACCCGTGCCTAGCCTGCCACTGGGCCTGCCCTCTGTGGCTGCCCCCATCCGTGGCCCACAGGTCACTCACCTGTTCATCTGGGCCTGGAGCTGCTCTAGCCTGGAGCCTAGCTCCCGAGGCCAGCAGTCTGGGTCTCCCTGAGGGTTTGGGGGGCTCTGACTTGGCCTGGGGGGCACTTGCTGCAGCAACTCAGGCCAGCGGCCAGATGCATCTGAGATGCTCAGGGAAGGGGCTGTACCTGCACAGGGGGAAAGGGAAACTTGAGCTTCGGTTCAGCCGGTTCCATGGGCCTGACCTTCTTGAGCTGAGCCCAGGCCCCTCCCCCTACCTGCCATGGGAACACAGGGTGGGAGGAGTGGATCTCCTTACCTGGGTGCCCTGAAGTACGAGGTCCTGCCCCCATAGAGGTCTGGCTTCTGGGACCCAGAAGGCTGTAGCCCTGGGAGGGGGGCTGGGGCCCCAGCCTGGCGGGGGTGGGTGGCTGGCTGGGTGGGAACGTCCAGCCCTGGCCTCACTGTCCAGGGAGCTGCCGCCCAGAAGTGCCCTTGGTGCCTTGATGTGGAGCCCCAGGGGGCTGGCCGGTATCTACCCCTGAGGGCAGCCCTCACTCAGGCTCTGAGGACACAGGGGGAGGAAAGGTACAAGGGCCTCCCGGCACTGAGCCTAGGGAGGGAGCCCCTCTCCACTCACTGAGGGGACTGGGGAGGCCTCTCCCAGGGGAGGCAGGTTGGGGAGGATCTGAGAAGGGGTTAGGAGGCTGGGCAGGGGCTTCGGGCTGGGGAGGGGCAGACACTGGTGGGGACTGGCTTTGCTCACCTGACTGGTTGTCACGGAGGAAGAAGCCTCGGTGGTCCTGGCTGCCTGGGGCCTGTTGGGGTGATGACTGGAGACCCCCGCCTGCCTTGTGGAGAACGAGAGCATCAAGTAACAGGGACCAAAGCCAGGACAGGGCCTCTTTGCCCTCCCCTCCCCCTCCCCCTGTGGCCCTGTGGCCACTGGGTGAGAAAGTGGTGACAGGTGGCTGGGCTCCCTGACTGTGCTCCGGCAGCTCCTCTCCTGTGTGTGTGGGTAGGAGATGCACAGGGGCTTGGAGACATGCAGACCCCCCCAGAGTCTCGCGAGAGGCCGCCTTGAGCAGCAAGGTTGGGGTCGAGGGAGACAGGGGGACTGTTCTTCTCCCTTTTCCCCCCAACGCTCTGGTGTCCCCGCCTTCAGCGTGGGCCAATGGGGCGATTTCCTCTGAGGAGATGGGGTCTGGAAGTCCCAGTCCATTCAGGGGGTGCCTTCAGCAGCACCCCTGGCAGCCCACCTTCCTGGCACCATGAGACTTGGAGGTACCCAGGGGCTACAGATATCCCAGGCCATGGGGACCGCATCCCTCTTGCCCTGGAGTCCAGCCACTGAGCACTTGGGCCACCTGATGGCTCCTGGCTGCTGGACCTCCCCCAAGGCAGGGTCTTTACAAGGTGTCCCCTAGACAGACCAGGTGGGAAGGGGGGGACAGCAGAGGGCAGAGGGTGGGCAGGGCCATCCAGAGCATGTAAACCTGCCTCAGCACCACCTCCAGAAGCTGGGTGTGGGGCTGGGCCAGCAGGACCCCTCCTCCTGACACCGGGGGTGGGGGCTCAGCATCGGAGCCTCAGCTGCTGCTGCCCCTGCCGGGTGTGCCTGCCCCCGCCTTCCCACTAGCTGGTTCCAGACCCGCTCCTCCATACAGACCCTTCTGGGCATTTCCACTCCATACTGGCTGCCCCACGCCTTGGCAACCCTGAGCTCCACAAATATTTGGTCTCCCCGCACACCCTTGAGACTTCCTTGGTTATTTAACTATGCAGCTCTTTCTTTTTCCTGAGTTATTATAATTTCCTCCACTGAGTGATAAACTTGAGAGGAGAGACTGCTCTATTACTGTTTATACCCCTGGGACCTGGCACTGTGAGTTCTTGGATGGCAGACACCACCGCCCCCGCCCTGCACCACCACCCCCTTGCAGCTTGGTAGGATGTGGTGGGAAAAGCCCGGGCTATGGAGATGCACAAACTTGAGTCCCATTTTGGCTGCGCCATTGACTATAGGGCTTACTGTATGGCTGTGTGGCTTTGGTCATTTGTCCGCTATGACCGTCAGTTTCCTCATCTGGAAAATGGGGATAATAACACCACTTGTAAGAAGACTAAATGAGACCATGTAAAAGGAGCCCAGCGCTTACCACATAGTTGGTGCTCGATAATTGGTAGCTACTTTCATATTTAGCATGATGTTGGCCATGGTAGGCACAGAAGAAATTATGGCAAAGGATGCAGGAGGGGGTTGAAAGGAAGGCAAGTGGCCAGATGGGTCCCTTTAGGCCAGGCAGGCCAAGCTCTCAGCCGGCTGACTGGCCATTGCCCATTACCAGCTGGCCGAGGGCCACCCCCCACCCAGCCTATCCAGCCCAGACTCACATCCCGCAGGTTGAAGGTGACTTCCAGCTTACTCCAGAAGCTGTCTGCGAAGGCGGGGTACATGTCCAGCACCTCCAGCAGGTCTGCCCGCTGGATCTTGTGCAGGTCACAGTAGGTCAGGGCCCGTACGTCTGCACTGGACTTGCCCGGCCGGGCATGGAGGCTAACGGGCTCCCCAAAGATGTCATTCTTTCCTGCCAGCCAGAGGGGCGGGGTCGTTCTAGGGCCTGGCTCCAAGCTCTCTTCTGAGGAGCCTCCCTGAGGACCTCTTAACCATGACCTCACCCCACTTCAGGGATCCTTCTGGGCTGGGGCCTGGGAACAAGGTTGGATGTGCTGGCTGAGGGGTGCTGCAGAGACCCCTCCCACCCCAGCATGTGGGGCCCCTGGCTATCTCCAGGCCCCTTGGGACCATCCTCTATTAGACTCCCCACTCCTGTTTCCCACTTTCTTTGGAACTGCCCCTACCACCCCAACCCAGGGGACAGTGGGCAGTAGGGACCCTAGAGGCTCCCTGCTTAATCTCTTCTCCGGGCTGCCACAGTGCTGCAGAGTGGACGGGACCCAGGGTCAGGAGTAGTACCCAGCTCCCCAGGGGAGGGCCTGAGGCTTCTCTCTCTTCGTGTTCCCGCTCCCTTTGTGGGGCCAAGTGACCAGCATGGGCCCAGCAGAGGAAGCCTGGGGAAGTCACTTCCTCTCTCTGGACCCCCGTGTCCTCATCTCTAAAATGGGTATAACCATATCTGCCTTGTCTACCCCCCTGGGCTGTCCAGAGAAGCAGATGTGATGCTTGAGGAAGCGGCTCGAATAGCAAGACGCACCAGAGAGGTGGATGCAAGGCCCTGGGAGGGACGGATGTCACAGGGTGGACAGGGGCTGGATACAGGGGCACGTGGTGAGGGTGTCAGGCCCTTCTGGTGCCAGATACCGTGCTAGCCACAGCACGTAAACATGAATAAGACGCTGTCCCATGTACAAGGAGCCCCCCAAAATCCAGAGAGACAGATTACAAAGTGATCTCTAGAGCCTTAGAACAGGGAAGAGCCAAGAGCAATGGGGCTACGGGGGAGGGAGAGGCTCGTTCCACCAGGAGTGGCTGGGAGCAGGGAAGAGGGGGGCATACAGAGCAAGTGAAGTCGGGGGGGGGCTGTGTTGTGAGACTCTAGGAGGACTGGAAAAGGGCAATGGGGTGGAGGAAGCAGCATGTGGTCCGTGCGGCACAGTCAGGGCTGCGGGCAGAAAGCCCAGGGCCAGGGGGCCAGGGACCATGATTACTTGGATAGCCACTCCCCACAGGAAAGTCCAGCCCCCCAGCCTGGCCATACCACACAAGAGGTGCTAATCGCTTGCACAATGATGGACAGAGGCCAAGACATATGCCCCAAGAGAACCGGATAAAAGGTCATTTACAGAGGAAGGGACTGAGACTTGGAGAAGGAAGGGACCCTCCAGGGTCACAATGAAACCCAAGAAGCTGGAAATCTGGGCAACATTATAAAGTGATGGTTTTCCAGTAGATGAAGGTTTACGACCTAATGTCCATTTCCACTCAGGACAAAATGAGAGGAGTTCATGTCTCTAAATAAAACTTAAATTGGACTGGCTTCTTAATTATTAATAAAAATTATTCTCTCTCCCACATGGATGGCACTTCTAAGCTTGGCTGAGACTGAGGGAAGGGCTCATAGAGGAGCCCGTGCTTGAGCTCAGCATTAAGGATGACTGGGGTCTGCCAGGCAGGGGTGCAAGACAGGTGCTCTGAGCAGAGTGGCAGCAAGTGCAAAGGCACTGAGGTGTGACAGATGGGCAGGTTTCGAGAACTAACTAGTTTGTATGGCTGGAGCATGAACGACTAGGGGGGAGGCTGGCAGGACTTAAGGTGGCCAGAATGGGGAGGGCTGTGCATGCCATGCACAGGGGTTTACATTTGTCCCATGGGTCATGGGACCCATGGAAGGATTTTGAGCCAAAGAGGAGGATGCCAGATGTGAATTTCAGGTCACTGGCAGAAGGTGGAAGATGGAGTATGGCAGAAGACCAGATTCAGGGCCACGGGAAAGGAGCTCCTGACACCTGCCCAGGAAGGACACAATCAGGGGTGGACCCAGGCAGGGACAAGTAGACAGGTATGGGACAGAGAGATTAATGAGGGGAACAGACAGGGCTCCGTGGCTGCCTGGATGGTGGCAGTGGGGCAGAAAGGAGGAGGGTGCTTCCTTGATTGACTCCCAGGTCTCTGGCCCAGGCAACGGAAGGTTCACACTGATGGGGATGCCGACGGAGCTGCCTTTGAGGGCAGATGATTTCAGACTGAGATATGCTGTTTGGTCTGCCTATGGAATATAAGGGTGGCCATGCCCAAGAACACACGGAGTAGTCCAGTCTAAGGAGAGATTGGGGCCCGGACACAGTTCTGGGGGTCCTTGTGGCATAGGTGAGGCTGAGATCACGGGAGCAAGGAGCTGGCCCAGGTGAGGATGCAACGGGAGAAGAGAGTGAGCACCACACTTGGAGAACACCGGCCGAGGGCAGGCCAGAGGGAGAGGACTGGGTGGAGGCGTTGGAGTGGAGCCCGGCCATGGCGAGCAGGGGAGGGTGAGGCTGATGGCCTGGGCAGGGACTTGGGGTGGGCTGAAGTCAGGGGGAAGGCAAGGAAGATGAGCACCATCTCAGACAGCTGCAGTGACCTGCCCAACGTAAGCAGCAGGGGCTGTGTGTGCCCCAAATCTGTCCCCTGTCCAATGCTCGTATCCTTCCTCCAAAGTGTCCAGCTGTCCCTGCAGCTGCACCGAGACTGGGGACCCCCCTCCATCCGAGGCAAACCCTCGCCCTCTCACCCGGAGCTTCCCAAGGGTGGGAGAAGGTCAGAAGCTGCCTGGACTTCCGAGTCAGCCCCGTAGCCCTGGAATCCCTGCTTGTCCACCCACCAGACATCTCTGAGCATCAACTTCCCTATCAGGAAAATGGGGCCTGCGGCAGAGGTTAGTTTTAAGGCTCGAGTGAGCTGGGTGTTAAGCTCCCCCGTGGCACACGCTCTGCACATGGCAGGTCAGCAGAAGGGTCCACCGTCATCATTGGGAATGGCCTGGTCCACGCAGGGCACCCCACATGCCGGCCTAGCCCTCCCTGCCAGACGCACCGAGGATGGCCACCACTACGTCGTCGCGCAGGATCTCGATGGAGCCGCGGGAGATGAAGTAGAGCGTGGAGAGCACGTCGCCGAGGTGCACCAGAGTGTCCCCGGGTGGAGCATGCGTCGTCTTGAACTTGACGGCAAGCGCGCGCAGGCAGCCCTTGCTGGCGCCGTGGAAGGCTGGGCAGTGCTGCAGCAGCGCGCGGTGCAGGTGCAGGCAGATGTCGGCCTGCAGGCACTCGGGGAAGCCCTTCAGCACCTGCGAGAAGGGCGGTCGCGTCCAGCGGGGCGCGGCCGGGGCAGGGGTGGGGCTGGGGGAACGGGTGGGGAGGGCTCTGGGGACGCCCTGCGCCCTCGGGCCTTTGGCCTCCCTCGGGGAGTTAGCCAGAGCTGGGACTTGGGCTAGGTCGCCCGCCCCGCCCCAGGCAGAGCGGCTGGGGGCTCACCGCGTTCATGTCGATGCCGTTGGTGTAGGACCAGGCGTGCTGGAAGTACTCCTCGAGGCGCTGCCGCAGCGGGTTGGGAATCTGGTGGAAGCGGATGAACTCCTTGACTCGCAGCATCTGTGTGTGGTAGCGCGCCGTGCCCGAGTACAGGCGCTGGATGATGGCCGACACGTTGCCGAAGATGCTGGCATACATGAGGGCTGGGGCAGGGAGCAGGGGATATGGGCCGGGGGTGGGGTGAGGGGTGAGCTCCTGAGCATCCCCACCAGGCCCAACACCTCAGGGCCTGCTCCAGGACTCTCTCCCTCTCCCTGGGATCCCCCAGCCAGGGACCCCTCTGTCCAGGGCAAAGTCACAAGTGCCCAGGACGGCGCCAGGGCATATGGGGGACAAAGACCCCTGGGCTTCCTGCCCTCCTCCCTCTGCCCTCCCTCTTGGCAGCTTCCTGGGCCCAGAGACCAAACTCCTGAGAAGAAGAGACTAGGGCAATGAATTTTTTTAGTTCAGATTTGTTTTCTCTTTCAAGTTGTAAAAATATAATAAAGGGAAAACTCTTGGTCTCTTGTTTTCACCCATTTCCCCCTTGTTTTTGTTTTTCTGGGCTTTAACATCTCTAAATACTTCATGGGCGTGGACCTGTGCTAAGAAGGGCCCTGGGCTTGGTTTAATGCTCTGCTGTCACCGTCTTGAAATTCTTAATAATTTTGTTTTAACAGAGGGCTCCACATTTTCATTCTGCACTGGGCCCTGAAAATGATGTAGCTTGTCCTGATCCCTGGTATACATCAAGGGCTACATGGGTGTTAAATTTGGTGTATAGTTGGTGTACACATATGCAAAAGTTCATTGTGCTGCAAACTTAGGATTTGCCTATCATACACACTCTGTTACATCTCATTACAAAACTGAAACTGGGATTCTATGAGTAAGGCCCGGGACACTCACAGCCGATGAGCATGACGCAGATGGAGAAGACCTTTTCAGAGTTGGTGTTGGGTGAGACGTTGCCGAAGCCCACGCTGGTGAGGCTGCTGAAGGTGAAGTACAGGGCCGTGACATACTTGTCCTGCACCGAGGGGCCCGAGGCTGGGTCGCTGCCATTGTAGTGCTTGCCGAGCTGCGCTCCCAGGCTGTCCAGCCAGCCGATCTTGGGCTCCAGATAGGGCCGCTCCACATTGCCGATGGCGTACCAGATGCAGGCCAGCCAGTGTGCGATGAGCGCAAAGGTGCACATGAGCAGGAAGAGCACGGCTGCCCCGTACTCAGAGTAGCGGTCCAGCTTGCGAGCCACACGTACCAGCCGTAGCAGCCGAGCCGTCTTCAGCAGCCCGATCAGGGTTGTGGTCTGGAGAGGTAGGGAGGGGGCCATGGAGTTGGGGGTCAGCCCTTGAAAGGCTGTGCTTAAGACCACGTTTATTCACTTGCGAATGTGGTCACATAGTCATTCAACAGGCACTTACAGAGAGCCTGCTTTGGGCCAGGCTCTTCGCAGTGGGGCACAGTGCAGGGCCTCAGGAGCTCTCAGTGTAGAGTTCAAAATAGCCTTATGTTTGCTCGCACAAAAGTCTACGGGGGGACCTCCCTGGTGGCGCAGTGGTTGAGAGTCCGCCTGCCGATGCAGGGGATACGGGTTCGTGCCCCAATCTGGGAGGATCCCATATGCCGCGGAGCGGCTGGGCCCGTGAGCCATGGCCGCTGGGCCTGCGCATCCGGAGCCTGTGCTCCGCAACGGGAGAGGCCACAACAGTGAGAGGCCCGCGTACCGCAAAAAGAAAAAAAAAAAAAAAGTCTACGGGGAGCACAGAGAAAGGGGAGGTCAAGTCTGCAGCGGCAGGGCAGGGAAGGCTTCCTAGAGGAGGTGACACAGGAGCTGAGTCTTGAGAGAGGAGGCTGGGTCTCCAGGCAGACAGGAGGGAGAGGTAAAGGGCACTCCAGGCACAGGGAGCAGCATGAGCAAAGGCATGGAGGTGTGAGAGGGCACAGTCCACGTGGAAAACCAAGGGTGATGCTGCAGCTGGGAGCACAGAGTAGAAGATGGTGGAGGAGTGAGGAGTGAGCCTGGAAGGTGGGCAGGGGCTGCTGCTGTGGCCGCAGGGCCCACAAAGAGCTCGGCTTTTATTCCAAGCCACTGGGGAGCCACTGAAAGTTCCGAAGACTGGGTCAGATAAGGGACGGGGTCAGACAAGTGATTTGAAACTTGCTCTGGCCTCTGTGTGCAGGGGCTGAGGCTGGCAGGTGTGGGGCTGGGGCAGAGGTGGGTAAGAAGGCCACGTAGTGTGCAGGCAGGGGCAGTGTGGGTGGAAAGTGGGAGGGAGGACTTGGGGATAGATTTGCTGGGAGTGGGTGGTCATGGGAGCAGTTGGTCACGATGGACACCCCGTGCTGGACAGGCTGGGTGACTGGGGCTTGACTGGAACACAAAAGGGAGAGCTGATCTGAGTGGAAAGCTGATCCCAAGAAGGTGGGTCAAAAGGACATAGTGGGACTGGAAGCCACGAGAAGAGAATGAAAATGCCCTCACATCAGCTATGAGAAGCAGAGTGGGCATAGTGGAGGGGCTAGGGCTTAGGAGGGGGTCGGGCTGCATGGAGGGACAGCCTGTGGATTCCTTTTCTCACGCCAGGCTAAGTGTGGTTTAGAAGTCAGCACGAGGGGCTGGGGCACAGGAGTGCCCGTCCCAGAAGGGGCAGGATTCTGGAGCACAGGGAGGGCGCCCAGGCCTGGGGTGCTTAGCTGCTCCTTCTCCAGGGCTGGGAGAGGACAGATGTCTGAGGCCCCCCCTTTCCACCACCACTTGCTTTGGCAAAGGCGCCCAATGCCAGGTACTCTCTGCACCCAGGGCTGGGGCGCAGGGGACGGCCACAGCGGCTGGCCTGAACAGGGTTTGCTCACCTCATCAGAGCCAGTACGGAAGATGAGCAGGTCGAAGGGGATGGCGGCCACCATGTCGATGAGGAACCAGCCCTTGAAGTAGTGGACGGCAATGCGGCGTGGGTGGCTGACCACCTCGTCGTTGGCATTGACGTAGGTGGTGCGGAAGTTGATGACGATGTCCACGACGAACATGATGTCCACGATGAGGTCCACCGTGGTGAGCGGGCTGCAGGTGTAGCCACAGTCCGCGCGCTGAGGCTCGTCCTGGTCGCCGAGCAGGAAGGCAGCCGAGTAGGGCGTGAAGACGGCCGTGTAGATGACCAGCAGCAGGATGAGCCAGTCCCACACGGCCTTGAAGGGGCTGTAGTGCAGGAGGGTCCCGCGGTGGATGCGCGGTGCCTGCAGCTGGTACTCCGGCAGCACATCCGCACCCAGGGACAGCACCTGGGGGTGGGGACCGTGGGGCGGTCAGCAGGGTGGCCGCCGCTGGTGAGACGGGTCTGGGAGGGGTGCAGATGCAGGGCTGAGGCCTAGGAAGGGAGATGTGGGAGAGGGTGGGCGATCGGGGCTGTGCCGGGGAGAGGGGACAACACAAAGATGGGGTGTGCACGTATGACAGGGCAGGTTCTTAAGGGGACAGGTGTGCTGGAAGTGCAGAGAGAACAGGGGGTCCAGATGAGGGGTGCAGCTCTGTCCCACAGTGACCCCAGGTTTGAAGCTCACAAACTCCCTCCCAAACAGGCCAGCCTGGAGCCGGTGGAGGCTGGGGGAGGGGAGAGGGGAGGGCCAGGCTCAGGCAGATTGAGAGGGTGGTGGGGCGGGGGGCGGGGCATCAGTCCTCTCTGGTGGGTTTGGGAAGTTTCCAGTGGTCAGGTTCCCGATGGGAACAAGTCATCCCCAAAATACCCTCTTCACTCCTGAGGGCCCTGTGGAGCCTGGACCAGTGAGAGCCCTGCCTGGGGCCAACCCTCAGAGCCTCCGTGGAAAGAACCAAATTTGGGGGTGAGTAGCTAATCTGAGCCCTCGACAGGTGCTGTGTGCCGGAAGCCTTGACGACCCCACACGTCCGAGGGGTTTTGATCATTACATTCAGCCGAACGCCCTTCTGCGCTGCCCCTCTGACCCCCGCCTCCGAACCTATGGCCAACACAGGATCACCAGGGCCCAGCCCAACATCCCCAGGCTCTGCCCAGCTGCCCAGCACAACAAACAGCTGGGGCAGCGGGAAGGCGTGCGTTTTGAAGCCAGACCTCCCAGGTTGATCCTGGGTCGGACCTTGCTGTGTGTCTGTCTTGGGGCAAGTTTTTTAACCTCTGTGAGCCTCTGTTCCCTCACTGGCAGAAGGGGGTGACACAGGACAAGACTCCACGGGGCTGTTGTGAGTAAATGAGCTGGCGCGTCTCAGTGGCACATGCCGCTCTACACGATAATTCCTCCTCCCCACTCAACCCACGTCAGACACTGCCCCGACAAGGATGGGGCCTGAGGGGTGTCTCACGGACCACGCCCCACCCCCTGCCTAGCACTACCAGATAGGGCCCTGCCGGTGGTCCTGGTTTAAGAAAATCTACCATGTAAGGTTCTGACCTTGCAAACCAGGTCCATTAGCAGATGGGATCACAGTAAGGAAGATCCACCCAAAGGCTGGTTCCAACCAGACGGTCCCCCATCTACCACCCAAGGCCCTAGGAGGGGCCACAGTGTCCCCACCCTGTGGTGACCTCCAGCTCAGCCTTGGCCTCGGCTCCTCTTTTGCCTCCCCAGGACGTTTCCTCTAACCCTGCACAGACTCAAACCATCTTTTTCAATTTTCTCCCTGCTCCTTGTAAGCACCCTGGCCACACAGCTGTCCCCCACTGACTTAGAGCTGCAGATCCCTTGTCCCACACGTCCGTCTCATATGCCCCGCACTTAGTCCACACGGGGGCTCAACTAAAAGGGGCCAAACAAGCACTGAAAGCCTGGCTGTCATGGCCACCTCCACCCCTGGCTGCTCAAGACCAGCCAGGATGAAATAGCAGAGCACGGGGAGTAGGAGGAAGGTAGTCAGACTTTGGGGGGGTGGGGTCCAATGAAGTGTACATCCTCAGGGCTTCCAGACAGGGGTGCCATCTCCCCCACCACAGACCTCCATAGTCTCCCATCGCCTCTGAGGCCAGCACGAGGCCCTTCCCAGTGGGCCCTCAGGATGTAGGAACTCAGGTGTGGGATCACAGCCCTCTAGGCCCTTTGAGTTCTGGCTGAGGCTGGTGTGACTTCCATGCTCTGGGCCATGCCAGCCTGAGCTCTGTCAGGCTCCTCCCCACCTTAGGGCCCACAGGCAGTGGGTCAGTAAAGCCAAGAGGGGCTGGGGCAGGGGGAAGGGGGCAGGACAGGTTGGGTGCAGGCCGGGACCACGGGCCCCAGCCAGCTCTGTCGGGCTTCACGGGCAACTCTCCAGTCCAACAGCCCCTACGGCCCCTACCACCAACCTGAGGGCCCCGGGGTGTGCAGCTAGGTGGGCTTCCCAGGCCATTGGGCCACCCTGCCTGACCTCCAAGCGCCCAGCCCTCAACCTGGGGTCCTTTCCCAGGGTTCCTGTGCTTGGTGAGGGGCTGGGTCACAAGGAGTTTCTACTCCATCTGCTCCGGCACAGACAGTGCTTCAGGTGAAAAGGGGCAGGGAGGCAAAAGAGCTGCTCCCATCCGCTTATGAAGCAAAGTCCCAGGGGAAGCTGGAGTAGGCGCCTACCTCGCCCGGCAGCCCCTTGCCCATCTCTGGTCTAGGCAGCCCTCAGTGCTTCGTGAGGCCAGCACACTCAATGTCAGGTGAGTCCTCAGAGACGGTGCGGTCCAACTCATTCCTCCGGATGGGAGCCCTGGGGCCCAGTAAGGGCATAAGGCCTCTTGCCCAAGGTCACAGAGCGGGCTAGTGGCAGGGAACCTGAACCTTGGGCACAGCCCTCTTCATTTCCCTCTGGATGGTCAGCTGGGGATTGAGGCATCAGGCCCCAGGAGGAGGGACACTGGGGTCAGCTGGAACAGAGGACCCAGGGGCGTTCGCCTTGGCCTGGCCAAGGTGGGGTGGTGGGGAGGGAGGCATTTCGGGCCTGATCCCCAGGGACCTGAAGATGCCAGGGCCACCTCCCCTCTGCCTGGATTGCAGAAGGATCCTGCCATGGGGGCTGGCCGTCGCCTCAAAGGCAAGGGTCAGAAGCAGGGCTGGGGTTTCCCCATCCACTTCTCAGAATGGCCCTGACACCTCTTCTCTCTGCTTCTCCTTCTCCGGGACCGGCAGAGCCTTGGATGGGCCCCCATGGTGACCTGCGGGTTCCCCCCTCCCAGCTCCTCCAGGCCTAGGATGTGGCACTAGTCACAGGCTCTGCTGACCCCACCCTCCCCTGGTTCTGGGAGCTGAGCATCAGGGTGGTGGCCTTGGGGTAGGTCTTTAGGTCTAAAGAATCAGACTCCAGCAGGACAAGAGGCCTGGAGCTCAGACCAGACAGTAGGGGGCTGGGTAGGCCAGCTCCCTCTGCTAGCCCAGCCCCAGAGGAGTCTAGTCCAGGGCCTGAGAAGGGACCCTCGAGGCCCAGCAGAGCCCCGTCCACCCTGTCCTGCAGGCCGCACCTGGGTGACCTTCTCGGTGACGTTCTGGGTCCGCTCTACCACCTTGTGGGGTGCGATGATCTCAATCTCTGTGGTGGAGCCCGAGCGGTGCTTCTCCAGGTTGAATTCCACAAAGTTGAGTGTGAACTGCGGGATCTGGCTGATGGTCCTGTACTTGACCCTGCCCGTGCCAGGTCCCTGTGCACCCGGCCTGCCACGAGAGCCCTCTGAAACCAGGGCTGGGGTCAGAGCAGCCAGGGCTGGGGGACCCACTGCTCTACCTGGTGCTCCCCACCCCTCCCCTGCCACCTGCTCCCCGCCTCACCGGAGCCCAGGAAGCTCTGGGACAGCAAGCGCTGGGACAGGCTGCGGCTCCCTCGCTTGGCCAAGAGCTGGGCCAGGTCCTCAAAGTTGAGGATGAACATAATGACGGCCCCATCCTCATTCTTCACGGGCACCACGTCCACGAGGCAGCGGAAGCTGGAGGCTGCAAACACCGCGGGGAGGGGGTGTCACTGGAGGGGTCCTCTCCTGCAGAAACCTGGCCTGGGGAAGCTAGGGAGTGAGCTGGGTTAAGGTCAAGTTAAGAGCAGCCGTGGGGGGTGAGGAGGCCTGCAGCGTGACCAGAGCTATTGGGCAGAGGGTTGGTGACACTGCCCAGCAGGTGCCCCACTCACAGGGCAGAGGTGGAGAGAGCAGCTAAGCTTCTCATCAGAAGATAATGTAGCATCGGGCCCAAGTCCACACTCAGCCCTCAGCTCAGGGCTTAACCTTGAGGTTCGCTTCTGCTGTAATTAAAGCCGAGCAGATGGGGGTGGATTAAGTGGGGAGGTGAGGTCGGGCATTCTACCCCCATGTAGCTCTGGCTGGCCCTGGGTTCAGCTCCCATATTCCCGTCTCACAAAGATGTCCTGCTCCCCTGATGCTGGAAGGAACTCACTGTTGAGAACATACTAAGTGCTGGGCACTGAGCCAGTTGGCACATAAGGCCTCAAGCTCCGTGGTGGCACCCAGTGGATCCCTGGAGGGCACACACGGACCCCTGTTCCGCTGAGCCTGGGGTTCTGAGGAACTGACTTGCTGGGGCTGGCTGGGGCCCTGGAGCGGGGAGCCCTGGGCTCTCAGTTTGGAGAGGGGAGGGGACTTGTCTGGGGCGAGGACACTGGAATGAAGGCCAGGCTGCTGCTCCAGGCCTGGAAGGGGCCCATGGTCTCAAGGCAGAGGTGCTGGTGCTGGGACTGGGGGTGGAGGCGGGGCAGGCAGGGCAGTGGCCTGGGGTCTGGAGAGGGAGAGGGAGATAGATGGCAGGGTGGGGGCAGGACGGGCCCTCCAGCCACTCTCCCCACTCTCTCAGGAAGCCCAGACCCAGCCATTGACCCAACTCTTCCTCTTTCTCTGCTCCAGGGTCTCACTCCCCCTCCCATAGGTGAGTGGAACAAAACAAGCTAAAACTCCCCTGTACCCCAGAGTCCAGCCTGTGGGCTGGCTGGATGCCCTGTGAGCCCCCCTCCATGGTACCCGCTCATCCCATGTCCCTCAGTTCAAAGTGTTGGTGGGTGTCAGGCCCAAGGGTCAGGATGCTAAGGGCAGGGGCCTCAGGTAAAATGACTATCAGAAGGCAGGTTTGTGTCTGTCTCATTTGCCAGCTGCCAGCACCTGTTCCAGGTGTTGTTAACCGAGTGAATGGAAGAGTGTGTGTAAATGTGAGTGGGTGGGAGGCTAGCTCACAGGATTATTACTACTTTGGGTTCCACTAGAGTCACGCTTCCCCCAGCTGCCCCTCTGGGGTGCTTCCTCACACCATTAGTGCTGGGGTGCAGCCAAGCTGCCCCCATCCTCCCTCCCACTTTCCTTCCTGGGAGCAGGAATCTCCAGGATCAGATTCCCGGACTCCCAGGCACCAGGCGTCAGGCAGCCATCTGCCAGCTGCTGCACTGGGCCCCATGGGAGACATCCACCCCGAGGAGAGGTGACCCGCTTGCCTCTGTGACCCACTCCTGGGCTCGCAGCACTGTAGGCCTGCCTCCCAGGCCAGAGCCTGGTACTCTCGTCAGCCCGGGGCATGGCGAGGCTTGGGTACTGGGACCCACCCAGGAAGCCTCCTTGGCCAGTGACCTGAGACACCGCCCCCAAGGCCAGACTATCTCCTCACTCTCTCTGGCACTGCAGAAATCTGTCCTGGGAGCAGGTGGGGAGAGGGCAGAGCTGGGCAGAGGGCAGGGCCTCCAGGCTCTGTGCTGCTAGGGGTTGCCAAGGCCCAGTCTGTACCCACTGATGCTATCTTTGGAAAACTGAGGCTGGGAATGGACCAAAGACCAGCCCATCAGAGCAGTGAGGGCTGGAAGGGGGCCATGCGTGACACCCTATGCCTGACCTTCATGCTTGCTGCCTGTGCGGTGGTGGAGACAGGAGGCTATGAGGATTTGGACGAGTTCAGAGCATTCTTTTCCTGATCCCTAAGCTGTCCTTGCTCATGAGCTCCTGTGTCCAGGTGACCGGAAGTGGGTGAGTGTGGTCACCCTAGGTTGTGCCCAGGAGTGGCAGTGTTCCTGTGCCCTTGCCTGCTCCCTGGACGGGGGGCCACAGGCTGTGCTCATTCTCCCCTCCAGGGACTCCTCCCAGTCACCTCTCTGACCAAGGGCAGCAGGAGCATCTGCCCCCTGGGACACCTCACTGCTCTCCGCTCTTCTCTGTGTCTTGGAGGTGTCCCTTCCTTCAATTTCTTTATAGTCCCCGCCCCTCCCCTGTGAGGCTCCCTGTTGTCTATTGCCCCCATCTCTTTACACACCCCCATCCAGCATGTGGTGAGCCCTCAGGGAGGAGCTGGTGCCACAAAAGCTGCCACTAAGAGGGCGGCTCCATACCGCCTCCCGACTTGGTCTTTCTGACACTCATGGGTGGGTGTAAAGAAAACACTGGGACCTCAGAGCTCAGCCCTTGCCCTATCCTCCTGATCTGGAGCTGAGGACCAGAGGAGCCCCAGGCTTGGGGATGAAGGGACTCTCTGGTTTGGGGTCATCAGAGAAGAGGATCTGGCCAAGGCAGGCAGGGATGGGCCCCTCTGGCAGGTCCCCAGTAGGGGCGCGGGTCGGGGGGGAGATCTGAGGGCTCTCCATCCCTCCCTGCAGACCTTTGTTCATTCTAGTCTTATGGCCATCCCCATGCCTTCCAGCTGTTAGGTTCTTACTTGTCCCAGTGAAGGCAGATGGCGGCAGAGCCAGTTTCTCAGGGGTCTCTGAGCCCTGTCTCATGGGGTAATTTTTGTCAAATGCCCTGGCCTCTCTGAGCCCAACTTTACACAGCTGCACAGTGTGGAGATATATGGACATAGACCTTCTACTTTGACTTGGAGAACTGTCAGCGGATTACCCCTTTAGGGGAAAAGAGGACTCTAAATCAGCTAGAATTCTGTCCAGGACCCCTTCCCTTCTCACCTCCCTGGAGTCAGAGGGGGGAAAGAGCAGGGAGAAGAAGTATCCTGAGGAGGGAAGAAATCGCCATTAGGATGCCCTCCGGCAGGACTGTAAGATGTATGTGAATATGATAAAGAACAATCATGCAGTCAGAGTGGGCCATAAGGTGAACATAAGTTATCTGAGCATTACATCCTTCCCTTAGGAGAATGCAGGCCAGGAGGTTCCCCTTTCTGGGTTTCAGGCCAATTTTGGGCAGGTCCAGGTGGTCAAAGTCTTGGACTAAAGGACAGGGAAGGGCTTCGGGTGGGGGTGGGAGTAGACTGGGATTTATGGGGCACCAAGTATTTGGGTAATTTTTCATTTTCACCCAGGGACAACCTCCAAGACTAGGTCTCTAGGGCCCCTCTGATTGCTAGAGGACCCCAGCAGGGTTCTGAAGACCTGAGTCCTGATCTGAGGGTCAAGGCTTGGCCTTGACCTCTACCCCCTGCCCAGGCACATGCAGGGTGCTGAGGAGACCCTAAGAGCTCTGATTTGACATCACTAGGAGTCTGTGGTCAGTCCTCACCCCTCTGGGGCCCAGGTAGCGCTCTGGGGTCAAGGGGAGGGACAGAGAAGGACTTGTTGTCCACTATCATTTCCTGCTATCCCACCCTGTTCCCCTGGGACCCTTCTCACTCCTTTGACTGTCACCTCCTCTCTGCAATGAGGTGAGGAGGTGAGGTCACAGCTTTTCAAAATATTCTGACTTCATTAACCCTGTGAGCGCTGCCAAGCTAAGCCAGGTTCTTCCTAGTCCCCTAATTGCTACCCCATTCACATGGGTAGCAGCAGCAGGGGACAGCCAGAAGGACAGCCAGGACCTGCCCAAGAAGCACCCGGAAGCCCTTAAACACACACACACATGCTCAGGTTCACACTTACACTCATGCTCCACACACACACACACACGAGGCCCCTGCTACCTGGCTGTCAGCACCCCTCAGCCCCAGGGCCTGCCCTTTACCTGCACTCCCGTGATCCTCATGCCTTCTTCCCCAGGGGGGGCCCTCTTCTGAGGCTTCCTTCCCCCATAGTCCTGCCTCCGAACACAGAGGCTGTTGGGTTCCTTTCTCCCCTCTTGGGATTATTCAGACCAGATACCTCTGAGGGAAGAATGCAGAGATTTGGGGTCCAGTCCCAGTTTGGACCCAAGCAGTAGAATCTTGGCCAAGTCCCTTCTTTTTCTTGGGCCTTGGTTTCTTCATCCATGAAAGGAAGGGATTTATCTAAGCCAGTGGCTCCTAAACTTGGCAAAACACCCAAACTGCCAGGGAGATTTTTACAAATACACTTGCTTTGTCCTCACTCCACACCTCTGAGTCAGCCTCTCTCTAGGGAAGGTGTGTTTTGGAAAACAAGCTCCAGGTAATTCTGATGAAGAACCAGGCTGGGGGCCCATTGATCCAGGTGATTTCAAAGGGACTTTCAGGATCCTAATTCCCACTCCTCTCTTCCCTCCCCTCACGGATCCAGGGAAGCACTGGGGGGAGGGTCTTAAAGGGCTCCATAACTTTTCATCCTCAGCCCCTGACCTATGCTTTTGTTCTGTTTGCAGTAAGTTTGGGCTGGCAATAACATCCCAAACAGGATGAGCCTCCAGGTCATGGCAAACTCCAGACCCTATCTCCCCAGGGAGCCAGGCCCAGCACTCTTTTCAAGTCAGCTGCCCCATGCCTTGCCTGGCCACAGAGGCCTTGAGAGGGTGACTTCTCCCCTAATCCCCAGAGCAGATGGAGATGAGTAAAGGTTAATTTCCATCCCAGCTGCCTGACAGCTGGGGCTGACAGTGACAGAGTGGACAGCCAGGAGACCAGGGACATGGGGGAGGGAGGGTGGTGCGGGAGGCCCTGCATGGGGCCAGGACCAGTTGGTGGCTCAGCCTGGTCCCTGGCCTCTGAAAGGGACCTCAGAAGGCATTTCATCCAGTGTCCATCACTTCACCCTACAGATGAGGAAACAGAGGCCCAGAGAGGAGACAAGATTTATCCAGACCCTTTGGTCCCCTGGGTCAGTGCCCTTCCCATGGCCACTCTGCCTGCACAAGAGAGGGGCCAAGCCTGCCTTGCAGAACCTGTGGCCTGAGGGCACCTCACCATCCTTGCGGTAGTAGAGGATGTCCACCTTGCACTCCTCGGCCCCCAGCAGGGCCTGCGCCAGGCGGGACATGGCACTGCGTGGGGTGTTGGGGCCTGTGAGGAAGTCGCAGGTGCACGGTCTCTGCATCACTTCCACGCGGGAGTAGCCGAAGAGTTCACAGAAGCCATCGTTGCAGTAAATGATGGCGCAGTTCTCCATCTGAGCATTGGCGATCAGGAACTTACGACCTGGGGTGGGAGGTGGGGAGCCCATGGCAACCAGGATCAAACAGCAGAGAGGGAAAGATCACAGGGACTCTTGGGAGCCGTCAGGGTGGGATCTGGGTGGGGGAGCAGAGTGGTGATCAGAATGGGGTGGGGGGAGGTCAGGTCTGGGGAGGGTGGGAAGGCCAAGGAGGCCAGAGCCATGGGGGAAGGTCAGGGGACTCCTGGGAGTAATGAGGGGGTGGTCAGGAGGGGGAAGCAGGAGAGTGACTAGAGAAGTGAGGGAAGGGGAGTCAGGGCTGGGGATTGTGGGAAGACCAGGGCAGGAATGAGTGGGGTCGTGAAGAGGGAGGGAGGCCCAAGGCTTCCTGGAGGCAGGGAAAGGGGTGTGCCCAGACCGGGGCCAGGCCTCGGTGAGCTCCTGGAAAGACCAGAGTGGCTATAGGGTTAGGAGGTGAAAAGGAGGGCGAAAAGGAAACCTCTGAAGGAATTTGGGGGGGGTAGGGGGCGGTTCAAGAGGGAATTGGTACAGTGATAGAAGGGGAGGCCAGGGCTTGGAAGGGGAAAAAACAGCTCCGGGGTGCAGGGGAGCACTGCGCTCTGCCCACCGTGCTGTAGAAGAGAGGGCGGCATTGGAGGCAAGCGGGGGCTCCCTGGGGGAGGTGGTGTTTCGGGGACATTAAAGAGAAGGGTTTTGCGTTCAGCCTCAGGTACCCCCCCCCCCTGCTCTATCTGAAGTTAGTAAAAGGTTCCGGCCACTCCGGCCACCGAACCAGGGCTCCACATCATGCCCCCACCCGACGCACACACTCACTCTGGCCCTCGAACTTGCGGATGATGGTGTCCAGGTAAGTGTTTTGGGGCGCGACGTGACCCCTGCGGACCGGCATCTTTCAGCTGCGGCCTCTGCCTGGAGCCACCAGCGGCCCGGCTCCCTGCGTCTCCGTCTGTCCTCTGGCTCCGCAGCGTCCGGCTCCGGGCGGGCGCCGCCCCCGGGGAGGGCCGCGGGGCTTCGTGCCCCGCCCGCCCGCCTGCTTCTACCCTCTGCTGCCCTCCCCGGCCCTCCCCCGCCCTCGCCGGCCCGCCGCTCGCCGCGCCTCCTCCCCTCCGCTGCCGCCCGGGAGCTGTCCGCGCCGCGGTGCTGAAAGAAGCCGCGCAGCGGCGGCTGGGCGGGGGCAACTTCTCCGGGACTCAACGGGGCAGGGGCGGGGCCCCGACTCCTAGGGGGCGGGGCTGGGCGGGAGTCCCGCTCCAGGACTTCTTGGAGGAGCTTCTGCTCTGTCTCAATGGCCTGTGGCCTCGGCCCCTCTCAGACCCGCTCCCGGTACCAGAGGGCAGTCCGGACGTTGCCAGGCGGTCTCTCTCAGGCCATGGGGGGTCGGGGGGTGGTGGCGCAGAAGGGGTTGTTAGAGGCCTCAGGTGGTTTTCTGCTGAAGGTCTCTTTCCTGATCTGACCGTTGGGCTGGACTCCGGCAATGGTACGGTTAGACCTCTTGCCCATCCTTACCAGGTGCCCTCCAGCTGAACCCCAGTGCCCATGTAGAACTCCTAGTGGCAAGCCCATCCAGGACCTGGTCCTGGCAGAGTGATGTACGAGAAATATGCAGTGAGGTGCTTTCTTGAGCTCTTAGCATACAGGAACTGCTTGGGAAGAGAACAGATTTAAAACCACCTATTAGCAAGTGACCACTGATAAAAGTGTCTGAGTACAGATTGAAAATGAATACAATAGAATAAGCAGATGGGGATGGGGTGAGGTTTATTGAAAGAGGCTTCTTGGAGAGGAGGGAGAGAAGGGGACCACAGTTTACTGAGCATCTTGGTGGGCCTGGAGCTTTGCAGAGGGTCCAATGGCCAGTTTCAAGCCAGGCCTTGGAGGGCAGGCCTTAGGCAAAGGCTGATGGTGGAATCAGTGCAGGGGGCTGAGCTGGGGGGTGGGAGAGGTCAGGTGGGAGAAGAAGGGAATGATAAAGACCCTCAGATGCCATTTTGAACATCTAGATTTAACTGATGGACAACCAAGTTGTTAAGCAGTTAGACATGAAGGAAATAGTCCAGTGAAAGAAATTTTACAATGGCAGGTGGGGGAGGGAAGATGGACAAGGAGAGGCTCAGTGAGACTTTTGCTGGTGTCCAGGTGAGAGGCTCAGAGTCCTGGGTTGGATGTACCTTTGCCACGCAGAGCCACAATGCCTGATGGGGGCCTCGTTGGCCACTGTGGCTGGGGGATAGGAGGGCTGCAAGTGTGGCCTCCTGCTGGGGGCAGAGTTGCCCTGGCTGACCCTGTGTGGGGGCGGATAAGCTGTCTGTGGAGGAAAGGTGGGGCTGTTTCTCATGGGCTCAGTGTGTGGGGTGCTGAGCTCTGAGGAGGGATCTGGGCAGTGGGACACTCATTCATTCACTTACTCAAGTCCCCACAGGCCATTTTCCAAGTCCCCATTATGTGCCATGGCCTGTGCTGGCTACAGGTGTTACATAGTGTCCTGCCCTTACAGAGCTGACAGCTAGTAATGGGGACAAATAAGGACACTGCAGCACAGCAAAGAGCAGTGACAGAGACATCAAACGAGGAGCCTGTGGAGCCTGCGGTCAGAACAGGAAGTGCTTGGGCTCAGCCAGAACTCAAGAAGACCTCTTGAAACCTGGGCAGAGGTAGGATCCATGGAGGTCTCAGCCTATGGGTACAGTCCTTCTGTACCCTGAACCCCTGACTTCTGGGCTCAGATCAGAGAGAGCCAGTTCCATCTTTTGGCCACCTTCCCACTAGCTCAACTGGAGCTCCTGTGCCTCCTCTCTGTGGTTACTGGCTGTGATGCTACTCCTCCTCAAGGTTTCCCTAATCTCTGACAGGCATTGATTCTCAGCCTCCCTAGCAGCCCTTGGGGCCTCAGTCCAAACTCAATAAGTTCCCATATATTGGGTGTGGCATCCTTGGGTTAGACAGACAACACAAGAAAGAAAGGGTGAGAAGAGCAAAGGCCTTCCCTCTCTCTTCCTAGGTTTGCCCCTAGAGTACTCATTCCCCAACGTCCTCCTAAAGCTCTCCCTCCCCATCCTCCCCTCCCCCACTGAGCCTGGAAAGGTGCTGTTTGCCCTGTGCTCAATCCCCAGGGCAACAGCCCAGGCAGCAGGTGTGTGTGCTGAACAAGGCCATCTCTGGAGCGCAGTGGCTGGAGATGAGCTTTGTTTAAATATTAAAGAAGTCAATCATTAATCAAGCTTCTCTTGATGCCCAGCTACCCACTCTCTCCATTTGGGAGGGCCTGGACTGGGGCAGGGAGGGCCATGGGGCAGTTTGTAAGGCTACTTGCATCTCAGACAGCTAACAAGCAGCTTTTGGGAGCTGGATCATGCAGCCCAACACAGGGCAGGCCAGAGGATCAGCAGAAAGAGGTGGCGGCCAGCATACAGAGCATCGTGCCCATGAACTGGGCGCTGATGATCTGTACAGGAGTGTCTGGCTCTACTTGAACACATTTTATAAGGGGACTGAAGCAGTGTCCAGTTTCTAACCAGAGCAGATTCTCCTTGGGTACTGCAGTCCCTGTCCAGCCCCACAGCTGGGCTCCTGAAGAAAGCAAGACTATGATGAACAAGTTCTGGGCATGAATTGGGGCTGGGGGCTGGCTTGGAGGGACATAGCCCCTGAGTCACTAAAACCATGGTTCCTGAGCCCCCAGGGAAGGAGGTTGGCCCAGAACCCAGGGCGTACATGGAATCACACAGTCACATGGCCTCACATACATGAGTTCATAAACACACAGTTACAACTCCACATGTACCCAGATCTGCCACAGCTGCACCCAATTACAGCTGGGCACTATGCGTGCAAGCGGTCCCCTCCTCAACCTCCCCAGCATCCTCTCTGGCTTGGCCACCCTCCCCCTGCCCCCCAGCCTCACCAGTCACACTGGTGTCTAGTCCCAGCTCCACCATTCAGCTCTCATCCACGGAGGCTTCCTGTTGTGCTGTGTGAATGGTCAGGCCGATTGAGCACAGCATCAGGATGAGGCAGAGGCCCAGCAGCAGCCACTGTTTTTTGACAACTTGGTGGGGCTCCATGGCTATGCCTAGAAAGTAGGCTTTGGGTGGTGACTTGAGTGCACTGGTGTCCTGTGCACTGGTGTCCTGGGCCAGTGAGCTTTTTTCCAGGATGTACAGCCTGTAGGCCAGCAGCAGGACCACCAGTAACATGACAAAGCTCAGGGCCAGCAACACCCACTGCCTAGATTTGGCCTGGGCGGGGTACAGCTCCAGACCCAGAAATGCCACCCTGTTTCTTTCTCTATGGAAGACATAGGAATCTTGCCGAGTAGGTGGAACTGTGGAGGGTACCTCATGGTGATCAGAGAGGATCTGACTGCCACGGGCCTTCTCCCTCAGCCTCTGGCACCCACCTTCCAAGCCAAAGTTGAGGGCCTTGCCTAGAAAGGAGGGTGAGAAAGAGAGCAAAAGGAAGAGAAGGAAGGGATGGTACAGATAGGGCTGTGTACCACATGGTGCCCAGCAGTGGCTCCGTGCAAGGGTCAGGAGGCAAGATGCCCACCCCGTGCTCAGAAGCCAGCCTGGCAGTCTAGCTGGAGAGTGGGCAAGGAAGCGTCCGAGTGAGCTAGTGGCCTGGGGCGTGGGCTGTGGTCTTGGCCGAGGCTGCATCAGGTGCAGACAGGGCTCCACAGCAGAAAGCCAGGTCATAGATGGGCGAGGGGTGAAGGCTGGGTTGGGGTAGGGGCTGGCCCAGGGCAGGCTAGGGTAAGGCTTGGGGCTAGAACAGTAGTGGGATTAGGGTCAGATTACCAAACCTTCAAAGGAGCAGCTGAAGTGTGGCCAGCCCAGGATCTCCCCACGCCGCACATTCTCAGTGACCAGCCAGTTCAGCGGGGGCTCGAAGTAGGTCATGAGGGCCTTTGTAGACACCTTGGTCTCCCCGGTTATCTTCCGCAGGACCTCTGGCCAGGGCTTGCTCGAGCCAGCTTTAGGACATCCCTGGGAGAGTGGGTACAGCTGTGAGGCTGTGTGGGAGAATCAGCTGATGCTGCTGGGACCCCTCAGTATGCCCAGCCCCGCCTTTAGGGCTTTGATACCCACACTCTTCCAACAGAGCTCAGCACAGTGGATAAAATCACAAGCTTTGAAATAACACCAACCTGTGTCTGAGTCCTCTGTGGCTCAGCTGTGGGGCCTCGGGCAAGTACTTAACCTTTCTGAACTACAATTTCCATATCCATAAAATGGAGAAAATAACAGTACCTATCTCCTAGGGTTGTTGTGTTGGCCAAATAAACACAATTCTGGGAGCATACTAGGTAGGCAATAAATGTTTGCCGAATATTATTATTATTATTATTATTATTACTACTGTGATGATTATTGTTCTCCTGGACTCAAATAAGCCTAAAGTCAAGAGGGAAACCTCATGTTTCCCATGAGGTGCTCAGTGTTAGTAGAGAGAGGTCACTCTTCAGTCCCTTCTGGTCTCTCAGGGAGCATTTGGGATGATTAGAGAGATAATAAGCATGGGATGTGTCCTGTGCACTGCCTGCAGCGCTGCAGAAATGTCAGCTGTCTCAAGGCACACCCAGTGCTTGGTGGCAGGGGGTCTAGCCTTAGGCTTGGCCCGTGCACTCATGGTGGGGTTACAGAGTGTGCTGCAGCCAGGGCTCTGGGCTCCTCCACCCCAGGGCCACCCGCAGAGGCAGCAGGAGGCGTATGTTGATGCTTCTCAACCTGTTTCCCCTGATCCGACCAGGAGAGAGGTGGGGCTGAGAGGCCCAGAAGTCAGAGTGTGGAATCTAGACTAACAGGACCCAGGTTCAGTGCTAGCTATGGGCTGCACAACCACAGACAATCAATTTAACCTCTCTTAGCCTCGGCTTCCTCATCAGTAAAACCGGGTTCCATTAATACTTGCATTTCACTGTGGTGAGGATTAAGTCACATAATGGCAGCAAAGAGGGCTTTGTTGCTCGCGAAGACTTACACACATCGCTTAATAAACAGCTGGGAAAGAAGGAGGTGATGAAACTAAAGGTCAGTGGATCCTTGGAAGAAACCACTGGGGGAAAATGTAGTTATGAGCCTAGAGAAATGGAGGAGAAAAGTCATCAAGATAGAAAGAAAAAAACAAAACTAACTTTAAGTTAGAGGATTTTTGTCAGATGCCAGGTCCTGGGAAAAAGGAAGGACGTGGCGGGGGAAAAGTTTCAACCACTGAGAGTCTGCCTACTCAGAAATAGTCTTTCAGGCTGGGCAGGACAAGAGGTTTGATGTGGGCAGCACATGAGACTTGCAAGGGTGACAACTGGGCACTGCCTGGAGCCCTCAACTCCAAGGTGGCAGCAACGGGCCCCATGGACAGGGTCAGGTCCTCATGGCTGGCTGGGTGACTTTGGGAATTTGGACCAAGTCCACTTTGACCCTCTCTTCCCAGGAGAACCAACCCAGAGGCTGTCCCACGGCAATCACATTTAGGAGAATGAGTGAAAAATAGCAAAATCAAGTTTTAAGCTGTGGTAGGCAAAAGAGCAGCCAAGAGTCTTGCCCCTCCCCCTCTCTCCTGCAAGCACGTGCCTACCCCATCCCTCCACAATATGCCTAGTGGTGACCGGCAAGGCTTCTACATGCTTGGTGTCAAGTCAGACCCTGGGAGCCTTGTGTGCCCTGTGTGGAGTGGGGGAGGGAAGTGATGAGAATGACTGAACTCAAAAGTCCCAGCGATCAAGCGGGATGAAGGCTCAGAGTCAAAAGTGAGTAGATGTTGGGAATTCCCTGACGGTCCAATGGTTAAGACTCCAGGCTTCCACTGCAGGGGGTGCGGGTTCGATTCCTGGTCGGGGAACTAAGATCCCACATGCCACACGGTGCGGCCAAAACAAGAAAACAATACAAAACAAAAGTGAGTTGATGTATAGAAAATGGATGTCTGCTATTTTTTGTGCTCCTGCGTTGGGGGTCAGAGATCCCTCCTTGATCCCCTGGCATGACCTCCTCACTCTCTTTGCATGTTCACCAAAGCCCTTTCCTACTGCACCAGCTCCTTTCCTGGATTAAGGTTATTGATTTATCCTGTGGCCCATTGCCCCCTGCTGGACGCAGGGCAGGCTGGTCGGCACGTGCACAAGTAAATGTTTGCTGAATGAATAAATGATAGGCAGTCAGAGACATGAATGCAGAGAGCAGAGAGGCCTCTTATTTTTCACACATTCAGAGAAGCTCAAACCTGGGCAATCGACTAGAATAAACTGCTGTAATATGAAAAGACAGAAAAGCAAATAGACTAGGCAGACAAGAAGGCAAGCAAGGTGTAGCCCTCCTGCAAGCAAAGGCAGGGATCAGTCCTGCAACTCCATCTGGCCTTGTGGTTACTGATGAATGGCATGGTGGAATCACAGATGTGCTCATTAAATTTGCAAAGGATACTAAATTATTGTGGATAATTAATAGGATACTAAAAAGAGGATTTGGGGCTTCCCTGGTGGCGCAGTGGTTGAGAGTCCGCCTGCCAATGCAGGGGATGCGGGTTCGTGCCCCGGTCTGGGAAGACCCCACATGCCGCAAAGTGGCTGGACCCGTGAGCCATAGCCGCTGAGCCTGCGCGTCCGGAGCCTGTGTTCCGCAACGGGAAAGGCCACAACAGTGAGAGGCCCGCATACCGCCAAAAAAAAAAAAGAGGCTTTGTTCATCCTCTGGGAAACCAGGAATAAAACTCAACATGACCTTGACAGGTTAGGGTAATGGACCTACTGAAATCGGTTGAAACTCAATGGGGAAAAGACCATGTCACTGGGTGGGCTTCATGTCTCAGTGGTTGGAGCGCTGATCTTGGGACCAGTGGACTAGGTCAACTTCACCAGACCAGTATCGTTTGACTTATGGAAGCAACAGGGTGAAAGACATTGTGTTCTGGAGTCAGTTTGGGCCTCAAAGCATGACTCTGCCACTTCCTAGTTGAGCGATGTGCAATCACATTACCTCCCTTGGCTTTGGTTTCATCATTTATGAAATGTGGATAATAATATCCATTTTGCAAAGTTGTGAGCTGCTAATGTGAAACACTGTAAGAGCGCTTGTTAGAGAGCCCATCCTGTAGCAGTAAATGCTTCCCACCATCAGGTCAGCCTCTCGCCCCACTCCATGTTTGCTTCAGGACCAGAAAGCAGTGCCACAGAGGCAGGGATGGAAAGGATGGGCTAGATACCAAGTGCAGGAAAAAAGACTGCGGGTAGGGGGTCAAAGTAGACCACAGCTGATCAGAGTGTGCCAAGAGGCTGGTGTGAAAGCCACCTGGATCGGCCTGGGAACTGGGTTCAGACACTTCCAAGAAAAGATGGAAAAAGCAGAGTGCACCTTATCAAATGCTGCTGAGAGGCTAGGCAAGCGACTTGCCAGGAAAGAATAAGGAGATTCATATGGAAGATAGAGGCAGAGGCAGGACTCCAACACTGGGTTCTGATCTGGGACAGTTTGGTTTATTGGCTGAGTGAGTGAGTGTGTGTGTGTGTGTGTGTGTGTGTGTGTGTATGTGTGTGTGTGTGTTAACAGGAGGGGCTAAACAGTCTCTCTGACCACAGGGGGCTACACAAGAGAAAATGAACTTTGATTAACATAGGAGAGACTGCAGTCTGACAGAAGGAAGAACTTCCACTAGAACACAAGCTCTGCTCAGGGGGCCTAGGGTGGTCAGGTGAGAAGAGAGGCCCTGGGGCAGGCTTCCTGCAAGGTGGGGAAGGGGAGCCAAGGACAGGGGAGGGAGGAAGGCACTCACTCCAGGAGCTTCCCAGCCGGCTTGGAGTTATAGATGTCGCATCGGTGCAGGGGCCCCACGTGGCCTGAGGCCTTGCAGAGTGCTTCGTGGAACTGGAACTGGAGCAGGAGGCTGAGGCAGTACCTGGGGAGAGAAGGCGAGGCTGGCTAGGGAGGGGTGGCAGAGGTGGGCCTGGGTCAGCAGTCACAGTGGGGTAGGCTGGCCCTGGAACACTGCGAGGGCTCTCCTTCCTGGCCTTCTGAATCCAACCTATGCTGGCCTCCCGCTTTCCTTCCCTCCTCTCAGGGACATCAGACACGCTTTCCCATCAGCTCTGCCCTCCACACGGGAGCTGATGTAAAAGCCCAGTGGATTCAGGGCATGGCCCTCAGAAGGTTGTGCCATCTGATGGGAGGAGGTGGGGAGGGGTGCAGGGGGACATTTGGATCTGGTGCCTTCCCGGAAATCCTCAGCCTGGGTCCTATGCCCCCGACTCCCAACTCGAAGAGCCGGTTCTGCTGGCAGGGCCCAGACCTTTACCGAATGTAGGGCAAGCTGGCAGAGATGTGGAACTTGGCGCCCGGATCAGTCATCCTCTGTCTGAGGGACAGGGGGGCACAGGCCCTGGTACTTCAACCTGGGGGCGGGGGGTAAATTGGGGGCTTGATAGTGCCATCCGGTAGGGTTCCCAGAGCCTTTTCCTTTTGAAACATTTGCACAGCTATCAAAGCGACTTGGCGTGCAGAGGACACTTAATGCATTTTTACTGATTAAATAAATGAGTTGAAAACACATGGGATTGGGAATCAGAATCAAATAATAACAATAGTTAACACTGAGCACTTCCTCTCTGCAGGAACCGTGCCAAGCTCTTCATGCAGACTCACTCAACATTGTCCTGGTTCTGGGGGCACAGGAGGGAATGAGCTAGGCAAGGTCACTGCTTTCATCCTAATGATGGGGGACGGTTGTAGACCAACCAAGGTCGTTTCATCTGATAAAAAGTGCCAGGGCTTCCCTGGTGGCACAGTGGTTGAGAATCTGCCTGCAAATGCAGGGCACAAGGGTTCGAGCCCTGGTTTGGGAAGATCCCACATGCCGTGGAGCAACTAGGCCCGTGAGCCACAACTACTGAGCCTGCGCGTCTGGAGCCTGTGCTCCGCAACAAGAGAGGCCACGATAGTGAGAGGCCCGCGCACCGCGATGAAGAGTGGCCCCCGCTTGCCGCAACTAGAGAAAGCCCTCGCACAGAAACGAAGGCCCAACACATGAACAAACAAACAAACAAATAAATATTTTTTTTTAAAAAAGGTGCCAAGAGGATACCGGGGATAAGAGGGGGTGGGATAAATTGGGAGATTGGGACTGACATATACACACTACTATATATAAAATAGATAACTTCTGAGAACCTGCTGTATAGCACAGGGAACTCTACTCAATACTCTGTAATGGCCTATATGGAAAGGAATCTTAAAAAAAAAGAGTGGATATATGTATAACTGATTCACTTTGCTGTCCATCGGAAACTAACACAACATTTAAGTCAACTATACTCCAATTAAAAAAAAAAAAAAAAGAAGTGCCAAGAAGAAAACAGAGTAACTAACATCCCTGTGGTGTAGTACTACTACTATTCCCATTCTACAGATGAAGAAAACCGAGGCTTAGGGATCAGGGAATTGGTAGCAGGACACAGAACAGTCATGGGCAGACCCTAATAACTTTCATGTTCAGGTCTGGTTTTGCCCCTCTGAGCTGTGTGACTATGGGAAAGTTATTGTCACTGAGCCTTGTTGTAAAATGTTGTCTGTGAGATGGGGATAAAATGACCCATCTTTGGGATGAGACAAAGTCTATGAACAAGCTCATCATTTCACTGTTGGCCCACTGGAGACTTGAACCATCCTCTCAGGGAAGTTCCTCTCTCACTGACAGGGTTCTGTTCAAGGACCAGGGAGTTGCCGTCCCTCTCCCTCAACCCCAGGTTTCCATCACTCAGGGGGTGGTGGGCATGGCCAAGAGAGGAAGGAAAAAATGTCCTGGGCAGGCACTTCAGATGGCTGGTGGGGGTGCCCTTGGAGGGGGCACAAAGTCAAGACTCTGCCAGTCCGTCCAGTGAGGCCAGTATTCGGGGCAGGGGTGTGAGGGTGAGAGGACGAAGGGAGGGGCCCCCAGCTCTGCCATCCCTGGATGGCGGTGTGACCGTAGGGTGGTCACACGTTCTTCTGTGAATGGCCAACGTAAGGGCCTGGTGCAGAGCTAGCAGGCCCATCAGGGTCGTCTGTAGCAAGCAGACCTGAGCTGGTCAGTCTGAGGCCTAGTGGAGATGGAGAAGCCATAGTCATGGGCAGTTATTATCCAAGCAAACAGCCAGGGGTCAGTGACGGGATGGACACAGGTGCCCCTCACTCAAGACTGATGCTGCCCGACTGCTGGTGGTGCTCCTTCTGTTGCCAGCTCTGCCCGCAGACAGGTCTGGGGATGCTAAGTCAGAGGCAGGTGTGTGTGTGTGTCCGGGTAGCAGGAAAGGGAGCACTGGGCCTGTCCCTGTCCCATGAGGACTCTTTCCACAGGAGGGAAAGATCTCAGCCCCCCAAACCCCCCTTCTGCTGGTCTCACTGGTGGGGACAGAAAGGGAGGGGAGGAGGAGGAAGGCCTGCCCGGCAGGCAGTGTCCTGTTCTCGGAGGAGCCCAGGCACAACGACTGTGCGAGCGTCCCGGCCTCCCAGGATCCCCCGAGTGGCTAAGGGGCCTGCTCAGTGCTGGTGCTGGATTCGACATGATCCCCCATGACTGCATGCTCGGGCCCTACCCACTTCAGCAGGAACGCTTTTGTCCGGTGACAACAAACAGCCAACGCCACCCCAGGGCCTCCCCATGGCCCCAGGTCAGCAGCATCTCACGCCCAGCTCTGCCCTCACAGGAGAGGCGGCAGCGCTCTTTGGTAGCAGGCGGTACCCTTGAGGCTGCCCTGAAAGCCCCGGGAAAGCCCACACCAGGGCTGGGCCTGGGCAGCGGGCCCGACCAGCGGTCCTCCCCACCTGAGGCTCCACTACTCCTGGTTGTACATGGCCTTCTCGATGGTGCCGTCAAAGACCTTCCAGCGAAACGGGTCCACCAGGTAGGCAAAGGGGATGAAGGCGATCTTCTCCAGGGCAACGTTCATCAGGAAACTGACCTCCTCTTCTGGGGAAAGTGGGGCCGTTAGGAGGCTGCTCCCAGTTCCCCCTCCCCTCAGCTTTGCCTGGAGAGCCCCAGCTGCAGCCCCAGGCCCAGGCTGGCCTCCTATGATCCCCTTGGTCCCCATCACCTTTGTCCTGGTGCTGGTGGCTGAGCAGGCCTCTGTTGAGCAGGTGCTTATGGGAGGAGGCCGAGAGGGTGATCACCGACCCCACGGCCTCTTCAACGGCTGGGTTGGCGCCTGTGCGGAAGATCACAGAGAGGTTCTTGTACTGCGGGAAGTACTGGATATGGCCCATCTGGTGGAAGGTGGAGAGCAGGTCTTCTATGGTCACTTCGGTGCACTTCATTATCCTAGGATTAAAGGGCAGGGGTCAAGGAGCATGGGGATGCCCTGGGAGAAGGAGAGATTTCTCCATTCAGGCTCTGTTAAGGGACGGGGGTGGTCGAGCCAGAGACCAGCAGGGCCTTATGCTGTTACTCCAGGCCTCACATCCAAGCAGCAGCCAAGCCCTTTGCTCTCGCCCACCTGGCCCACGTGGCTGGCTCACCCCCCACCCCCGCTGTCCTCCTGAGCCAGGCAGACAGGTGGAGAACGGAAGCAGAGGCAGGGGGGTGATGCTGGCTGCATGCTGAGCACCTGAAGTCCTTCCCCTTGTAGAAGTCCCAGGCGGATGCGTGGCACTCCACCTCCCGCCCGTCCGTTGGCCTTTCCATCATGGAATTTTTCCAGAACTCAGGAGGGGTGGAAAGCAGCCCCAGGGAAGTGACGAATTTTTCAGCCTCTTGGACCACTTTCTCAGACTTCCACTGCTGTGAGGAAGAGGAAGTGCATGGGGCCCCACTCAGGGCTGCAGAGTGGGAGGATGGATGGATGGAAGGAAATGACATCTCTGGGTCTCTGGACTCTAGAAGCACAGCTGTCTCTCCGTGTTCTTCTGACTTGACCTCCTATGTTCATATTTTTGGCCTTTTTCTCTCTTGTGGGATGTATGACCATCCCAGGGCTGTGCAGGACCCTTCCTCCCTTTCCCTGTTCTTACACCTGCTTCCCCAGGGAGAGACTGATACTATGAGTTTGCTGTCAGAAGGAGGCATGGAAGGTAGAGGACCATCTACTATGATAAAAATAGTACTTTTTGGTTGTTGTTAACAATTGTCATCATGCTATACATTACATCCTCAGGACTTATCTTGTAACTAGAAGTTTACACTTTTTGACTGCCTTCACCCATTTCACCCACCCTCCCACCCTTGCCTCTGGCAATCACCAATCTATAAGTTCAGTTCAGTTTTGTTTTGTTCTGGGTTTTTTTTTGTTTTTGTTTTTTAGATTCCACATATAAGTGAGATCATACAGTATTTGTCTTTCTCTGTCTGACCTCTTTCACTTAGCATAATGTTCTGAAGTTCCATTCATGTTGTTGTAAATGGCGAGATTGCCTTCTTTTACATGGCTAAATAATATTCCCGTGTGTGTGTGTGTGTGTGTGTGTGTGTGTATTACATTTTCAGTGTCCATCAATGGACACTCAGGTTGTTTCCGTATCTTGGCTATTGTAAATAATGCTGCAATGAACATGGGGGTACAGATGTCAAGATACTGGTTTCATTTCCTTTGGATACATACCAGAAGTGGAATTGCTTTATCATATGGTAATTCTGTTTTTAATTTTTTGAGGAACCTCCATACTGTTTTCCAAGTGGCTGCACCAATTTACATTCCCACCAACAGTGCACAAGGGTTTCTTTTTCTTCATATCCTTCCCCACACTTATTTCTTGTCTTTTTGATAATAGCCATTCTCAGAGGTGTGAGGTGATATCTCATTGTGGTTTTGATTTGCATTTTCATGATTAGTGATGATTAGTGATGTTGTGCACATTTTCATGTACTTTTGGCCATCCATATGTCTTCTTTGGAAAAAAAAAGTCTATTCAGATCCTTGCCCACTTTTTAATCAAATTGTTTTTGTTGTTGTTATTGAGCTGTATTAGTTCTTTATACATGTTGAATATTTAACCCCTTATCAGATATATGATTTGCAAATATTTTCTGAAAGTCTGGGGGTTGCCTTTTCATTTTGTTGATGGCTTCTTTTGCTGTGCATGAGCTTTTTAGTTTGATGTAGATCCACTTGTTCATTTCTGCTTTTGTTGCCTTTGCTTTTGGTGTCAAATCCAAAAAAATTCATTACCAAGACTGATATCTAGGAGCTTACCTCCTATATTTTCTTCTAAGAGTTTTATGGTTTCAGGCTTTACATTCAAGTCTTTAATCCATTTTGAGTTAATTTTTGTCTATGGTGTAAGATAGGGGTCCAGTTTCATTCTTTTGCATGTGGCTGTCCAGCTTTCCCAACACCATTTATTGAAGACACTATCCTTTCCCCATTGTATATTCTTGACTTTTGTCATAAATATATTGACCATATATGCATGGGTTTATTTCTGGGCTCTCTATTCTGTTCTATTGATCTATGTGTCTGTTTTTATGCCAATACCATAACGTTCTGATTACTATAGCTTTGTAATAAAGTCTGAAATCTGGAAGTGTGATGCCTCCAGCTTTGTCCTTCTTTCTCAAGATTGCATTGTCTATTTGGGGTCAAAACATAGTATTTTTAAAAATGCAGAATACAGAGCTGAGATGGAAAGCAAGAAAAGGGACTCTTCAGATGCCTGGGAGACAAGGAGGGCTCATGCAGCAGTGAGTGGGGGCCCATGTAGTAAATCAAAGTTCATCCATGCCCAGAGGGCTGCAGCATTGGTGCCTGCCTGGGGATAGCCAGTCATAGTGGAAGTACTGCCTACATCAAGGGAGCCAGCAGATGGCTTCTTTTCTAAGGGAGCCCTGCAGGAAGCAACCATGAAACCGACCCGGAGGACATCTTCACAACCTGGTGTTGCATGGGAAGGGTCCCCCTGCAGAAGGCTGTCCCACTGAAGATGGCTCATAGGTCAAGATTTCCATGTAAAAGAGGAAGTCCAATGCAGTCGGTGTTAATAATGATCGCCAGCCCCCACTGAGCATTTTCCATGGGCGAGGGACCCTTTGAGGGCTTTCAGGACATGAATCCTCACAACAAACCCATGAGGTAGGTACTGTGATCAACTCCCCCAGTTTACAGACAAGGAAAATGGGCACAAAGAGGTTGAGAAACTTGCAAATAGTGCAGGTGGGACTCAAATCCACATAGTGTGACTCCAGAGTCTGTGCTAAACTACAGACACAGGCATGGATTAGACCACACCTGAGGAAGGGCAGGTGTTAGAGCAATCTGAAAGGGACTTAAAGTCTGGGTTTTACACCATCTACAAAAATTAACTCAAAATGGATTACAGACCTAAACATAAGAACTAAGACTATAAAACTCTGAAGAAATCACAGGGGAAAACTTCATGACATTGGATTTGGCAAAGACTTCTTGGATATGATACCAAAAGCTCAGGCAACAAAAGAAAAAAACAGACAAGTTGGACCTCATTAAAGTTAAGAGTTTTTGCACATCAAAGGACACTAACAACAGAGTAAAAAGGCAAGCTACAGAACTGGAGAAAATATTTGCGAATCACAGATCTGATAAGTGATTAATATCCAGAATATATGACGAGCTCCCCAAACTCAGCAGTGAACAAACAAACAACCCAGTTCAAACATGGGCAAAGGACTCGAATGGACATCTCTCTAAAGATGATATATAAATGGATAATAAGCATTTGAAAAGATGCTCAATATCAGTAATCATTAGGGAAATACAAATCAAAACCATGAGATACCACTAGGATGGATATTACAAAGAAACAAACAAAAAAACCCAGAAAACATCAAGTGACGGCCAACACGTACAGAAATTGGAACCCTGGTGCACTGCTGGTGGGACTATAAAATGGCTCAGGCACTGTGGAAAACAGCGTAGAATTACCATATGATCCAGGAATTTCAATTTGGGGTGTATACCCAAAAGAAGTCAAAGCAGAGACTTGAACAGATATGGTGATGGTTGCACAACAATTGAATATACTCAATGCCATTTTTAACTGTACACTTAAATATAGTTAATGGGACTTCCCTGGTGGCACAGTGGTTAAGAATCTGCCTGCCAATGCAGGCGACGTGGGTTCGAGCCCTGGTCGAGGAAGATCCCACATACTGTGGAGCAACTAAGCCTGTGCGCCACAACTACTGAAGCCCGCGTGCCTAGAGCCCATGCTCTGCAACAAAGAGTAGCCCCCACTCGCCACAACTAGAGAAAGCCTGCACAGCACAACAACGAAGACCCAATGCAGCCAAAAATAAAATTAAAAAAAAAAGGTTAAAATGGTAAATGTTACGTATATGTTACAACAGTTTAAAAAAAGGTCTTTAAAGGGATGAGAGAAGGAACAGGATCTGTGAAGCAAGGATAGACTTTTGTGGAAACACAGTAGGTTTGAAAGTAATAGAGATGCAAAAATAAAAATATATAGTTATTAAATTGGAAAAACAGTAATCTCGATGCACAGGCTAAGACACAGCTGAGGAAAATCGCTTGGAGCACAGGACAGAAAAAGAGATGAGAAATACGAGTGGGAACGAGGAGACACAGAGGACAAAGTAGGAAGCTCCAAGCTGGGTCTGGCAGGAGGCCCGAGGAGGAGACCGAAAAGGACGAGGAGATGATGGCTGAGCATCTCGAGAACTGATGGAAGCCGAGTCCCTGAGGTGAACAAGCTCACTGCACTCCCAGGGAGACAGCGTCCGATGGTGCACGGAGGAATCATGAGAAATGTCTATCCAGCTGGCAGTGAGCTGCTCTGGAAGACTTTCTCTGTCTCTCTAGTGAGGGGCTTGCCCTTCCAGCTCTCCAGTTTGCGACTCGAGGGGACGTTGGAAGTGGGAAGCAGGTATGAAGCAATCTTCATCAGGAGATGATGCAGTCATTACAAAGAGAGGAAACCAGGCACCGGGAATTTGTATTATCTCATTCGATCAACTGCAGCAATCAGGAGGCAGTGTCCTAAGAACCATTATAAGCATTATAATGATAAGCAGCATCGTAAGAACCACCTCACACATGTGAACATGGAGGCTCAGAAAATGGAAGTAAATCACTCAAGGTCACATAGGTGCTAAGTGCAGAGGTGGGATTTGACTCAGGCCTAATCCAAAGCCACTGGACTCACTCATGAGAGCCAGAGTGAGCAGCTGGGGGCAGGGTGGAGAGATCAGAGAAACCACCATCACCCCTGGCCTCTGTGCATCAGAGCTGTCACTGAGAAATGACTGCTTGACGGGCAGCGCAGGGCAGGGCTCAGCCTTCAGGCCACTGGGAGGAAATGTTGGAAGGGCCCCTCTTCGTGCTGTCACCACGTCCCCTTCCCTAGGCCACCTCCCAGGTAGACATGACCCCTCCTCGCTCATCCGAGGTGGCGGAAACAGGAGTCTGAACGGTTTTAATATCTCAAAAGGCCCAGTGGGTAAGGCTGTTAAGTTTCCTTTGCACCTCAGACCTTTGGGTGCTGAATGCTGCTGCTCTCACGCCGCCCACAGCTCTGACAGGCAGCAGGAACCTGTCGTTCATAAAGATAGGAAAGGGGGTGACGTGACAGTGACCTTCATCTAGCAAACAGCTTTTGAAACATCAGGCTGGGGAGGGGGTAATTACAGAAGTCCTTGGTGGTAGAAGGCTTGGAACTATTTAGAGGCTATGTTTATAGATTCCATTGTTTAAGTAATCATAAACTTCCACCCTCTTGCAAATCCAAAATACCTCAACTCCACGTCCTGCCCCATGCAACAGGCCTACAATTAAGCCTATGTACAACATACACACACAGACACACACACAATCACAAACACAGACACAGACACAATGGCAGCTGGAGACTGGGGGGGTGGGCAAAGGCTGTGGATTAAAGGATGTTGGGGGACAGATACTAGGGGCTGGGCCAAGTCATCAGCAAAGCCGAGAAGAGGCTCAAAGCCGAGGGTCTTCACAGAGGCGGCCAGGCGTTGGCCAGTTTCTAGGTTTGGCATTTAAATATCTAAAAAAAATAGGTCTAGTCATGTTAACTGGAAAAAAGATTACACAACTGTAAATACAGTGTGACCCCACTTAAAATATGTGCTGAGAAAAAAAGGTTGGAAAGACATACACCAAATGTCAACAGTGCTTATCTCTGTGTTGACATAAAGGGCTTTTATTTTCTTTATACTATTCTGTGTTTTCTAGATTTTCTACAATAAACATGTAGATAAGAGATTTTAAAATGTCTCTCAAAATGATACTCCCTCAAACCCATGGTGGCCTTCCAAGAAAGGCTCAGGGTGAGGGCATGTGCTGGGGGGACGGGCAGGGGTGTCCCCCAGCAGTCAGTCCCTGCGTGGGCACCAGCTACTGCCTAGCTGGGGTGAAGGGTCCTGACCCCGGGCCCTGTGGGCAATACTCTGGTGGCTGTCCACTGTTTCGAGTGGAAACGGAACTGGGGCAGGCAGGCGCCTGAGGTCACGCCGGGGCCAGCTGGCCAGTTCTACAGCCTCAGCATGCAAGGCGCCCTCCCCAGGGAACCAGAGGGCAGCCAGGAGCCTTCCATCTGGGGGACTTGGCCATTTATGGGAACAGCTAGTGCAGGGCTCCGGAAGCCCAGAATGTCTGCTTCCCCTTTGCTGCCCAGAGCCCTCCTGGGTTGGTGTCCAGGCCTGGCAGGGGCTGCCTGCCATGTCAGGACAGGGGCCAGCGGCCCTGGCTGAAGGGGAGACTGGTATGGGCACTGGGGGGTGCTGGGGCCAGAGCTCTGGGTGTTTTCCAGCCTCTTCTTGGAGGAGGATGAAGACCCCCGAGAAGTGACCCCTTGACTATCAGGAGGCGAGAGGGCTTCCCCCGTCCCTGGCTTCCCTGTGAGGGACATGGACACAGACGGGGAGGGCAGGACCTTTAATTGAATTCAGAGAGAGGTGGGGAGGGGGTTCCATGTTAGGTGGCCTGGTCCCCAGGGGCCAGGGGGCAGGGGCCAAGGTGGTTCTTGGTACAGAGGACTGGAGGAGGGGGGAGGAGGGGCGGGAGGGGGAGGGGGAGGAGGGCTGGGGTGAGCCGTGAGAGCAGTGGCGGGTCCTCAGCCCACCTCCGGGCCCTTCCCGGTCCCTGGGTCTCCCGGTGGCGCATTCCCCCAAAGGCCCGCCCAGCCCTCATCTCAGGAGTGTCTGAGCTCCACCTCGGAGCCAAACTGGGGCCCGCGGTGGCGCTGGTGGAGGCGGCGGATGCTGAAGAGCCGCAGGGTGAGGCCCAGGGTGGCCACCAGCAGGGCGACGCCCAGGAAGAGCAGCACCCACTGGCCCACGCGGGCCTGCTGCTCCTCGAGGTTCAGGCCCAGGAAGCTGACACGGCCGGAGCCCGGGAAGGAGACTGCCAAGCGAGCTGCGCAGGGAGGAAGGAGAGCGGGTGCTGGGCCGGTCCCGGGCCGCCCCCGCCCGGAAGTCGGCCTCCCACCTGCCTTAACCTGGGGGGGCCTGGCCCTGAGCGAGCCCAGGGGCGGCCTGGGGCCGAGGCGGGTGGGTGGCGGTACCCGAGTTTGGCGTCCAGTTGTACTGAGGCCAGCCCAGCTTCTCTCCGTTCCGCGTGTTCTCGGTCACGAGCCAGTCCAGCAGCGGCTTGAAGTAGGTCATCATGGCAGCGGCCGACATGTTGGGCTGGCCCGTGATGAGCCGCATGGCTTCGGGCCACGGCCGACTGAAGCCCAGCTTCATGGCGTCCCTGGGGGAGCCCCGGGAAGCGGACCGAGTCAGAGGGACAGGCCGCGAGGCTCCCTGCCCGTCTGCCCCAGCCTCGTACCTGCTCTCTCTGTACCCCACCTCCCCGCGCCAGCTTCCCTCGGCCTGAGAGGCCCGCGCAGGGCAGGTCGGGGGCGGGCTGGGGGAGGGGCTCCTCAGGCCCTGGGAAGTAGGTCAGAGGGTGGACAGCAGGCCGGGGAACGCCAGAGGAGACTCACGCCAGGCGCTTCCCGGCCTCCTGGGACTGGTAGATGTCGCACTTGTGCACGGGGCCCTTGTGGCCCGCCGCCTTACACAGCGCCTCGTGGAACTGGAACTGGATGATGAAGCTGACGAAATACCTGAGGAAAGGCAGGTGAGGCCTGGGGCCGGGGCGGAGGGGCGGAGTCACCGAGCCCCCCCCCCCGCCCGCCTCCGACCCGGCCCCTCCCGCCCACGCCCACGCCCACGCCCACGCGGCTGCCTGCACTTCTCAGGAGGGCCTACTCTGAGCTGCTCCGGGCCTCCCTCATGGGCGAGGAGGGGCAGGCGCAGGGCCCTTCACGGACGGTCGTGGCAGGCTGCTCTGGACGCAGCGAGGTCTCCGTCCCTGGGCTACGTGCATGGAGAGGCCGGATGTTGCCCAAGGGGTCACCCCTCTGACGAGGCAGGGAAGCCTGCCCGAAGGGCCTCCTTTATCCCAAATTTGGCAGCAGGAATTCCCTGCAGAAGTCTGCCGGTCAAGGTGGGGGTCGCCTCTCCGAGCCTGGGGAGGTTGTGAAAGTCCTGAACCAGCAGGGCGGGCCTCCCGCTTTGAAGGCTGGGCACAAGCCATGTGTCACTGACTTTCCTGGCATTTCCTAAAGTGCTTCGCCAAGGCTGCTGCTCACAATTTGGAGTGCATCCCCTTTGCCCACCCCCGCCTAGAGAATTATCTGTGCTAAGCTCGGAAGCTAACCGTCACATGGGCCTGGCTTCTGTGTGAAAGTGAGTGCCAGCTTGGAAGCTCAGAAATCCTTCGGGAAGGCGGGCGGAGGCCCTCCCTGCAGGTCATCCTGGCGCACTGGCCGGGTCAGGCCTGCGCTGAGGTGCCCTTGAGTCTCCTTGGCTCCCTGCCCACCTATGCTCTCTGGAGCATCTGAGCAGGCTTTCTCTTTCTTCCTGGACTCGGGGACAGAATTCACCCACCCCATGCTTATTTATTAGGTCTTGACTATGTGCTGACGTTGTGCCAGGTGCTGGGGTGGAGGACTGGGCACAGTGGGCATAAGCCTTCCCTCACTGCCTTCCAGGGAGCACAGGAGGCAAGGGCTGGGGTGCCCTCTACGTCCTGCCTCACGGGTGGCCCGGGCTACTTGCAGCCCAGGGGCCCCCAGCCCTCTACCCTGAGGTGTCCCCAGATCCCTACCTCTGGAAAGGGCTCCAGATCCTCTAATCACCCTTCCTAGTCCCCAGCAAGTGCTCCCCTGCAGCACATAGAGGGAAAGGGGCTGCACTGGGCGCATTCACGCTATGGCATGACTCACAATGCAGCTATGTTTCTGTATTCCATTTAAGACAGTGAGTTAGGGACTTCCCTGGTGGTGCAGTGGTTAAGAATCCTCCTGCCAATGCAGGGGACACGGGTTCGAGCCCTGGTCTGGGAAGATCCCGTATGCCACGGAGCAACTAAGCCCGTGCGCCACAACTACTGAGCCTGCGCTCTAGAGCCCGCGAGCCACAACTACTGAGCCCATGTGCCACAACCACTGAAGCCCGTGCGCCTAGAGGCCATGCTCTGCAGCAAGAGAAGCCACCGCAATGAGAAGCCCGTGTACTGCAACTCGAAAAAGCCCGCGTGCATCAACAAAAACCCAACCTAACCAAAAATAAATAAATAAATAAATTTTTTAAAAAAGAAAAGAAAAAAAGACAGTAACTTAATAATGGTGGGTTATGGCCACCAGTTCCCAAACATGCTATGTATTAGACAGTGTGATAAGAAGTTAGCTCTTGCAATGATCCTGTGAAATAGGATTCCACAGCTGAGGAAACTGATGCTTACAGAGACTGAGGAATTTACTCAAGGAAACAGAGTTGTGGAGACGAGATTTGAACCCACTTCTGTCTGGGCCCCAGCCTATGACCCCCATGCCCCTAATAATACAGACTCCCAATCTAGCTGGGTCTCTAATCCTAGTTCTAGTGGATAGAGGTATTCCAGGTACAACTTAAGTTATATCAGAGGAAATACGTTCAGTATAGAGTAAAGGAATCACAATCTTGTAAAAATAAAAAAACAGCGTTCAGGTCATGATCTGGCCGTGGGTCATGGTTAATGTTACTAACCAAGGTCTTATAAGCATTAGCCAGTTATAGTGAAGTTTCTGTTTTCAGCTGTCAGGAGGGTGCGGGCTCTCGTCACATCACAAGAGTGAAACAACGGTCAGCCTTGATCACGGGTGAGTGGCCCAGACACAGTGGGCCATGCAGCCGGGTGCCCAGGTCGCCCTGATGGTAGCTGCCGGGGGGCAGCAAGGGCAGCCTGAACGCTGAGCGGAGGCGCTGCCCCTCATAGCGCCCTCCTCCCTTTCCTGTTACCTGATATATGGCACGCTTGAAGGAATGTGGAACTTGGCCCCTGGGTCAAAGTCGCCTTGAGACCTGGCCACTGGAGGACAGAGGCCCTGGTACTTCAGCCTGTTGAGGAGGAAGACACGTTAGAGGGAGGGTTTGGGAAGAATCAAGCCGGGAGGGTTGGTGTTTTTGAGTTGAAGTATGGCGCCTGCACTGGGCGCTCCAGACACCTGCGTGCTGTGCCTCTGTGCGTCACGGCACTTACACACACACACACCCCTAGACGCCACAGACGCAGACACGCCATGTGCACACAGATGCAGGTGCATACACCTCCCCCCATGGAGGCCCCCCCACCCCGGCCCACAGCAGTATTCTAGAACCTGAGGCTCCACCACTCCTGGTTGTAGTTCTCCTTGGTGATGCTTCCGTCAAATACCCTCCAGCGCCACTGGTCCACAAGATAGCTGAAGGGAACAAAGGCGATCTTGTCGAGCGCCATCTTCATCAGAAAGTTGATGTCCTCCTCTGCCAAGGGAAGAGGGCCCTGGCATCAGATCCAGGCCTGCCTCCTAGCAGTGGGGCTGTGATGGGCGCGCGATGGGGGGAACGGGTGGGGCGAGCTGTATCTCTCTGGGTCCTGCGACCTGCCTTTTGGGGTGGTATGGGTTCCATCCGCCCACTCTCCCTGCTGGTTGCCCCTCTTGTTCCCCACTGCTCTGGCCCAGCTCTGCCTGTGGGCTATGAAGTCTCCTCTCTCCACCTCCCAGGCTTGCTGCCCGTTCTTGGCCCCTCTGCCCACTAGGATCTCCCCGTTCCTCTCTCACCACGGCTGCCGTCCCCACTACTCAGCAGGTTGATCTTGTGCAGGTGCTTGGGGGTAGACACTGAGAGGGCCAGCACATCCCCAATGGCCTCGTGAAAACCAGGGTTGGCGCCCTCCCGGAAGGTCACAGGCAAGTCCTTGTACTGCATGAAATACTGTATGTGGCCCATTTCGTGGTGGGCCACGACCAGGTCCTCCATGTTCACAGTGGTGCACTGCTTGATCCTGGGAACACGGGGGTGGGGAGAGGGTGTGGAAGGGGGCAGTGAGGATCCCTGGGGCAAAGGGACCTGCTGTCCTTACTGGATGCAGAGCATACCCCCAGGACTGCTTTATGCAAGGCACACAGCATTATGGGAAGGAAAGCCAAAAGGGGAAATAGAGGGAATCTGGGGGTTAGAAGCCCCTAACGTTTGGTCCTCCAGGCCATTCCTCTGCCCCCAACTTCCCTGAACAACTAACTTCAGCCCACACTGCCGTGTGGCTTTCTAACTGTACGAAGTACGTGCTCTAAAGGCATGGGGACCCTCAGTCAAGGTCAGTGTAGGGCTTGGGTCATGTGAGTCATGTGGTTCCTCATTACATGTTTTGTCTCTCCCAACACTTAGGCTTCCTGAAGGAAACAACAGTGTCTGAGCTCTTCTGCATCCTTGTGCCCAATGCCAGCAAGCATATTCATCCCAGGATTTCTCAGGGCTAGGACTGAAGGGACATCTGCAGAGCAGTCCAAGCCAGAGGCTGCACCTCACTTTCCGTCTTTTGTGAGCCAGAGAAATTCTCCCTTGGATCTAAGCAGAGCTCTTCAGCTCAGTTGACCCCCTTTGTCCGTCATTCTAGGGGGAGGGGAAAGAGCTGCCCAGCACCCCGGTGACAATGAGGTTGGGATCTGTCCACCTCCTGCTATGACTCCCCATACGGGGAAGATCCCCAAAGAACCCTCACCCCCTTGATTCTGTCTGCGCCCAGCCCTACAGCTCTGGTCCTTGTGCCTTTGAAGGAAGGGCCCAAGGCCAGGTGAGCCATTGAAACTGACTGCTTTGTTCCAGGATCTCTGTGCCCACTCTTCTCATAAGAGACACTTCATCAGCTGTGGCAGGTCATCTCTGCCACTTCTCCCAAGAGGTGGAATCTTCTTTTTTTTTTTTTTTTTTTTTTGTGTGGTACGCGGGCCTCTCACTGTCGTGGCCTCTCCCGCTGCGGAGCACAGGCTCCAGACGCGCAGGCCCAGCGGCCATGGCCCACGGGCCCAGCCGCTCCGCGGCATGTGGGATCCTCCCAGACTGGGGCACGAACCCGTGTCTCCTGCATCGGCAGGCAGACTCTCAACCACTGCACCACCAGGGAAGCCCGAGGTGGAATCTTCTTTACCTTCTCTTGAAACTGGGTTGGCCTTGTGACTTGCTTTAGCCAATAAAATGTGGTAGAAGTGACCTGTCCCAATTCTGGACTTAGTCTTTAAGAGATCTGGCTACTTCTACTTTTGCTCTGGGGATGCCAGCCTCCAGGTAAAAAATCTGACCGCCTAAGGCTGCCATACTGTGAGGAAGTCCAAGCTTTCCTGGAGAGAGATGTCCCACCAAACCCCAGCTGCTCCAGCCATGCCAGCCCAGGCACCCAGCACCTGAGTGAAGGAGCCCAACATGAACATCCCTGCCCCAGCACGTGCCACACAGAGAAAAACTGAGGAACCGAACAGACAGCCAGAAGCACAGCCACAGATAGATGGCCCCACTGAGCCACGCCAGCCCTCTCTAGCCCTGTGGAGGTCTCCACCACTGCAGAGCAGGACAAGCCATTTCCACTGTGCCTGAATTCTTGGCCCATAAAATCATGAGCATAAACAAATGGTTGTTTTACACCACTAGGTTTTGGGCTGGTTTGTTACGCAGCAGTAGGTAACTGAAACACTCTCCTCCAATGAAGACAGCTTCTGAGCCCATCAGTGGTGAGAGTGGATCTGTGCAAAGCCCCCACGTCCCCATGTGCCTCCGTGTCAAGGCACAGGCACCCAGGGAGAGGGCCAGCTGTACACAGGGGCTGCCTGAGAGGGAGGGAAGGCTGGCAGCTCACGTGGGGCTCACCCCCAGGACTGGAACCTTGAATGCTGGGCTGACAGAGCTGGTCAGCGCTCGAGGAGACCCTGCCACAAGCCAGTGGCCAAGCTGCGGCCAGGCCCAACTCTCTTAACCCTCCGTCCCACGTTCTGGCCGAGGAGACGGCAGCGGAGCCTCTACTTGACTCGTCTCCTTGTCCTCTGGGCTCAGGACCAGGTCCCCCTGTCCTGTAGCCCGGACATACCTGAAGTCCTTGCCGTTGAAGAAGTCCCAGGCGGAGGCGTGGCACACCACCTCCCGCCCGTCGGTTGGCTTCTCCAGCATAGACTTTTTCCAGAACTCGGGGGGCACGGGCAGCAGCCCCAGGGAGGTGAAGAAATTGTCTGCTTCCTTAAACATCCTTTGGGGTGTCCAGCCCTGCAAGCAGAGGGAGCTCTGGCAAAGCTGGGGATTGTGGGGATGGACTGTGTGCCGCAGTGGGAGGGCCCTGGGAGAGGGCCAAGCTGGAAAGGGAGTCCTGAATCAGAGGGCCCTCTCCAACCTGGGCAGGGTCCCCCTCCCCTGTGCCCTGGAGAAGCAGGGGTGCAAGGAGGGGGCCGGTGCGGACCTGCTTTATCATGGCCTCTGTGGCATCCATCCTGGGGGCTGAAGGGAAGGGTATTACCAAGTCATAGATGTTGGACCAGCTCTGTGCCCACATGTTTCCTGGACGCGGGTAGAGGAAGAGATGGCGGAGAGAGGAGAGACAGGTGTTAGATCTTAGGCTCAGCACCCTCACGCAGGGGGAGCGGACACTGATCATAATCTGACCAGCCACTGCTCTGTCCCCTCCATGTCACCTGGGGTCAGTTTACGAGGTCAGCTGGCAAGAACCACCCTCCTTTTGGAGAGGCTGATGCCTCTGCATTTACCGCAAGACAAGAGTGGAGATAAGGAAGCTATTCAGAATGAGTGGAAAGGTGCAGAAATACATTTGGAGAGGCTTTGACAGCCAAAGGGGACTAAGCTGGAGCTGACCTCAAGTGGAGCCGACAGTGCAAACCAGTGAGACTCAGAGTGAGTGAGAAGCAAGAATGGGAGTGGGGAGCGAGCCCGGGCCTGGCTGCTCTGCTTGTCTTGGGGGCTCAGCTCTAAGCCCCAGCTCCCAGGGCCAGCCGGGCACCTGCATTCCCTCCCGGGGTCTGTGTTTCTCTGCCATGGAGCTGATATTCTCTGGTCTCACTACAGAGGGACCAAATATGGCTGGTCTCTTGGGCTGCAAAGACCCTCTAGGCTGAGCAGAGCTAGACCCAAAGCTGGACCGGGGGGGGTGTCTCTCTCATGATTTGTAAATGGTCCATGGCCCTGCCTGGCCTCTCTGTTCACAGTAAGAAGCCCCCAGAAACATGTTCCTGACGGCCCGACAGAGACAGGAACCCAGTAGCCTCTACTTTGCCCCAGTCCCTACCATCCCTTATTGTCTTTCACTGCCTACTTCATGTGTTCAGGGCATTTGAGTTTACAACCCCTGGAGAAGGAGGCTCCTAAAGTTGAGGGGGATCTACGCTCTCACAGCTCCCTTGGCCTGAATGTCATGTCTGCCCTTCTCTTCCCACGACTACCTTCTCCATCTGTCAGAACCTCTCATCTTTCAAGGCTCTGCTCACGTGCCACCTCCTGGGGAGGCCTTCTCGGCTCCCACTCACGGCCCCCTCCTCCCCCTCATGCTGCCTGGAGCTGTGACGGGTGATGTGGTCTCCCTAGGACAGGCCTATGAACTCTGCCCACTGCCCCATCCCTGATGACCTGTGTAACGTGGATCTGTAGCAAACGTGGCACCAAATGCAGGGAGGGGGCTCTTCTCCCCACCCCCAGCCCCGACCCCACTCCAGCCCTGGCAACATTCCCCCAGGCTCCAGTTGTTTCACTTCCCCAGCCTCAGGTGTCATCTGCAGACCCTTCCCAGTCTGCCCTCTGCCCTCTGCCCTCTGCCCTCTGGCCTCTGGCCAGCCCTGGGCCGCCCCCTCCCTCATACTGTTGACTGTCTCACTTGCCCTCACCCAGCAGATGGGCTGGAATGGGGCCCTCCAGGTTGATGAGCTCGGACCCGTAGAAGCGATACAGGGCCCGGCGCACGTAGGCGTGCAGGTTCAGGTAGAGCGGCTGCAGCTCCTGGAAGAGCTGCTCCAGGTCGTCCTCCAGGAATGGCATCTCGTACATAGATCTCCAGGAGTCCCCTCCGTCCTCGTAGCCTGCAGAGGGGACACAGCCAGGCTCTCTGAACACCTGACCATCCCCTGAGCACCCTGCCTCCTCCCCCCTCACCTCTTGGGTTTCAGAGGACCTTTCTGAGGGCCTCGCGGGGGGCTGGGACCCGACAGCCAGTGACACTGGCAGAGAGGACTCACCATTGAGCCTGGCAGCCTTGTTGGTGAGCTCCACATATTTGGGGAAATTCGGGAGGATGGCTCTCCCCACCTTGTCTCGCCAGCCCTTCCATGCCCACAGCAGGTCTTCATAGTTCCGGGATGTGGCCATCAGATTTGTCAGATCTGGGTGAGAGGGGTTGGATGGCTTTAAGCCTCCAGCTCTTGGCTCACCTCCCACCTCCTTCAGAGGTGGAATAAAACTGCAAAGGGACCGCACAGGCAGCAAGTCGAGGGAAACTGGAGACAGGCTGGCGCCCTTTCCGTGGGGCTTACAGGGCGCCAGGCCTGGGGCTCAGCGCTTCACAGACACAATCTCAGGCAACTGCGGGGCTGCAACAGCCCTGTGAGGGATGCCCTTGACTCTCTTTCCACACAAGAGGTTTGGTGACACGGCTGCGCCCCCCAGCCAGCAAGTGGCTGAGCTGGGGCACAAACCAAGGGCCCAGACCCCAGAGCCGCTGCTCCGCACTCGTTCCCTGCCCACCACCTCCCTGGGAGAGATGGCTTGGAGGTCAAAAGACCCGAGTTCTTGTTCGGTTTCCTCCTGACCTTGAAATCACCTTGGGTGAGTCACGGGACCCCTCCTTCCCTGACTATGAAATGGGGATTATGCCGGCCCAGGGGCAGGAGGGGTCCCCACAGGGCCCAGGGCGTCTTTCCCACATTGTGACTGAACTGATTAAATAAAAGAACAGCTGTGAAGGCAAAGTACAGAGATCCATTCCAGCATCATCAGGGAGCCAGAAATCTTGCGTTTGTGCCCTGTCCAAGCCATGACTCTATGAGCGGCCTCCTGGCTTACGGATTACACGGAGCTCACATCCACCTCACAGAGCTGGGAAGAGGACGGTGTGAGCTCACGTGTCAGCTCTGAAGGTGGCTCGCCTTCCTGCCCGGCCTGGCCTGAGACGGAGGCCTGCGGGCATCCACACCTCATGGACTTGTGCTCTATCCTGAAGCATGCGATGTGCTCTCTACTCTTCATGGAGAAAGTACATTCAAGTTAATTTTATTTGGAGAAAAAACATATCTTGAGAATTGTGTCCTCTGCTGATGTGAGCGTTCTGTTATTGTGGGCGCTGCTTATTTTTACTACTGGCAGTGACCCGATGGCCCAGCCCTGGATTAAGGGGCTGACCAATGGGGGGTGAAGGCCATACTCCCTTGAATGCTCTTCTCCATAAATGCACACAAATGCACGTCCCCTTCCCCCCACTTTGCGTGCTTACCCACATACACAACCCTCAGGCCAAACTCTGTCCCAGGAAAATGGTTTCTCTCTCCTGTTTATTTTCCATTTCCCCTTCTATTTGTCATTGTTCTAATGTGGGAGTTGGGCGGAGGGCCAGGAAGAGACTGTTTCTGGGTGGAGATTCCTCAGGAAAAATGTTTATGCCTCTCACTCCTCGACCCTGGGAAGCATGGGTCAGAGAGGGGAGGGGGTGTATCTGTGCGCAGGTACTGGGGTGTCGGGGCTGAGCTCCTTCCAAGAGGAGACGGTAAGAAGGAGCAGCCAGTCTCCTGCGAGAGGAAGAGGACACGCCAGAGCTGGCCCACTCCTTCCAGTGGGAAGTGGTGCCAGAGGGAGTGAAGTGGGAATGGCGTGGACGTGGCTTCTGCGGGCTGAGGCTTCCATTTCTGGGTGGGGGAGGGGGCCAGGGAAGGGCCAGGGACGATGGGGAAGGTGGATGGGATCAAGGAAAGGGTGCAGAGGGGAGATGCCTCGAGTTACTCTCCCTACTGGGGAGTCCAAGCCCCTGAGAGACAAATTTGAGATACACCTGCTCTGAAGGGCGGAGTGGAGGGAGGAACAGTGGGGACCCAGAGCGAGCGGACGGGCGGAGCCAAGGGCAGGGCGGGGGACCACGGCAGCGATGAAGTAGGTGTCGGTTCTAAGCAGTGGCAGAGGAGCACCACGGGTGGAAGACAGGGAAGTGAGTCTCCCGGGCGTGCGGACCCCGTGAGTCAGAAGTGACCTCCGCCCTCCCACGGCCAGCACCCCTAGCCTCCCCAGGCCTCCCCCTCGCTCCCCACGTGTGCTCACCAGGCTCGAGCTGCAGACAAGTGCCGTTGCTGTGGCACACAGAGGCCACGCTGTAAGTGGTTTCCATGTTCAGCAGGATCTGGTTGTACTGCAGGGGGAAGAAGAGGGGCGGAGAGCTTGAGCCCTGGGCTCCCTGCTCCGCCCCCGGCGCCATCTCGGACCCGGGCTCTGCAGCTGGGGCGGGTGCTCCCAAAGCTCTGCCTTCTCAGTAAGTCTGTAGGTGTGTGTTGACGTGCCAGATGTCACGACATGGCAAATCGAGGAAGGGGAAGCATGAAGGCCAGACGCTGTCCCCCAAGCTAGGATCCTCCACCCCCTGCTCCCCGCGAGGTACACACCTCCTCCAGCTCCCTGACAGGCAGTGCCGCCCGCTCTAGATCCTGAATCTTCTTTATCATCCGCTTCATGGTGGCGTTCTGGAAGTTGGTCACATCAAACTTCCTGGCCCAGGTGCCATACTTGACAGTGTGGTTGGCCATCTGTATGTTCTTCTCCAGCTGAAAGCACGGGGGAACTGTATCATGAGGCCCAGGAGCTCTAGAAAGGCCTCCTAGGAGGAGGTGCCTTGAGGGGAGCCAAGGGGACTGAGGGTGTCAGGGTGGGGGCGGTTTTACCAAATTGCTGCCTTTGCCTTATAAAGACCCTCTTCAACCCGGACTGTCTATAACATCCTGTGCGCAGTACCTGCCCCTCAACAGATGGCCATTTCGAGCAAGACATCTGATGACAGCGGCAGAGAAGGAAACCCCACCCCGTGTCCTAAAGGCTGTTAGGATAGATGCAGCCTGGTATTTGCTCTGCGGCCTCTCTGAGCCTCAGGGTCCCAGCTGTAAAATGGGAATAAGGTCACTGGTTTTGCAAGGCTGTTGAGGAATAAATGAGGCAACAGATGTCAAGTGCCAAGGAACAGTGGCCAGCACACAGTGGGTCTTCAAGAAATGTTAGTCCTCTGCGGCTCACCTTGGTTATAATCAGCGCTCAGCCATACAGGCGGGGAGGGGGGTTGGAGGGGACGTATAGCCTTCTCTATGGTGGCAAACAGGAGCTTTCAATCTTTTTAAAAACTGACTTTAGCATCACTTATTTCTGTACAAATTATTCCGTTACCAACAACAGATTGATTGTTAATGATAAGACAACTTGTTTAGGCACTGGTGTGTGCCTGAAATTGGACACTTTTCAATATGCCATTGGGATTTTTCACAAATTCTGACAGCCTGTTCCCACCGAGGTGACGTCGGGGGCGGAAGGACGGCCTGCAGTGCCTTGGGTTTCAGAGGGTGGGCCCCCGGGGGAGGAGCATACGTGTGCTGAGTCTGTGAGCGAGCTCCGGGGGTGGGGAGGGGGCATGCAGGGGCCCCTACCAGTATCTTGCTGCCCTCCTTGGTGATGTTGGTATTGTAGTCCCAGCTGGCCTCGACATACTCGTTCCACACCACCTGGGATCTCCGGTCATATTCCTCGACAAACTTGCTGGCCTCCGCCTCGTCGGACACCAGGTCTGTGGGACAGAGCGGAGAGACACAGACAGGCCTCCCCCCTGCCCTTCCACTGCTGCCCCGGCCTCCCCGCCCCGGCCCCCAGCTGGTCCCACTTGGGATCTGGGTTTTCTGGCTGCTGGTTGTTGAGTGGCGGGTAGTCGTCTGGCTGCTGGTTGTTGCCTGGCTGGTTGTTCCCTGGTTGACTGACACCTGGCCGGTGGTTCCCTGGCCAGGGGCCAGCAGGGGGTGCCCACAGCAGAGCAGGAGGAGGAGGAGGAGGCGGGACAGTCCTGGAGCAGCCCAACCTTGGCCCATGGCAGCAGGAGAGCAGAGTCCTGCAGCCCCTGCCCCCTGGCCAATAAGAGTGGAGCCTGCAGTGTGACCTCATAGAGCAGTGTGCCTGCCAGCCAGCACCCCCCCGCCGGGGCCTCAGATCTGGGCATACCCTGCCCAGGATGCTGGGAAAGGTGTGCCCACCCCACCCCAGGGCCCTGCCAACCAGCTCAGGGGACCACCTGGCCCTCCAGGCAGGGCGCCAGGGCCCGGCTGGGAGAAGCGGATCGGGAACCACGAACCGGGGGGCCTGGTCCCCGAGCCTGGAACTGAGAACCTGCTGTAGCGCCCCGCCCCAGGCTCCCTCGGGCTTTACCAATGCCCTCTGGGTAATTGTCGGGCATCGGTGGGCGCCACTGATATTCTGGCCAGCCCAGGACCTCGCCATTCTGCTGGTTCTGCTCTTGTAGCCACTGTGTGACCGGCTGGAAGTAGTTGAGCAGCGGCTGAGCGTCCAGGGAATCTGAGCCGACCATGTCCTTCAGCAGCTCCTGCCAGGGCCGTGAGGAGCCTGCCTGCAGCAGTGCCCTGTCAGGCAGAGTGGGCACAGTGGGCACAGGGCTCTCGGGCCAGGGGCCACTACCGCTGCCCTGGCCCACCTGCCCCATCTCCGGCCACTTCTGCCCCCACTGGATGGCAAGACGGCAGCATTAAGACTCAGGGCCTAGGAGCTCTGTGAGGGGAACATATGCTGTGCCCCATGCCAGCCAAGAGGCCCACTCAATAAACATTCCATGAGAGAAAGAAAGGGAGGGGGAGGGGAGAAAGGTCCCCTCCACTGGTCTGGTGGTGGTGCCCCCACTGGCGTGCCCTTCACCGCTCGCTCCCCTCACTCCCCACTGCCCTCCCTCTGCTCCACACACCGGAGCTTGGCCCCTGCCTGGGGGGACTGGTAGATGTCACACTGGTGCAGTGGGCCCTGGTGGCCCGCCTCCTTGCACAGGGCTTGATGGAACTGGAACTGCAGGACAAAACTCACGAAGTACCTGCAGGCACAGGATGGGCATGAGGCGGATGGTGGAGGCCCCTTGCCCAGGTCCCAGCCAGCTTCCGCCAGGCAGAGCCCAGACCAGGGGCTGTCTGGGGGAGAAGGGAGAACCGAGTGTGGCTCAGGAGAGAGGCCCCCTCAAATTCCAGGCCGTTGAGGGGTCCAGAAGGGTGTGGGAACAAGCCCTGGGAATGGGGGTCCCAGAGTAGGGGGAAGGGGACTAAAGGTGTGCTGGAACGGGGGGCAACAGTACCTGATGTATGGTGTCACACTTGGGACATGAAACTTGGCTCCAGCGTCAAAGTGGGTTTCGTTTCGGACAACTGGAGGACAGATCCCCTGATACTTGGTTCTGGAAGAGGAGGTGGTTAAATTGTCTTAGGACCCAAGGGTTGTACGCAGGCTGATGTTACCTTTGCAGAAAAGTCTGCTAAGTAGACATTCCCACCAGCCATCCCTTCCCCATCCTGGAGAACGGGGAGAGACTGCCTGACGGAGGACGTTTTAGGCAGGAAATAATGCCTCGCGGAAGAGGATGGAGGCATCATTAGAGAGGAGGGAGGCAGGAGGCAGGTTGCCCGGGAGCCGGGGGAGGGCTGTTTGGGATTAGGCCCTTCCCGGTCCCGCTTTGCTCACCGAAGATACCACCAGTCATAGTTGTAGAGGGAAGGGGGGGTACGCCCACTAAAGACCCCCCAACGCCACTGGTCCACCAAGTAGCCAAAGGGCAGGAAGGCAATTTTTTCCAGTGCCATCTTTAACAAGTAATTGATGTCGCTTTCTGTCGGGAGATGAGATGAAAAGAGAGAGGTCAGAGGGAGAGGGGAGTCCAGCTGGGACAGGGTGGGCCTGGGGAGAAGCCAGCAGGAGGTGAGCCTGGGCAGATGCAGAGAAGGGAGCGCCAGCCTTTGGGACCCTGGGGGCCCACTTGGAAGAGGGCGCTTAGGCAGTGGAGTTGGGACTCAGGGTGGGCTGTGAGGCTCTGGGTGGATCCCCAAACCTGTCTGACGTGGGGCAGTGAGGCAGAAACAAGAAGGGCAGAGGGGAGCGGGGACAAGTGCGGGCCTGCTGTGGGATCCAGCGGGGTCTGGGGGGGCGCTGCGCTGGGGTCTCTCCACCCACCCCCATACCCGTGTCGTTGGTGACATGGTCCAGCAGGCCAATTTTGTACAGATGTGCAGGAGTGGAGACGGAGAGCGCCAGCACATCCCCGATGGCCTCGTGGAAGCCGGGGTTGGCGCCTTGGCGCAGGGACACGTGTTGGTCCTTGTACTGCAGGTAGTACTGCACGTGGCCCATCTCGTGGTGCACCGTGGACAGCTGGTCCATAGTGACCTGTGTGCACTGCTTGATCCTGGGGCGGGGAGAGGGCGTGGATGAGGGTCAAGGACGGGCGGGGCAGGGACCAGAGAACGTGGGGCTGCCGCCTGAGGGAAAGGAGCCAGGCGGGCACTGCCCTGGGGCTCGAAGGAGCTGGCAGAAACAGGCAAACCCTTTCCCCTGCCCCAGCCCAACTCTGGCCTTTTCCCTCCGTTCCAAGGTACAGAGCTGACTGCCTGTCAAAGCTGCCCAGGGAAGGGACCCCGCCGCCCAGCCAGTGCTGGGGCTGGATTAGAGGCGAGCATGGGAACTGGCTTCTCTGTGCCCAGGCTGCCTGCCCTCCCGAATTGAGACCTGAAGTCTTTCCTGTTGTAGAAGTCCCAGGCGGAGGCGTGGCACACCACCTCACGCCCATCGCTTGGTTTCTCCAGCATGGACTCTGCCCAGAACTCAGGAGGCATGGGCAAGAGCCCTAGGGAGGTGAAGAATTCCTCTGCCACCCGGAACATGTGCGTAGCGTTCCATCCCTGGTAAGAGTGTTCACACGGGTCAGGGGCCAGCCGCTGGAGCCCGCCATGGCTGCCCCAGGGGCACGTCTGTGGTCCCCCACCCAGCTCAGCTCCCTGCTCATGAAGAGCACCTCTGCTCTGTGGCCTCCCTTCCCAGACGTCCGGCCCCTGCTGGCTAGAGCGGATGGACCACTGCTCACACCCCCCGCCCCCGAGGGGCCCCGGAAGGAGGGATGGGCACCTCAGCGAGGACAAGGACACAGGGCCCAGCTCATGGCTTGGACACACACTCCAGGCTGCTGCTCTGTAGAAAGGGAGGGACTGAGGTCCCTTCCCGTCCCTCTCCTCACGTCTGATTCACTCCTGTGGCCCCACCTGGCCTGACTCCGAGCTTACCTTCTGCACCATGGTACTGGTAACGTCAAGATTGGGCTTGTCAGAGAAAGGCACCACCATGTCGTAGATTTTGTCCCAACTCTGGGCCCACATGTCCCCTAGACAGAGGAGGGGAGCCAGACAGCTTGGCTCCCAGCCCAGCCAGTGCCTGCTTCCCCACGTGTGTCACTGAACAGCACCCTGGGCGCCTGGTGTCTGGACCCAGGGCGCTGCAGGACCACAGCCCTCTCAGCTGGCTCACACATCAGTCCCACCCACACTCCCGAGTGCTCCACGTTCCCTGGGGCTGGCAGAGGCCAAGTGTGAGCCCAGGTGATGCTGCTGGGTCCTTTCTGACGGTGCCAGGGTCCCTGCCTCCCAACCCTGATGCAGGGCCACAGGGCTGGCTTCCTGGGGTGTAAACTAGGCTTATTTTACTTCCTCCACTGGACCTGGAGCTAAAGCCTTCAGTGTGACTCCTGGCTCTGCCTTTTAATAGTTTTCTGCCCTCTGCCAAGTCACTTGCGCACCCTAAGCCTCAGGGTCCCCTTGTGAAAAGTAGGAACAGTAGTGACCATGAGCAGGATCACCTGCTTTATGGGCTCATATGCAGGGGATCGAGCAGTGTGGTGCTCTGAAATGTGACACACGATGAGGAGGACCCTGGACATGTGTGGTGGCAAGGCCAGGTCCTTACCCAGCAGGTGAGCAGGGATGGGTCCCCTGAGGTTGATGAATCTGTCCCCGTATCGGCGGTGCAGTGCGCGTCGGACATAGGCGTGGAGGTTCAGGTAGAGGGGCTCTAACTGATGGTAGAGGTGCTCCAGATCCTCCGTGAAGGTGGGGGACTCGTACCAGGAGCGCCAGTAGGCCCCCGTGTCTGAGAAGCCTAGCCGGGGGGTGGCGTTGGGGTGCAGCTCAGGCCCCAGGCTCTGGCACCTCCTCCTCCCAGCTACCACCTGGCCGTTCTCCCAGCTCAGGGCCAGTGTATCTGCCTGCTAGCTGGAAGGGAGAGCTTGGGGGTTGCTGCTCTACAATCTTCTAACTAGGGGTTGCTCCAACTCCAGCTAAACAGATCCTAGAGGGCAGAAGAGGCAAAGTTGAGCCCTAGGGCTGGGAGGAGTGCCAGGAGTGCGGCATGAGGGCGATGGGGCTAATGCCCATTCCACCATCAGCTATCTGTGTGACCTTGGACCAATGTATGGAGTCATTGTAATAGCCGCTCTGCTTGCCTTAGGGGGCGGGGCTCAGTGGAGACAGAAGATGAGAGGGAAACGCCCACAAAAGGGACAGGGTGGCCATGCTCACCATCCTGCTTGTAGGCCGCATTGCTGAGGGCAGTGAAGTTCTGGTACAGGGGTTTCAGCGGGATGCCCACAGCGTTGTGCCAGCCCTCCCAGGCATATAGTAGCAGGGCGTAGCTTCGCGACGCAGCCAGGATGTTGGTGAGCTCTGAGACACAGGTGAGCACGGTCAGTTCGGAGACTTCTGCGTTGAAGTCAGCAATAGCCTTCACCAGAGCTCCCACACTGGTCCTCACCATCTCCACCTACTTCCTCAGCATCATGATACCCTCAAAGCCAAGGGCAACCTACAAGCTGGACAGGATGGGACTGGGAGCTATACAAAGTAAGCAGCCAGGCAGGGTCCTGGTTCCCAGGAAGTGATTATCTAAGGTGGCTGACACAAAGAGGACACCCAGAAGTTGAAACCCAGGCAGACCCTTCATGGCTCCTTGGACGGAGTGGCTGACCTCAAGGATGCCTGGTACGTGGTGGTGGGGGCTGTGGGGGGAGAGGAGGAGATTTGCAAGGGAAGCCATGAGGGGTCTAAGGCCTGTGGAGGGCACTTGTGGGGAATGAGAGGACGCATGAAAGGGAAAACCAGGCAGCCAAGAGGAAAGCCGGTTGTGATGGGAGAGGAAAAAGCACACATGTGGGTGGGGGTGGAGCAGGGGCTGGAGGCTGGAGATTCCAGAAATCAGTTTGCCTGGAGGAGCAGGGGTCTGGGGGCCTCTGACAGCGCAGTCCCAGTTGGAGGTTAATGCCTTTGGGTTTACCCACTCTCTGCAAAAACACGCCACCCTCCTGAGTGCAGCAGGTCAGTGGGGAAGGGTAGGAAGCCCCCGAAGACAGGGTAGACACAGGGCCGTACCTGGGTCCAGGGACCAGCAGGTGGCAGTCTTGTTGGGGAAGCAGACCTTGGCCGTGGAGTAAATCCTGGACATGTTGCTTAGCAGAGAGTTGTACTGGGGAGTTAAGAGTTAAGAAAATGTTAGCGATGAACAGCCCTTGGAGGTAATCTGGCCCCCTCTCCTCTTTCCGCTGGGAGGAAAAGGGGAGATGCCTGGAGAGGGGGACGTGGCTAGGGCAAGGCCACGCTGTGGCACCCAGAGCACAGCTGAGCATGCATGCACGGATTCCCCTTCCAGTGGAGGCAGCCTGGGAAACTAGTGTCCTGAGAATTAGGGATCAGGGTTCAATTCTGAGCCCAGCCACCACCTTGAGCGAGGGCAAATCCCTCTCATTCTCTGACCTTGATGCCTTCTCAGCCCTTCCCAATCTTTCTGAGGAAGCCCATAAACCAAACCACCTATGGAGAAAGTCTGAAAACCCCTGTTTCATCCTTTACTCTCGACTTGAATTTTGCTTTCTGCTCCATAATACTTGCTTTGATAGATATGAACTTCTCTCACTCCAGGTCCAAGGAAAATCAGTACTTCAGGAATCCGTTCTGTGCTTGCGGGGCTTCCCCTACAGTCGGGGCCGGTAGAGATCCCAGGGTCCCTCCCTGCCAGGCCCCACCCCCCCGGGGCAATGGGGGCACCCGGGCCACTTCTGCCTCCACTCCTCCACCGGGCCCACCTGCTGCCGCTCCTTCAGGGGCAGGTTGGCAGGGCCCAGGGTGCGCACGGCACTGATGATGCGTCGCAGCTTGGGGTCGGTGAAGTTCTGCCAGATTGGGTCGAACAGAGCCTTGGCCTTCTGGCCCCAGACCTCTGAAAACTCCTGGCTGAGCAGGGCTGCCTCCTCCTGTGGGTACCAGGAGAGCACGAGAGGGTAAATAGGGGAAGCCGTGGCGCGGGGGAGGGGAGGAAGGCCAGGGCTTCAGGAGGCTGGGCTTGTGGGAGCACGACTCCCTCCTCCTGGGCCCTCAGGGTGAAGAACTGGGGGAGCCTGCCTCAGGGAGGCGGGGGAGCAGAAACTGGGGCCAGAAGAGAGGCGGAGGAAGAGAGTGTGAACGGTGACGAGCGGTGACAGGCACAGTGAGAGAGGGGTAGGTTGCAGTAGGAGAGGATGAGAACCCAGAGCAGAGCGGGCACCTTCAGCGAAGACTGCCGCGGACCCAGCCCGTCGTCATCCCCAGGCGCTGCCACCTGGGAGGACTCGGGGTCAGAGGGGCCAGCCTCATCCATTCGGTCCCGTACTGGGCAGGAGCATGTGCCCAGCACCGTGCTAGGGAACCGACCGCCTGTCTGCTGGGACGGCGTTGGGGTGGGAGGTTAGCGGGGAGGCCGGCTGGCCCAGCCCGGTCCCCACCACTCAGGGGCCGGGGGCGCGCGCGGGGCGGTGACTCCCCGCCCCCCAGCGCCCGGCCGCCCGCCTGTGATTGGGTGCCCGGGCCCCGCCCCCGCCCCGGGCCCGCGCGCCCACCTGGCGCCGCGCGTTTTCCTCGTTGATGTTGGTGTCGTACGCCCAGCTGGCGGCCGTGCTGTGGAACAGCACCTGCTCGGCGCTCGAATTGAAGCGCTTTGCGAAGACCTGCGCCCCGGCCTCGTCGGCGGAAAAGTTCCCCGGCTGCAACTTGGGGTCGAGCGCCAGGACCACAGGCGGCGGTGGCGGCAGCAGCAGCAGCAGCAACGGCAGCAGAGGCGGCCGCGGCCACCGGCGGCCCGACGCGGCCCCCATGGCGCGGTGCGCGGTGCAGCCCCTTCTCCCGCGCCGCGCCCGCCCTGCGGGTTATAAAACCCGGCGGCCGCCGCCGCCGCCTTCCGACACACCCTCACCTCCCCGCCCCGCCGCGCTTCCTCCTCGGCTTCAAAGTCCCCCGGCCGTTGCGCGGGCCTAACGGAGCGGGGCGGGGACCGAGGCTTCCTGGCCCGCCCCAGGCAGGGGCGCCGGCCCGAGGAGGGGCCGAGGCGGCCCCCTGCGAGATGCAGCCCAGGGGTGGCGGATGGGCCTTAGGTCAGGTTCTCACAAGGGAGGCTAGAAAGAAGCCCCCCAACGCACACACACACCTCTGAAGCTGAGGGACCCAGCAGTTTGCTGGAACACCCCAGCCTGCCAGCGTGCCCTCCTCTTCCATCCCACAGCCTCGGCGCAGGGACGCGAGGCCCAGCGGTCTCTGACGCTCAATCTCCCGGCCTCGCCGCCCCAGGGCTCTCTGTACTCGGGAGTGACAAGGTGGGGGAGCTGTCCGCAGTGCCGCTAGTGCTGCAGGATAGGGTTAAGGATGGTCGCCCGGTCTAGCTTCTTCACGAGGCCCTGGGGGGAGAGGGTGTGGCCTGCGCGGGTGGGGGAGAGTTTAGCTTCCGCAGGCGCCTGGGGCGGTGCTCAGAGCCCCCGGCTCACCTGCGGACTGGGGAAGGGGGGCTCTCAGAAGTGGGGGGAAAGAATGGAGGGGCTGTTCTGGGAGGAGGGGGCGGGTGATAGAGCCACAGGAGCACTGGCACACCTGCTTTCTTCACACGAGCTGTCATTCGCTCAGGCAGAAACAGTCGCAGACTCGCCGACTTTGAGAGCTAGCTACAAAGAAGAGCGCAGAGATGGCAGCACCCTCTCCTTCAACAGGGGAAGACATTAAGACAGGTTGAATGGCTTGCTCCAAGTCACTCCAGGTCTCCACACTCCCCATCAGTCTTTCCCTGTCTCACCACGCGTTCCTCCAAGTGACAAGCACGGGGGAGGAAGGAGAGTGGCATCCTCTTGAGGCGGCTGGGGAGGCTGAGGGCTCGCCCCTAACTCCTCAGCGTCATGGTGTCTGTCCCCAGAGGCGGGAGGACCTACCCTCAGCAGACGCCGACAAAGGTGTGGGCAGGGCGACGGAGGAAGCACAGGCTGGGCAGAGGGAGCAGGGAAGGAGTCAGTGACAGCTGCTCAGGAGACCCAACCCGTCCGCAGCTTGGGTCCCTTGGGAATCACCTGGGCTCCTGGGTATCTGCGTGCGGGATGGCGCCTGGGGCTCTGACGGACACGTGGGCTCGCTGTGCCCTCTGGAGTGTGTGCAGGAGGCTGTGTGGCCCGAGGCCGTGCTGAGTTGCCAGCTGACATGGTGCCAGGGCGGTGTGTGGAGGGGGGAGAGTAAGGGAGGAGGGGGAAGAGAGGAGGAGGGTGGCTGCCCCGGCCCTAGGAGGGGGAGCAGGGCATCGTCAGCGCTGTTGTTCAACGGTGCGGGGGAAGGCGGGAGGTGGGGGGAAGAGGAGGCCTGGGCCCCCGGCTTTCCTTCGCTCCAGCGGACACTTCAGGGCTGGCGAAGCGGACACCTGTGATCAGAGCAGCCCCATCGAGGGCAGCCGCCCGGCTGAGGGCGGCGCAGTGAGCCTGGCCTCTCTTGCTCAGAGCTCGCCAGCTCTAGAGTGGCTCTAACAATTATGCTCTCCAGGCTTTTGAGGGCAGTGGGCCGTGTGTGCACAGTGAGCTGCTGTCTGCTGGGAGAGAGCAGTCTCTCCACCAGCTAAGGCATGGGTGGGGGGGATTTTGTGAGTGGCACTCCTTCAGGCCCCAAAGAAGGGGTCCTGGAGAGGAAGGATGGGCAGAGGGGGTAGAGAGCCTGGCGCTTAGCGTGTGACCAGGGAGCCCTTCTCTTCTACCAGGAAAGAAACAGTGTAGAAAGCTGAAGGGTTTGAGCAGGTCTGAGCAGGGCCTTGTCTCTGAAGAGCTCTTGAGCACCGTGTCTGGGAGGCTGGTAGGGCAGGGGTTTGGTTCCGTGGCCCATCCTCAGCTCTAACGTGGCCTCGTGACGATGTCTATAGAACATCTGGGTTCAGCATGGAACAGCTTCGGCCTCATTGAAAAACCATAAAAGCAAAGGCTAAATGGGGTTGGAAAATAAAAGTAAATACAACTTACATTTGGATAGCATTTTAGACCTTTCTAAATTCTTTTGAGTAAATGATCTTATTTGATATTTATAATAACCTTGAGAGGTAGTAAAGAGATAAGGTCCTTTGTTCAGTCAGCTACTTCCCAGCTGCCATCAAAACAATGGAGACAGCTCTGAAACCTGCAGGAGGATGTAATTATGACCCCCCGGAGGGCTGACCCACCAAGGAAATGCAGTCTGCTTGGGAGAGCTCCCGTCTCTCCACCTCTCTTCCAGGGGAGGACAGGTCACACGTCACCACAGTTTGAGAAAAATATTCCTTAGAAAATATGCCCAACAATGGAATAAAATTGAGACCTGACCAATAAACACATGAAAAGATGCTCAACTCCATCAGTCATCGCGGAAATGCAAATCAAACCACAATGAGATACCACTTCATACCCACCAAGAGGCCTCAAATCAAAAAGATAGACGATAACAAATGTTGAGGATACGGAGAAATTGGAGACCTTATACGTTGCTGGTGGGATTGTAAAATGGTACAGCCACTTTGGAAAAAACATCGGCAGTTCCTCAAAACTTTAAACAGAGATGCCATGTGACCCTGCAATTCCATTCCTAAGCATGATAGCCCAAAATGGGAAATAACCTAAATGTCCACCAACTGATGAATAGATAATCAAAATGTGGTATATTCATACCACAGAATATTATTCAGCCATAAAAGAAATGAAGACTTGATTACTTGCTACAGCATGGATGAGACTTTAAAACATGATGCTAAGTGAAAGGCCACATGTTGTATAAATCCATTTACATGAACTGTCTGGAACAGGCAAATCCACAGAGACAGAAAGTAGATGAGTGGTTGCCAGAGGCTTGGGGGAGAGGGAATGGGAGTGACTGCCAATGCTATGGAGTTTCTTTATGAGATGATGAAAATGTTTTGAAATTAGTAGTTGCACAACTCTGAATATACCAAATATACTAAAAACCACCAAATCATACAATTTAAAAGGGGGAATGTTATAGCACATGAATTATATCTCAATAAAGCTGTTATTAAAAAATACGCCCAGTGTTGACTTTTGTCATTCTATGTTCATCAGGAATCTCACGATTATTGATTGGTTTTCAGAGGAGCCGTGGTTCTCTCACTGGATACCCACCTGCTCTTCTTTGTTTAGCCAAAACCTACCCATTTCTCAAAGACCAGATTAAGTCCTGCCTCTAACATGAACAGCTCTAGCTCCTCAACCAATGATCATCCCGCCTTTCGATATTTATTCAGCATTAACTCACATGGACTCCAAAAGCCAGGTGTAGGGGAAATAGCACTGGATCAGGAGCCAGAAAAATCTGGGCCACACTTAAAAAGCCTTATGACCTGAGCAAAATAACCTCTTTGAGCCTCAGTTTCCTCATGTGTAAAACAGCTATAGACATTTTTACCCATTCTCCCTCTAAGGGTTGCTCCCTGAGTTGAGGAACAGCTAAGGGACCAGTGCGGCTGGGGCATGGAGAGACAAGAATAGGCTGAGTGTGGACAGGTGGCCAGAGCAGGAACCCGGTTATCTTGAGATGAGAACCCAGTGCACTTGTTGGGTATTGGTGACAGGCTTTCATTTTTTAAAGTGTCTTCTTATAATGTAATATATGTTACATAGAATATAAGTAGTATGTATATATGATATCTAATGTATATGTAAGTTATGAAGCATAATAAAGTGAGGACCCATAAATCCACTGCCCGACATTACTCTTGTCTAGCTGAGTCTGGTCCTTCCCTTTCCCCTCCCCCTCCCCCACACCCACATGCACCCACACCAGCTCCCCTGAGTGCTATCTTTACCACTGAAGAGTTTCAGTACTTCGTATGTATCTCTAAACATCACACTGTTTAGTTTTGCTTGTTTTAGAGATTTATAAAGACGGCGTCACCTAGGTATGTACATAAGAGAAATGAAAACACATCTGTGCGAAGACCTGCGTGCAGAGCAGTGTTATTCAAAGGAGCTGAACAGTGGAAGCAACCCTGACGTCCATCACCTGGTGAATGGGTAGACAAAATGTGGTAGATCCACACAATAGAATATTAGTTGGCAATAAAAGGGAATGAAGTTCTGATACATTATGCTAAGTGAAAGAACCTAGACACAAGAGGCTACATATGGTATGATTCCATTTATATGTAATGTCCAGAAAAGTCAAATCTATAGACACAGAATATAGATCAGGGGTTGCCTGGGGCGGGGGGTGGGAATGAGGAGTGACTGAAAATCGGCAGGAGGGTTATTTTGAAGGTGATGGAAATGCACTGAAATTAGATAGTGTGATAGTTGCACAGTTCTCAAAATAATCTATTAACCATTGAATTGTACACTTAAAATGGGTGAATTATGCTAAAACGTGGAAATGTAAATTACACTTTGATAAAGTTTTTTTTTTTTAAAGGCATCATATTAGAGTCTTCTAAGGTTTGTTTTTTCTCTTACAATTACATTTCTGAGACTTTGTCGTTGCTGTTGCATGTTTACAGTTCATTTATTTTTATAACTTTTTCGTAGTCCATAGTAATCCATCATGTGATTATGCCACATTTTTTTCTTCCAACCTCTAATCCTGTCACTGGACATGTGAGTTACTTCTTGTTTTCAGTTACTACAAGACAATTTGCCAGTAACATTCTCGCACAGGTCTCCTTGGTATACATAAGTAACTTTATGTCTGTTGAATCTAATAATATCAGGCTTGTATACTGTGTGTCTAGTTTCACTTCATTTTTAGGAATTCATTTTTACTGTATTTTACGAAAGTATTATTCCCCCAACAAATTAAAAATCAAAACAAAACTGGTCCTCATTGAGAAATATTGCTCTAGGGAGTAAAATTTCTGGGCCAAAGATATGCAGATGTTCAGAGATACGCAAAAGTTCAAGGGGGTCCCAATGTCAAACTGCTTTCTAAAATAGTTGTACTGATTTGCATTCCTGTCAGCAGTGGATGGGAGTTTGCACACTGCTCCACATCTTCATCAACACTTAGTGTTCTCCTATTTTTAAATTTGTGCCAATTTTGTGGGCATGACATATTTTCATTCCTTTGTTGATAATGATGTCGAACATCTTTTCATGTTTATGGGGCAATTGTGCTTCCTCTTCTGTGCTATTCCTGTTTGTTTCCTTTGCCCTTTTTTTTTTTCATTTTCTTATCAACTCATACAGTTCTTTATATATTCTGAATATTAGTCCTGTGTCATTTAAATGTGTTAAAGAAATCATTCCCAGTGTGTAACTCGTTTGAATTCCCTTGTGGTGTCTTTTTTTTTTTTTTTTTTTTTTTTTTTTTTTTTTTTTGCGGTATGCGGGCCTCTCACTGTTGTGGCCTCCCCCGTTGCGGAGCACAGGCTCCGGACGCGCAGGCTCCGGACGCGCAGGCTCAGCGGCCATGGCTCACGGGCCCAGCCGCTCCGCGGCATATGGGATCCTCCCAGACCGGGGCACGAACCCGTATCCCCTGCATCGGCAGGCGGACTCTCAACCACTTGCGCCACCAGGGAGGCCCCCTTGTGGTGTCTTTTAATAAGAGAAGGTCTTACTTTTTTTTCTCTATTTTTCCTTTTTTTGGCTAGCTCCTCTTCATTCCTTGCAGATCATGCCTATTTCCTGGTCAAAGCCTCTGCATGGTCCCTACTGAACTGGTAAGCTCTGAGCAGAGCATGGACGGCCTCCTGCATCCAGCCTCATCTCAGTCCCACTTTACACTCAGTAGTTTGTTCTGGAGCTCATGTTTTCACCCGAGTCTGTCCTGGCTGCAAAGACTTCCCTTCCTCTGCTCGTAGAACCCCATCACTCCTCAAATCCCAGCTCTGGCACAACCTCTTCCCTTTCCCCTCCCTCTCCCTCTCTTCTCCTTCTCTCTCTCTTTTTTTCCCCACAGTCCAGAGGTCTTTTACTTTTTTACAGCTATCAAGCCATGAATTCACGGGGAATGCGTTCCAGCAGTGCAGACTCCTCTCACTGGTTCTCACAAAGCGGGACTCTCTGGGTGGAGCAGGCTGGCGCTTCAGTTGAACCCAAGTAAATTTCTTCCTTCTTTTTCTGATCATTTTCTTTCACACGTTTCAGGAAGCTGTCTCGGCTGGTGGAGTAATTCCTATGCTCAGTTCTTAATTCTCTTGCCAAGAATCTTGCCCTTATCTTGTTTGTTTACAACAATGCCAGCCACATGCTGTGTGCACTGTAGACTCTTCCTGTTTTGCAATGGGGAACCTGGTGGGGCGGTCCATTTTTGTTTGTTTTGTTTTGTTTTGTTTGTTTTTTGTGGTACGCGGGCCTCTCACTGTTGTGGCCTCTCCCGTTGCGGAGCACAGGCTCCGGGCGCGCAGGCTCAGCGGCCATGGCTCACGGGCCCAGCCGCTCCACGGCATGTGGAATCTTCCCGGACCGGGGCACAAACCCGTGTCCCCTGCATCGGCAGGTGGACTCTCAACCACTGAGCCACCAGGGAAGCCCGGGGCGTTCCTTTTTAAACGGTGCCCCTTCCCTTCACGTCTACAACATCACCTTTCTTGTAGATTCACGTGTATGTGGCCAAAGGAACAGCTCCTTGTTTTCTGAAAGGCCTGGAGAATATACAGTAAGTGCCTCTTCTCCCCACTCTTGTGTTGGTCACTTTGGTGAGTTACTGGAAAATGGTGGTTTGGGAGGAAAGGCACAACCTCCTCTTCATAGAAGCATTTCTTCCTTCCTTGTTCAGTGGGCCCCAAGCCTGGCTACGCATCAGATAACTAACAATACACAGCTTTTTGACTATTAAAATGGAATAAATTTTACTTTGATTAAGTACAATTTATTAAATAGATACATTATTATAAAACATGGGATTCGTGAACAATGGGATGTTTGGAAGGGGAAGAAAGGTTAGGAAACGCTGGTCTCTTGCCAGTGATGGCCATGATATCCCTGACATCATCCTGCTTCCATGAGAACATTTCCAGGGACAGGAAGCTCACCACTTTGGTGGGCTGGATTGCTCCAGCTGTTAGGAACTGCTTTCTTCTGTTGTGTCTCCTGCCTCACCGTTTATACTTATTGTTCTTCACTCTGCTCTCTAGAGAAACACTTCGTCTTTTCTCTCTTTGGCACGACCATCCTCCAACAGGAGAGGTCTCTCTATCCACGTCTCCTTTTCTCCAGGAGAAATCCATCACCTCCAGGGATTCCCGGGAAGAGATGGTTTCCAGATCCCTCCGTACCTGCTCATCCTCTTGTGAATGGATTGCAGAGCTTCCATATTCCTGGTAAACCGCACACCCATGTTTGAGGAAGACCCCAGGGCTGGTCTAACCTCAGGGCTGGTGCAGAGGGGTCCTGATCCAGTTAATGTGAGACTATTGGTGCAGCCCGAGGGCCGTGGCTGTTCTGCCAGCCTCATCGGCCCTGTGGCTCGTACTGAACCTGGGATTTGATGAAAACCCTTAGATTTTTTTTCACGTGAAAAATTACCAGTTTGTTTATGAGCATCTGACTTCCCCCTTGTCTAAACGCAGAATATATGTAAAATTCAATCTTACTGCTGTTGACTCAGCAATCCTATCTTTTGAGAAAATTTTCTTCACTTTCATGTCTCATTTTGTTCTTGCCCTCAGCTCCATGTTAAGCACAGATTTAGTCAGCAAGATATTGTTTTTAATGTTGGCATCCCCAGGACAGTGCCCTATGGCAACTAAGCATCCGTGGACCCTGTAGGCGCTGTGCTCTGCCTTTGGGATGTCAGGCCCCTGACCCCAGGGAGCAGGGGAAGGGGAGGTGCACCGCATCCCTCCAGGCCCAGGCTGAGGCCCAGCTCTGCGACAGCTGTAGCGGTGACGATCAGGTCTGTCTCCCATGCCGGGAACATCTGAGTAATCTTTGACTCACACCTGTCCTGTCTCCTCTTGCCTAATCTTGCCTGGTCTTCATTAAAAATGTCTCCCTCCTTTTCTTTCATTCACTGGTTCCTCTGCACATTTCTCCTGAGACCATGGGGTGCAGGCGCTGTGCTTGTGCTGAAGATGGTCTCACCAACACAGAATCCCTGGATGTTTGCTTTAGGGACTCTGGCGCGGCATGTGGGATCTTAGTTCTCCAACCAGGGATGGAACCCACACCCCCTGTACTGGGAGCGCAGAGACTCCCTGGATTTTTTTTTTTTTTAAATAAATTTATTTATTTTTTGGCTGCGTTGGGTCTTCGTTGCTGCGTGCGGGCTTTCTCTAGTTGTGGCGAGCGGGGGCTACTCTTCATTGCGGTGCGCAGGCTTCCATTGCGGTGGCTTCTCTTTGTTGCCAGCACGGGCTCTAGGCGTGCAGGCTTCAGTAGGTGTGGCACGTGGGCTCAGTAGTTGTGGCTCACGGGCTCTAGAGAGCAGGCTCAATAGTTGTGGCACACGGGCTGGAACCCATGTCCCCTGCATTGGCAGGCGGATTCTTAACCACTGCGCCACCAGGGAAGCCCTCCCTGGATGTTTAATAGCAATTCCCAAAGTGGTGACAGGCCCTGTGCCCCTCTGGGGGGTGTTGCTTGGGCTGAGCCATGAAAGCAGGGGTAGGACTTGATCAGGTCAGTCGTTGGAGGACTCACATTTGAAGCAGATGAAAGAGAAAGCAGTTTCCCCCCGGTCAGCACACGGATGTGAGGGGGGGCTGGAGAGTAGGCTGCGGCTGCCAAGTCAAGGTGGGTGGTCAGACTTCCTCCTAAGGAAGGGCTCGCAGAGGGCACTGCCAACGCCACAACTGTACTTCAGGGTGTTCAGTGAAGATAAGTGATTAGCAAACTCTGGAGGCCCAGAGGTGGCAGCAGAAGATAGGGCTCAGGGTCCCCCGGAGACTGAGGGAGGTGGTAGATTCGGGGTCTGCTGAGGGAGACAGGGGCCGAATGGATGGGGGCAGGGCGGGGAGGAGCTGAGGGGTGATGGTGCCTTGAAAGGCACGATCCCAGGCAGCAAACAGCCTAGAAGCAGGCTTGGTGGGTGGGGGGCAAGGAGATGAGGACTTGGTTTTGGAGGGCACTGGTCCTTCGCTGGGAGGAGGTGGGTGACTGAGCAGCCAGCTCTTCTCAATGCTGCCACCACCGGGCATCCTCCAGTCTGCTCTCCCTCCTGCGGCTCCCAGACCCTCTGCCCCCTTTTCTCTGCCTGCCTCCTGCCACCACCGGGCATCCACCCCAGAGAACCTTCCAGGAGGTGTCGAGTCCCTTCCCACTCCTGGGCTCAGTCACAGGCTCACCAAGTTTCCATCTCAATCAGCGTTAGGTGTGTGGCAGGTAAGAGCTGCCCCAAGAGAGCCTAGGAGGGTTCAAAACCCTGCCCAGCACCCCGGAAGGCAGGCTCCGAGCCCAGGGCCTTCCACGAAGCCAGGCCTAGTATTTTCACCAACATTAACAATCCCCCCTATTCTCTGGGGCTGTGTGAGTGCTGGGGATGTGACAATGTATAATAATATCAGCCATGTCTATGGAGCTGGGCATCTAAGCGCTTTACATATCTTAATTAATGTAAACCTCCCAGCAATAGTTAGGTACTATTTGGTTCCCATTTTACGGATGAGGAAACTAAGGCACAGAGAGGTTAGTAAGCTGACTAAGGTCGCACAAGAGGTGGAGCCCAAGTGCAAAGTCAGACAAGGGCCCCCACTGTGAGCTGCCCCACTGCTCACTCCTCCCCCGCCTTCCAGAATGCTCACTGCCTTGGTCCCCTCTCACCGACGTGTCATGTTTCATATTCTTTACAGTCAGGATGTTCTTATCTTTAATCCCAAATCCTAAGCCCACTTCCTCTGGTTCTGCCCCTCGTGAGGTTATCTCTGTTCACGGTCCCTGTGAGAACGTGAATGTGAGCACGGGATCACACCTTCCTCTTCCTAGCTCCTCCCCCTTCTCCAGTCCCACCGCCACTGTCCCCACCTTGGGACAGACCCTCATCATTTCTGCCAGCTCCCTCCCCCGGGCTCCCCAGTCTCTCTCCCTCTGGTCCATCCTTACGGCTGTGAGAATGAATGCTTGTCCCAAAGCACAGATCTGACCACAGCACCTGTTCCCTGAGAGCCCCTCCTGGTTCCACATCAGCTGGGGGATAAAATCCAAACTCCCAAGTGCATAGTCCAAAGTCCTTCCTGGTGTGGTCCCTGCCTCCTCCAGGTCCCCAGCTCCTGCCCTGCCTCTACAGGCCCCTCTGTCAGCACTTCCCAGAGGCCAGTCCACTTTGATAAAGTGTTCGATAGTTAGCAATAAAGCAAGACAAACAAGAATAATGATATATAAAATCAATCGGCATACATCAGCCAAGTTGCCAGCTGTCCTTTCTTGGTCACAATGTCTTTTATTCTAAGTATTCTATTTTTTTTTATAGTGAAAATACTTCTTTCATAAAATGGTGCTGAGAGAAAAATGATAGATTTTTTTTTCTTTAATGTCCTTACTTGGCAAACTAAAAAATGTTTGCAACTTTAGTCAGATTCCTTTTTTATTCTGACAATTCAGGGGTGGATGGAAGCTTGCCCCACTGGCGTGCCAAGCAGACCCTGATCTCTTAGGTTCCTGAGTCTTTCCTGCCATTCATTCGTTCTGTCTGCAATGCTCACCCCCTGACCCAGTGTTGGTCATCACCCACCGTGCCTCAGGCCTGACCTTCCTTCTCAAAAAGCATGTCTGCAGCACCATCATATTCACATTTCCAGAGCCTGGTGCAGGCCCAGCCACCCATGTACTTGGAGGTTTGCTAAGAGCCTGACTAGAATGAATGAATCCCAGCCTTCTTTGCAGCAGGTTGAGTGTGTGGTGGTGAGGGGCAGTGGGTGGAGGTGTCCAGGCTTCCGCTAGCCTCAGCTGTCAGGCCGGGGCACGGCCAGCTCTCTCCTGCTCTGAAGGCCCAGTTGGGTGCCAGTGACTCTTCCCCAACCCCAGTGGGGCCCAGCTCAGAGCTCGGAATCTTAACAGGCCCTAAAGCGCTACCCGGCACCTGTGTGTATCTCACTCATTGTTCCCAGGGGGGCCAGGAAACCAAGTGAAACCACCCTTGCCCTGAAATGCTGGAGATCATCATCTCCCTCCTGGAAGCCCAGGAGACGTCAGGTCAGACAGGAAAACAGAGGTGGGGGGACGGGGGAGAGACCGAGAGAGAAACTGAGAAAGAGAGAGACAGTCAGGGGAAACAAAACAAGGCCTGTTGTGGCAGCAGAGAGGGCAACGTGGGGGACCCAGAGAGAAGGGGGTCAGGAAGCACAGCTGTCATTGGAATGGTGGGCAGTGGAAGCCTGGAGCCAGGGGTCTGGACAGCCTCCTGCTGGGCTGGGGAGAGGCACCCTCCTGCTGCCCTCTAATACGGTCTCCATCGTGGGACCCAGAACGCAGGAGGCAAATGCACCTTTGGCGTCTGCCCCCACCTCTACATGTCCAGGGCCCAGCAAGGCCCTCTGAATGCCCAGGGCTCCTGAAAGGCCTGCAGCCCCCCCTGCCATGTCCAGCAGCATCCTGGTCTCCACATCCCTTCCCTGGGACCCTTCAATAATCAAACTCCCTGGAAGGCATCAAGGATGGGTCAGAGGAGGGGCCCCTAAGGGAGAAAATGACATTTTGTCTTTTAGTTAACTTGGAGTAGTTTGCTTTGCTTTAGCAGGTACCACTTGAGAAGGCCTTTTATTTTTATTTTTTTGGCTGTGCTGCGCGGCATGCAGGATCTTAGTTCCCCATCCAGGGATCGAAACTGCGCCCCCTGCAGTGGAAGCGTGGAGTCTTAACCACTGGGCCACCAGGGAGGTCCTGAGAGGGCCTTTTACGCAGACATCAAGAAGAAAGTCTGGGGACTTCCCTGGTGGCGCAGTGGTTAAGAATCCACCTGCCAATGCAGGGGACACAGGCTCAAGCCCTGGGCCGGGAAGATCCCACATGCCACAGAGCAACTAAGCCCGTGCGCCACAACTACTGAGCCCACATGCCACAACTACTGAAGCCCGCGTGCCTAGAGCCCGTGCTCCGCAACAAGAGAAGCCACTGCGATGAGAAGCCCGCACACCGCAACGAAGAGGAGCCCCCGCTCGCCGCAACTAGAGAAAGCCCGCACGCAGCAATGAAGACCCAACGCAGCCAAAAATAAATAAATAAAATAAAATAAATTTATTAAAAAAAAAAAAAAAGAAGAAGAAAGTCTGTTGAGGAGACGGACGCAGTGGCCTTCTGTGGCTGGGCAGAGGCCACCTCAGGTCACGCCCTTTGAGAGGGGGGTGGATGGGTTGACCAATGTGCATAAGAGGAAGAAAGAACGTGAGCTGAGATCCTTTTGCCTTAGCGGACTCTTTCTGATGGCCAGCTGGCCAGGCAGGCGCTGGGGCTGCTGGGGAGAAACCTCTCCGCGGAGGAACGTGGATGGGGCCGGGCTCCGCAGAGGGCCCAGTCGGACTCAGTCATCTTGTGGGGTAGCTGGTGCTGTTCACTGCACATGACGGCTGCTGACCTGCCCACCTGAGCGCTGCGGGGAGGCCATGGGGGGCGGGAAACAGAGCACGGGGTCTCTAAAGAGCTTAGAAGCTGGGCTCACTGGCCTGGCACCATTGGTCTTGACTCTGTGGCCAGCTGAAGCCAGGACTGAGCCCTGGGCCAAACTAAGCTCTTGGAGGTGCCTGGGTTTATGAGATGAAGAGAGGCCTGTGGAAGGGGAGATAAACTCCTCGAGATGGACAACAGCACTCAAAGTTACACCCGTTTGGACCTGACACTGCCTTCCAAGCGGTGAAGGTACCACAGACAATGGGAGGTCGGGATGGATAATGACTCCAAGCAGTATCCTTGCCTTCCAACAGCCTTAGTCCGTGGAACCTGAGAGATGGCACTTAGGGTCATCATTTACGGGCCCTGGAGCTTTGGGGTGAGCTACCCAGAAGCCTACCCAGAAGACCTGAGCTATCCATTGCTGTAGGAGCAGGAGGGCCTAGCTCTGGCCCCCTGGATCCCTTCAAGAGCAGGAGGCATGACTGCCCCACAGGAGGCCATGAGGCAAGAGACTAGGGGATCAGCTGAGGGGCGTGGTTCCCTCGGCACCAGCCCACCTCGCAGGGTCTCCCACTGGCTGGGAGGGATCAGAGGAGTGTGGCTTCTTGCGTGAGGGAAGTTCTGAGCTAAGGTCAGGGTACCTTCTAATCTAATCTGCTCTCAAATCAAGGACCAGATGGCCTGATGGGAGCACTCAGGCAGGAGGTGATGGCCAAGGTCAAGAGAAGTATAAAGCATGAGGGGAGGGGCAGAGCCGAGCAGGGCAACGTGAGGCCTCTGACTCAGGACCAGCAGGCTGCTGACTGGCTATGACCTTGGAAGAGTCACCAGCCTCAGTGCACTCATCAGGGACAGTGCCTGACCTGTCCTCCCCTTCGTTCTGCTCCTCTGACCTCAGCTGCATCCTGCTCTGGAAGAGGGTCATCACAAGGCTACAGCTGGAAAACACTGCCTGTGCCTTTGCCCATCTCCCGCTAGGGGCATCCTCGGGGCCGTGGCTTGGCCACCCCACACCTTCGGCTCAGAGTGGCCTCTGCAACCTCAGCACACTCCTAGCATGCAGAGCGTGGCTGAGAAACAGGGGCTGTGGAGCCAGAGCTGGAGCAGCCAAGATGAGCACTCAGCTGTCACAGGCTCTGAACAAAGTGCAGGAGTCCTGGCCCTGCACGGTTTATGGCTGGTTAGTGGAGGCGATTAGATGGCTGTCATCAGCAGCTCATGCCCTCCCCCTTCATGTCTCTGCTGACACCACCCGAGCTTTAGCCAGTCCTCACCCCCAGCCTCACACCCTTGCCCTCCTGGGTCCTTGCTCTCCACAACGCGCCTAGCACTCATGTAGCAGGTCTTCAATGTCTGTTGACTGAGACTCAATGACTGATGGACTCGGAGAAGAGTGGGGAGGTGGGATTGAGGACACGACTGGGAAACGCACCTCCTCATGGTTTCTTGTCTGGAGGGGAGCGCTGGCCTGGGTGGACGTCATGCCGGGGCTGGGCTCCAATGCCTCCTTCTCGGGCCGTACCACCAGCCACAGGTAAACCTGGGCTGGACCAGGGGAGCTTGGTGGTGCCCTACTGACCAGGACTGATGTCTGGATTCTCCAGTGGGTGATAGACATGGTCAGTGCTCAGACACAACCACAGCTATGTGCCTAGAGACACTTCTTAGACGCTCCAGGAGCCTCTGATGGGGTCCCTGCTGCACACCTCACATCTTCAACCTCTGCCCTCCCTAACGACCTGTTTACATCCCTGCTTTCTTGTCTGCACACGTGGCTGATTTCTCCTGTGATGGGGGAAGAGGAGTGTTGGAGGGCAGGGTGGAACGGCCATGGCCATGCACGTTCCTGTCCTGGGACCTCTGTCTTTCTTCCGTCCTCTTTCCTCGGCTGGAATCACCTTCCCCTGGACCTTCACGTGGCTGCACCCTCACTTCTCTCTCCTCAGACAGCCTTTACTAGCACCCCTCAACAACGGCCCTCCCTCCCGGGACACTCCATCCCCTTCCCCTGCTTAATTTTCTTTGTATCATCTGTTACTACATGCAATTAGGTTTCTCTGTGTGTGTTGTTTGTTTACCTTTTAATTATCTGTCTCCCCCACTTCATGTAAGTTACATGAAAGGCACCTTGTCTGTCTTATGGATTACTGTCTCTCCAGGGCCTGGAACAATGTCTGGCATAGGTAGATGCCCAATAAACCTTTGTTGAAAGAAAGAAAGGAAGGAAGGGAGGGAGGGAGGGAGGGAGGAGGGAGGGGGAGGGAGGAGGGAGGGGGAGGGAGGGAGGGGGAAGGAAGGGGGGAGGGAAGAAGGGAGGGGGGAGGAGGGAGGGAGGGAGGGGGGAAGGAAGGGAGGGAGGGGGGAGGGAAGAAGGGAGGGAGGGAGGGGGGAGGGAAGAAGGGAGGGAGGGAGGGGGGAGGGAAGAAGGGAGGGAGGGAGGGGGGAGGGAAGAAGGGAGGGAGGGAGGGGGGAGGAGGGAGGGAGGAGGGAGGGGGAAGGGAGGGAGGGGGGAGGGAAGAAGGGAGGGAGGGAGGGAGGGAGGGAGGGAGGGGGAAGGGAGGGAGGGAGGAAAAGTGGCCTTCCTCCTGATCCCTCCCTCCCCCAGGGGGCTGCACAGAGCTCACTGAGAGGCTGGGAAAGCCCACCCCTTCCACTGCCACCCACTTCAGGTGCCCAGTGCTGTTTTGCCACCTCCTGCACTGGGCCAGTCCCCTGTACCACGCCAGCCGCTTATGCCTCCCACGTTTGTTTGCTCAGGGCCAGCAGAAGTGAAAGCTGGCCTGACTGTTTTGTTCTCACCGCTTCTCCATCCAACCTGCAGTGTTCTCTTGGCCTGTGGACTCTTGTTTATCTAAGTCTTGTTTTCCCAGACTTGGACCAACTTTGTGGGTCAGCCGGGGAACCACAGCCTGGAACACTGCTCAGCCCCATCCCCTCGCATTCTGGAGGTCCCAGGTGACTCACTGTCTTCACCGGAAGCTTTGTGGTCAGTCCCCTGCGTGCCGCCGCTCCCGCCACCATCGCTGCTGCTCTGCTGGACGTGCTGGCTGCTTCTGCTCGGGCTGCTGATTTTCTGGCCTCCTTTGCTGCCCCTGAGGCTGGAAGATAGGATTTTCCCCTGAGTGATTATTGTTCCATTTTAAACTCATCAAAGTAGCCATGTACTTTGAGATTCAAACCAGTTTTCTTTTCCAGCAAGTTGGGGCAAGTCCCCCAGGAAGCGGACCTGACGATGCCGCCCCCCCCCCCCCCCCCCCCCCCCGCTGAAGGATGCTCTCACCCTCAGAGTACGGGTCAGCGGGTGTGTCCTTCGACTATTTGCCACCCGAGTGCCACGCCCACTTCCCAGAGCTGGCATAGGGTTTGGTTCCGGCATATGGATTCCTGACTCCTATCCCCGCAGTACTGGTTGGGCCTCCTCGCCTGCCTTCCAGCCAGCACTCCTGCTCTCTCCCGGCTGTCACTTCGCCAGGTTACCCCTGCTCGCCCTGCAGCTCTACGGTTCTATGCCATGCCCCAGAAGCCTTCCCTGACCCTCACATCTGGGTTAAGCGCCCTTTCTATGCACTGTTAGGGCCTGAAGAGAACAGGGCTGTGCCTGTCCTGTTCACTGTTATACCCAGTGTCGCCCAGCGCCTGGGACACTGAAGGGACTAGATAAAAACTGTTGTGAAGAGTGAATGAATTGTGTGTGTTTGCATCTTACAGTGCGTTAGGACTGGGGAACCCCATCTCCAATGTCTTTGGTATTCACTGCAGCCCAAGGTTAAAGCCTCTGGCTAAAGTGTGTGCTGAACAGGAGTTAACTGGGTGTTTCCGCCTACTGTAGGGATGCTTTGCTGGGAGGGGCCCGAACTGCTGGGAGGCCCTCTGTCCTTCCCACACAGGAGCAAGGGTAGGACTGCCAGATAAAATACAGGGCGCTCAGTTAGATCTGAATTTTGGATAAACAGCAAAGACATTTTTAGTATATTGCATGTCATACGTGGGACATACTTACGCCAAAAAAATATTAAATCCAAATTTAATGGGGCATCCTGGGGTATTTTCCTTCTTTTTAAGTCTGGGAACCCTAGCAAGGCAGACATGATCCGCCAGGTGCTAGGGATCTGAGGTCCTTCTACAAGGCACATTCTGTTTGCTGTCTGGGTTCTTCCTGCTCTTTAAATGCTTTTGGGCAAAGAACAGGGTGAGCTCAAGGCGTGGTTTCCCAGGGCTGTCACTAGCACACTTAATCCACTGTATCTCCCTACATCTCAACCCCTGACCCGGGCTACTGGACTGGATGGTTAGGGAAGGCCTCTCTGAGGAGGGGATGTTTGAGCTGAGATTTGAAGGAATGAGCCAAGTGATGATCGGGGAAGAACGTTCCAAAGGAGGGTGGGTGTGAACTTGGTAAGTCTGAGGAACTTAAAGGCTAGTGTAGTGTAGTGAGTGCAGGAAGGGAGGGGTTTACATGGAAGACCTTGGGCCACATCCTTGGTCCCCAAGAAGGGGACTTAAGGCTGCACTCCTTGTTGGTCACCGCCCCCAGCTGCAGGGTGGATGCTTCTCTGGCCTCCAAGGCTGAGTCTCAGCGGCAAAGATGGGGGAGGAAGGGAATGAGTGTCTGCCATCTGGGGTTAGGGATTCTGGCAGCAGGGGCAAAGCCACGGGGCCTGGTGCTTGACTGAAGTTTGGTGGGATATCCAGCTCTTAAAAATGGTGTGGAGCCATGAGTGCTTAGAGCTAAGACCCCATGTGACTGGTCCCTGTGGAGAGCCACCTCCATGCCCTCCTGAGAGCACTGCTGGGACCCAGGTGTGCTCTCCTTTCTAGGGGAAAATGCTGCAGCCCAGGGCCACAGGGCCACGGGGTGGGGAGGACCCAAAGGGCTCCATCCCACCTCAGCAGGAGTGTCTCTCCTGGCTTTGGAAGGGGTTGAAAGCCCTACACCAGGAAACTCAAATCAGGTCCCCAGTGAGGCTTGCTCTTTTGTGCAGCCCTGCCCACCCCAGTCCTCCTCCTCCAAACCCAAATATGCAGGCTAAAGAATGGGAAATGGCTCGTTTCCAAGGTCTCAACTCACAAGATACTTGTTGCCTGCTGTTTGCCTGCCAGCATGTGAAGGAAGCTGTTTCTTTTCTTTTTTTTTTTTTTTTTTTTTGGCGGTACGCGGGCCTCTCACTGTTGTGGCCTCTCCCGTTGCGGAGCACAGGCTCCGGACGCGCAGGCCCAGCGGCCATGTCTCACGGGCCCAGCCGCTCTGCGGCATGCGGGATCCTCCCGGACCGGGGCACGAACCCGTGTCCCCTGCACCCCTGCATCGGCAGGCGGACTCTCAACCACTGCGCCACCAGGGAAGCCCAGGAAGCTGTTTCTTAATTTAAAATATCCATTAACTCCCTCCAGCTGGAAAGCTACCCCAACAAAACTTCTGTTTGTGGCAGGTTTAAGCTTGGTCACTCTGAGGGCGGGGGCCCAGCTGGGTTTGCCCCATTGGAAGGTGTGCCCAGGGCAGTGGGCACCCTTAGGTGTCTTGCCATGGCTTGAGAGTATGTTCTGTCAGGAGGTATTGGATCCCCAAGGCCCACCTTCGCCAGGGCCCTTGGGAAGCCCACAGTGCTGGGGCAGGGGGTGGGGGTGATATCCCTTTGCGGAGGCTCTTTTGTGTCTCCAGGGGAGGAAACCCCATTTCCCTACCACCACCAGGCCCTCGGTGAGTCTTGCCAGGCATCCGACAGGAAGGAACCTTTTGTTCTGAGCTTGTAGGAAGTCTGAGCTGGACTTGTTATCTACCCACAGCATTTCCTGGATAGGGGGCCTGGATGGGACTGCACTAGCGGCTGGCTCCCAGCCTTGGCCTTGGTTCCTTCCTCTCTTAGCGTCTGGGGCCGGGGAGGCTGCCCATGGCAAGGTCTAGGCCTTCACGAAAGGCTGGTGAGAACTGGTATTTATCTTTAGGGTGCTGGAGGGGGTGTGTGTGGGGTGGGCGCTATAGCCTGGCAAAGGTCCCTGGCTTGGGGAAGGGGGCGCGCGCGCCGTGTGTGTGTGTGTGTGTGTGTGTGTGTGTGTGTGTGTGTGTGTGTGTGTGTGTGTGTGTGTGTGTGTGTGTGTGTGTGTGTGTGTGTGTGTGTGTGTGTGTGTGTGTGTGTGTGTGTGTGTGTGTGTGTGTCGGCGGGTGCTGCGGACCTGGAGAAGGGGTGAACCCAGCCTCCCTGCAGAGTGACACCTCCACCATCCGGCTGCAAGGAAGGGGCGAGTCCCTCAGGGCTGCAGGAGCGGCAAGGTAGGCCAAGGTCCGGGCCACGCCTGACACCTCGTGGCCACCTGAGCCCGGGGCAGGGCGCGGGAAGAAAGGGGGAGAGCAAGGGAGGGCGTGGAGGGCGGGAACCTGGAAGCGCGGAGACCAGGCCCGAGCAGGGCAGTCGTTCTCCCGTTCTCCCGGCCGGCAGCCCCCTTCCCTCTGCCCGGGGCCCCGCCCCGGCAGCCCCGGTAGCCCATCCCCCTCAGCCTCGCCCTCGGCCTCCGAGTCAGGCCTGGACTTGGAGGCTTCCCACACCCACGGGTGGGTCGCAGAACCCCATACGTCCCCGAACGTGGCGGACCCGGGAAGCCAGGTCGTGAGGCCCGGATTCGAAGGTTACCCGAGCGCGGGTCCGGAGTCCGGGTCACGGTGGCCGCCGTTCTCGCGCCGCAGGCCTTAGCACGCGAGCGTCAAGGATCGGGCCCGGAGTCTGGCGGGACCCTGTCCCTAGACCCGGGACCTTGGGGGGCCGGGCCCGGTCTCAGGTGCGCGGACCCGCCGGGGGCACTTCCGGTCCCCGCGACACCCCCCCCCGCCCGCCGGGTTGCCAACCAGATGCAGCCGCCCGGTCGCCATGGAGACGCAGTAGCTCCGAAGTCCGCGCGGCTGGCCGAACCGGCAGAACAGCCCGGGCGTGGCGCGGGCAGCTCGCGGGCCAGTGGGCAGCGCGACGCTGCTTAGCGAGGACAAGGTCCGGGCTCGACGTCCGGCCAGGTAGGTGGCCGGGGCGGGTGGGGGAGAGCCGAGCCCCGGCGCGGAGTCCAGAGGGGCCCCGGGTGTGTGCGGGGGTCGGCGAGCTCAGGTGTGCCCGGCGTGGGGCGGGACCGCGCCCGCGCCGGGACAGGCCGGGATCCCTGCGCCGCAGCCAGTCTTTCTCTTTCCCTCTCCTGCCACCACACCTGACTCACCTCACCTGCCTCCCCCGCCTCGGGGCCACCGAGCAAGGCCCGAGGTTAGGAGCTCATCCCACTCCTGCCTGGAGCTGTCAGCCTTCGGCCCCGGGTCTGCCTCTGTGACCAGTCTCTGCAGGAGTTATTAGCACGGAGCGGCAGGTGATCCCAAGTTTATGTACAGCGTAATGTTTTGCCCTACTCTAGAAACTAGGTGGCATAGAAGTGGATCAACCAACATTCGCCACGACTGTTCTTTTGAAACCTGAGACCGAGCTGCCAAACTGCTTCGCTAGTGGCGGGGCCTCCCGCCCTCTGCCTCTTTCCTCTTGGGGTGAGATGTCTAGCTAGTAGAGCCCTTCCTTGTTCTTCTCCAACATCTCCAGCCTCTTGGTGTGCAAGGAGTTTCCCGTTTGGGAAATCCTTACTCCCTGGGTTGGCCTTGGTAGGCCCTGAACTGTGGTTACAGGGGATGCAGAACAGCTGAGGTAGGGATCTGCTGCTGCCTTTGACACCTGGGAATGGTGGGGGGTACCTCCCCTCTCTGTCTGCCCCTCCCCCCAGGGCACCACAGAGAGGAGGATCCAGGTGGACCCTGGAGTCCCAGACATGTCTTTAGAAGGTGGCAACCCTCCCAAGTCTTTCTCCCTTCTGGTTGCCCCTCTCCACTCTCACTCTACCTTGGCTTTGAGGATTTTCTAAGACTCATTAAATGAAGCTCTGTCTCATCTGTTCCTTCGTTTTCTTTCTTTTTTTTTAATATAAATTCATTTATTTTATTTTATTTTTGGCTGCGTTGGGTCTTCGTTGCTGCGCGCAGTCTTTCTCTAGTTGCAGAGAGCGGGGACTACTCTTTATGGCGGTGCGCAGGCTTCTCATCGCAGTGGCTTCTTTTGTGGTGGGGCACGGGCTCTAGGCACATGGGCTAAGTAGCTGTGGCTCACGGGCTTAGTTGCTCCACAGCATGTGGGATCTTCCAGGACCAGGGCTCGAACCTGTGTGCCCTGCATTGGCAGGCAGATTCTTAACCACTGCGCCACCAGGGAAGCCCAGTTCCTTTGTTTTCATAGCAAATGGAAAACAAAACAAACACCACCACCACCACCCCACAGAGCCGTGCTACCTTCTCATACATATCTTGATTTCTCCTGTGAAACTGGATTGAGGCAGAAAATATAGGCAACTTGTAAATGCCAAGGGGAGCCCCATACAGAGAAGGGCTGCTACAACCCCGCCCCCGGGGCAGGAGGAGCCTCCTGGACCTGAACGGATGCCCTGCTTGTCCCACTTCTTCCCTGCCTGCGCCACCTTCCCTTGGCAGGCAGAGCTTGGGTGGCTTCTAATACAAAGTGGTTCAGCAGCACTGGAAGAATTTGGTGGAGGAATTCACCCCAGATCCAGGGGTTTCTGCCCAGTGGGGGGATTCATGGTAGACAGAAGGCGGGGTATGGATTTATTAGAGGGGGTCGTGCTGTCTGCTGCCATCTGGCTCTCTGTGGCCCCAAACCTCATGTGTCAGCAGCTTTGGATGCGTGACTCTTCCTAAGGTGCTATTAGGAACAGGTTTAGTTTTTGTTAGATTGCTATTTAACTGAATACCTACTACGTGGCAGGCAGTGTGGTAGGCACTGGTACGTATTATCCTGTTTAATCTTTGCTACAGGCCAGTAAGGTAGATCTCAACATCCCCCTACCTTATGGAAGAGGAAGCAGGGTCAGAGAGGGTGCTTGGCCCCCCACCCACCCCCACCCCGGGTGCACACAGTCATGAATAGTGGGGCTGGCTTTGAAATCATATCCGTCTGACCAGGGCTGCATTGTGACTTTCCCCTTCCTCCATAAAAAAATAAAGAGAGGGCTTCCCTGGTGGCGCAGTGGTTGAGAGTCCGCCTGCTGATGCAGGGGATGCGGGTTTGTGCCCCGGTCCGGGAAGATCCCACATGCCGCGGAGCAGCTGGGCCCGTAAGCCATGGCCGCTGAGCCTGCGCGTCCGGAGCCTGTGCTCCGCAACGGGAGAGGCCACAACAGTGAGGGGCCCGCGTACTGCAAAATATAAAAAATTTTTTAAAAAATAAAGAGAATTATATTTTACAACCACATTGGTATAAAGATGAACATAATCCAGGCTGGATTAAAAATTAAAATATTTTCTTCAACCCTAGAAGTTTTTCTTATGATTTTAACAGAAAGCAGAACATTTTTTGTGAGCCCCGACACTGAGCCCCTGGGCCCAGTGGAGAACTGGGCTCAGTGTCTGACTTCAAGCTTTCCACCCAGGGGTTACTTGGGTGTGGGTAGTAAGAAAGTGCCCCACCTAACAGCTCAGCCCTCATTTTGCCTTTTCTTTGATCACATTCGAGGACATTCTAGGACAATTGAGTCGTTTCTCCCCTTCACCCATCAAGAAAAGATCTAGCCCCCAACGCAATCTTTTCTAACCCAATTAAAACCCTGCTTCAGATAAGGAGGCTGTGGTCAGGCCAGGCTCCCTGCTTCCAGGCTGTGGGACTTGGGCGGTGTCTGGTCCCCATAATGAGATTAGGCCTGGTGGCCTTTCAATGAAACCCCCTGGGCTCAGGGAGGGAGATGGATGCTCGTTAGCACGTTCAAGCCCTGCGGCAGCTCCTGGTCCTGGTTGATCACATTAAGTGGAGTCTGGCTGCAGGTGTGTGTGGGGGGGAGGGGTGACTGTCACAGCCCAAGGTTCCAAAAGCTGCCAGAGGTCTGACATCCCCATCCTGTGCTCTGACAGGAGGGAGGGTGGCCAGGCAGGGATCCACAAGAGCTCGCCCTGGTTCTGAGACTCTGGTCTACTGGGCTGAGGAAGCCTTTGGGGGTGTAGATGGGCTGCTTCCAGACTGTTGACATTGCTGCCTGTACTGCTGCACTGGGAACACAGGAGATCCCAAAGCAGCCAGTGTTCTGGGGTTCCACAGGAAGGAAGGAAGGAAGGAAGGAAAGGTGAGAAAACGTTCCTACCGTCTAGACTGGGAAATGAGGGAGCAGAGAAAGATGCTTACTAGGGAGGGAATCTCAATGGATCTCAAGGTTTGCAGATGTGTTTGTGGGTTAGTCAGATTCCAGCCAGAGTCCTTGAAATGTCTTCTTTGTATCCCCCATCATCAGAAGCAGCCCCTGTGTGTACAAAGATACGTTGTCACTTATGTTGAACCGAATAAGCAATAGGGCAGCGGCATTGCTGAAGGGGTCTTTCATCTTCTGTGAAGCACAGAACCACTTGATGCTTTGTCTTTTCTGTAAATCTGGATTTTTCACTTAGATCTTATTGGCTGTGAGGTCACCTATGGGGAAGCTACAGGCTTGCCCGAGGAGGACTGGTCTTTCTGTGTGCGTTTTCCTGTCACCCCTCATACCTGGATTTAGAATCACCTTCAAATTGGAAGGGGCCACAGGGGAGACTGCTTAGGCCTCCGTGAGTCCAAAGGTCATTATCTCTGGCTTCCTCTGGGATGCCTAGTTAGTTACCAGGGCACAGGGACCAGGAGAGATGCCTTTGGAGCAGTTGGCATGAAGATCTTGCAGCTAGTTTGTCCCCATCACCTCTTCTCTCTAACCCACCTGTTTCCATCCTGCAGCCTTTTCTCCCAGGAGAGCCCACGGCGGACACCAATGCTTGATGCTATGGTGGGTGTAAACTGCCTTAGAAGCATGGTTCCCCAAGGGGTGGGGAGGGCCCAGGAGGACTGGCATGTGAGGGGAGAGGCCTTCCTGGAGCCCAGCCTCCAAGCAGATTCACATCCTCTGAATACTGGCTTCAGTGTTCAGGAACTTTTCCTTTCTTCCCTAGTTACTGGCCTGAGAAAGGGCAGAGCCACACCCCGAGCAGGCAACCCCTGTGGGAAATTCACAGGAGTGGCCACCCCAGGGTGGTGAAGCGTGGACTGTGGAAAGTGCTCTGGGAGTTCAACTCACAGCCTGAGTTGTTACGGCCCTTTTACTCTAGAATCTGCATCTACTCTGCACCTCGTCTGCAAGGCCCTGGAAGGCGGGGGCCATGGCTCATCTGTATCCAGCAGTGTGACCCCCATATCGCAGGCGCCTGATAAACAACTGAGTTGAGCCCTTCTTTGCTGCGGCTGATTTGGGGCAAGTCATTTACCCTCTTTGAGTCCCAGTTTCCTCATCTGTCAAATTGGGGCAATACTCCTGTTATCACCATAGGTTATTGCGAAGATTGAACTGAATACAGAGCAGGGCTCCCTAGCCCTGAGGCTCACAACTCCAGTCCACCACCCTGGGGTGCAAACAGCACTAGGGTTTGGACTCTGAAGGGAATTCAGGTTGTGAGTTTTCAGTGAGGACATTAAAGCCACGTATTTAGTCATTGTGCTGTTCCCACACGTTTTCTTTTCAACACCACCAAGCGAGTCTCCATTTCTCAGCAGATGCTCCTGGGTGTCCTACAATTTAACTCAACATTGACACTACCTACCCGGAGACGGCGTCAGATCCCGAAGGGCTCAGTCCCATGACACTGCCCCCCCCCCCCACTTCAGATGCTAACTGCAAGTCCAGGTTGTCACCTGTGCTGCTGAATTGAACAACAGGCTATAGATCAGAGCTTCCCACGACCTTTTCCTCAGGTTCAATTAATTTGCTAGAGCAGCTCACAGAACCCAGAGAAACTTGCTAGATTGCTGGTTTGTTATAAAAGGATATCACTCAGGGACAGCCAGATGAAGAGGTATGTAGGGCAAGGTCTGGAAGGGTCCGGAGCACAGGAGCTTCTGTCCCCTGGGAACTGGGGTGCACCACCTTCCCGGCATGTGGATGTGCTCGCCAACCTGGGGGCTCTCCAAACCCCATCCTTTAGGGGGTTGGTTTATGGAGGCTTCATTACACAGGCCCGATTGATTAAATCATTGGCCACTGGTGGCTGCACTTAGTCTCCAGCCCCTCTCCCTCCCTGGAGGTCAAGGGTGGGATTGACCATTCCAACCCTCCAGTCACGTGGTTGGTTCCCCTGGTAACCAGCCCCACCCTCAGGTTTCCGAGGGGCTTTCAGTAACACGATGTAATATTAACATAACAAAAGAAACGACTGCTTTGTCACCTGGAAAATTCCTAGGGTTTTACAGGCTCGGTCCCATATATTTCTTATTATAAATCACACTATCACTGTGAAGATAAGTCTGATTTCTGCCTGACTCACGAGGAGGTTGGCTGGGGAGGGGGTGGAATCTGGCTCTGGCTTGCGTCACCACAGAGCGGCTCGGGACCCAGGAGTGGCAGTCTTTGCAGCCCTGAGCTCCCCCTTTGTACTCAGTGGCTACCCGGTGGGGACGCTGTGGCAGGCCTGCTGGGGCTGAGCACGTTCCTTCCAGTCTCCCTAATTCAGAGCTAATCGGATTCTGACTGCGCCCCAGGCTCTCGGGGAGGAATCTAATAAAGCAGGGGAGGACAGCATTTCTCAGTTCAGTACATTTTCCTGTCAGAGTCAGCCAAGGGATGAGATCCCTGAGGGAGAGGTAGATGCATTCCCTGCCTTCTGGGAGCTCACAGGGCTTAACGCGAGGCAGGACACCGAGGGTAAGTGAGCGCCAGGCCAGCCTTGGGGACGTAGAGGAGAACAGAGTGGCGAACAAAATGCCCATTTCAGGTCTTGGAGCAAATCGACAGAGGCGGAAGAGGAGGAGCGGGGAGTGTGAGGTGGAGGGGATAACAGCAGGTTGTGTGGCTAGAGCTGGGGAACTGGGAGCATCTCTTCCGAGTGGACTTGGTAGGAAAAGAGTGGGGGCTACCGGTGGGCTCTGGGTTAGGGTCAGTTGTGGAGTTGGCATTTGACCACCATACGCTCGTGGGTCTTTTGTGCCTGGTGGGGCAGCATGACTGGGATCTGGCTTTGTCCCTGTCCCTGTCGGTCAGGCAGATTGAGGAGGGGAGGGAGACGGGGGCAGACGCTCCAGGGCCTGCTGGGTGGTGGAAATGAAGATGGCCAAGAGGGAAGTGATGGCGAGACGTGGGGGAGAAGCCGGAGGACTCGGCACTGGGACTCGAAGGGCGACCTGGGAGGTCAGGAGAGGAGTGTAACTTTGGATGTGCTGAGTTTGAAGTGTTTGAGGGATGTCCAGGTAGAGATGTTAGTGGACAGTTAGAAATGGGGTTTAAATCTGGGGGACAGGACAGACGGGCACTAGACTTAGGAGTCATCAGTGTAGAGGTGACAGATGAGCACAAGGGCAAGGGTTCCAGAAATACGGCTTCACTGCTGCCCAGGGCTTCTGGAAACAGGTGTTCCCACCTGCCTTGGGAGTGTTTTCTGGAAGATGATTTGACAGAATGTATCCAAAACCTAAAAAAGAACCTAGCCCTTGCTCAGGATTCTATTTCTTCATTTAGGAATTAGACGAGTGTAGAAAGATGATCACAGTGTTGCTTATTTAGTGAAAAGCTGAAAGCTGGCTAAATATTTAACAATAGGAGATTAGGGGATTGGTTAAAATATGAAATAGCCTGTCGTGTACTGACATGAAAAGATGTGCATGATCTATAATGAAGTGAAAAAAGCAGGTTAGAAATTGGTATGGTCATGTTTCTATGAAAAAAGGTACATATATTTCCAGAAGAAAAGGATATAAATCAAAATGTTGATTACTTTTAATTTTTCTCTTTTTTTGCTTATCTGTATTTTAATGCAGGGAGGTGTGTTACACTGCCTGCCCCCCTTTTTAAAAAATGATGGAGTTGCCAACAGTTGTCAAAGGTGGCAGAGAGAACTGGGGGTAAAGACAGCCTGGTCCCCAGGAGGACAAGGCCAGGCCAACTGGAAACTAGTTCTTTTTTTTTTTTTTTTTTTTTGCGGTACGCGGGCCTCTCACTGCTGTGGCCTCTCCCGTTGCGGAGCACAGGCTCCGGACGTGTAGGCCCAGCGGCCACGGCCCATGGACCCAGCCGCTCCGCGGCATGTGGGATCCTCCCGGACCGGGGCACGAACCCGCGTCCCCCGCATCGGCAGGCGGACTCTCAACCACTGCGCCACCAGGGAAGCCCTGGAAACTAGTTCTTGAGCAGCACAGGGTACAGGGTGTGTGCTCGGTATTAGGAGGGACCTCAAAATGTGTTAGTCAAACATCTCTGCTCAGCTGCTGTTCTCTGCTGGTAATGAAGAAGGAGGGTGTCTCCAGAGCTGCTGCGAGAGGCTGGGGCAGTGGGAGAGGCAAGGTGGGAAGGAGTGCTCGGCCCTCTGGGAGCTGCAGCAGCGCCTTTCTGTGGCCCCAGGCCGCCAGCACCGAGGCCCAGCAAACGGAGACCGTACTTGTTCATCAACCGCCTCCTCTCCTCACATCCTCCAGTGCCTCTCCCACCTGGGTGTGGGAGAACCAGCAGGTTCAGGGGGAAGAGCTGGCACACAGGCCACCCTGAGCCCGGGCGAGGCTGGGGAGACACTGGGGACTGGGCAGAGGAGCCAGGAAATGCCTCCCACTGGCCCCTGAGCGTCGCTTCCCCAAACCCCGTTGAGCCCCCGGTTCCCTGTCTGCACGACGGGAGCAGCAACACACCTGCTCTCACAGGATCCTTGTGCGTTAAGTGACCGCAGGAGTTCTCACCTTGTAGGTCTCAGTTCCGGAAGCCTGGCCTGAGGGAGGGGCGCAGGCCCACGCCCCAGGTGTGGAGGGGAAGACGAGGCAGGAAGGGAAACGGGCAGCTCGGAGGCTCCTGTCACCTGGTCCTTTCTACCGAAGCGGCTCAGAGAACATTCCTTCTGCCGTGCAGCTCTCTGTGGGCAGGACTTCCTTCATCTCCAGCTGGGAGCTGAAAAAGCAGGCACGGGGGAGTCAGGTTCCTCATTTCTCACCCTAGATGTCCTTTATGATTCATCTGGAGGAGAAATTCCGGCACAGTCAAGGAATTTGCCCACTTCTCTGTTTCACCTGTGAACCCCACCGGAGAAAACCCAGGGCCTCCTGAAACAGAAAGTAAAGCACTGGCACTGGGCCCTCCTGCTCCAGCCAGAACTTGGAGGACTTTGACTTGCTCCCTCATTGCAGGTGGAAGTGCAGCCAGGTGTGGGTCTGTCTCTGCAGGAAGGCGGGCCCCCCGCCCTCCCCACCGGGTGTTCCGGAGCCTTCAGAGGTGGGAGCAGTCTCACGGAGGCCTGGGGTTGTGGGCCGAGGGAGGAGGCAGAGGTGGGCAAGGGAGGCCTGGGATGTCTTTTTGGAGGCTGTGGGCCGCTCCTCTAAGCTCCACCATCTTTCCTGCAGCAGTCGCCTTGGCATAGAGCCGCCTCGGCATGGACAGCCCTGCCCGCCCAGCACCCGCCCCTGCGGCGCTGCTTTACTATGTGGCCTTCTCCCAGCTGCTGGGCCTGGCCGTGGTGGCCACGACTGGCACCTGGCTCGGTGTGTACCGAGGAGGCATCGCCTGGGAGAGCGCCCTGCAGTTCAACGTGCACCCTCTCTGCATGATCATAGGCCTGGTCTTCTTGCAGGGAGATGGTGAGTCCCTGGGCAATGCCACCTGAGAGAGGAGATTTGCAGGGACCCTTTCACACCTGAACCTGCCCAGTAAGAGAAGGAAGCTGGCTTGGACCTTGGGGACACTGGGAATCCAAATCAAGGGCCCCAAGGCTGGTGGGTGGCAACTCCTTTCTGACTTATCCCACATCTTTCACCTCGTGCTTCAACAAGGAGCATCTGAAGGTGTGTGTGCTTCACACAGCGGAGGCCCAGGGGCTGGGCTGTGAGCAAGACCATCTGCAGAGGTGGTTTGAAATTGAGGGAGAGAAAGTGAGTGTGAGTGTGAGCGTGAGTGTACGTGTGTGTGTGTGTGTGTAGATGCTGGACTTGGCGGAGCTAGAGCTCCTCTCTCTGGGGTAGGATCCAGGCCGTGGCTGGCCCCCACCCTGCCTCAAGGCCAGGGGGCCTTGGCCTTCTCCTTCTGGTAACAAGCAAGCTGGGTCTATGCATTCTTCCTAGATGTGGTCCTGGTGACAGCCACCTCCTCAGCAGCAGACTCCTGAGAGACATTCCGCAGGACCCCTGGCCCTGACTGCTTCAGCCCAAAGGGGGAATTAGCTTGGGGTCACAAGGTTCTTCTTTGAGAACCTGGGGTTTCCCAACCAGGGAGCCTGCTGGCTAAGAGTAGTGAATGTCTGATCTGGTTTCAGTGCTGTACAATCTGAGGACCATCATAGCTAAGAGGTGAACTCAGAAGCTTGGGGGCACCTTGATGTGACTGCACGATGAGCCTAAAACAAAGCCTGGGATACACAGGACAGCTAAGAAGGGGGTGGGCGGGGCGGGGGCGTACGGAGCCTTGTTTCCTCCCCCACTTCCTGTGGCTGGGGTACCTGGACAAGCCCTCCCCTCTCCGGCCAGGGGTGTCTCCTCGCTGCCCTGGCAGGAAGGCCTCGTGCTCGGCTTAGCGCCCTGACATTCCCTTTCTCACGGCCCACCAGCCCTGCTGGTTTACCGCGTCTTCAGGAATGAGGCCAAACGCACCACCAAAGTTCTGCACGGGCTGCTGCACGTCCTCGCCTTCGTCATCGCCCTGGTGGGTGAGTTCCAGGCACGGGCCCGCCCTCCTTCCCCCACCTCTGCTGACTTGGGGAAGGAGCTGCTTTACTGTCCAGTCCCCCCTCCCCACCCGTCCTCCCCCTTCCAGGCAGGGACACTGGTGCTGGCAGCCACCGAGCTGGGACTGGAACCCAGAAGTCCCGGCGGGTCGGGTTTCCCTTGGGTCACCGCACCCCCTCCGTCACCTTCAGCCCAGTCCTCACGCGACCCCCGCCTCCGGCCAGGCCTGGTGGCGGTGTTCGACTACCACAGGAAGAAAGGCTACGCAGACCTGTACAGCCTGCACAGCTGGTGTGGCATTCTGGTCTTCGTCCTCTTCTTTGTGCAGGTGAGTCCTTGCGGCCCCACGGCGCTGGGGAGGGGCGGGGAGCAGGGCCCAAACAGGGCCGGGGCCAGGTGTGCGCACAGGCGAAAGGCGCTCCAGCCTGCCGAGCGCTGCCTCCGACCCGGCGCCCTTCTGGCGCCCTTCTGGCGGACAGGCACGTGGATTTGGTCCCAGGCCCCGCCTCGGGGAGCACAGTGTGGGGCTGAGACCGGCCTAGAGCGCCGGCCCACCTTCCCCACGTGCTCAGCGCTCTGGCTGCCGCTCCGGCCGGAGGCCACCGCGCGGGGGTGGCGGGGCCTGCGGTCCTCGCGGGCGGCGGCCCACCTGGGGCGTCCTCGGGCTCCAGTCTCCAGCGCAGCTCAGCCTCCGGCAGCACCTTGCCTTTCCTCCCAGTGGCTCGTGGGCTTTAGCTTCTTCCTGTTCCCCGGCGCGTCGTTTTCTCTGCGGAGCCGCTACCGGCCGCAGCACGTCTTCCTTGGCGGCGCCATCTTCCTCCTCTCGGTGGGCACCGCCCTGCTGGGCCTGAAGGAGGCGCTGCTGTTCAAGCTCGGGTGAGCGCCCCCTCCCGGCGGCTCTGTGTGGGGCCGCCAAACAGCGGCTTTTCGCCCGGTGGGGTGGGGGGCCCGGGATTGGGCTTGGGATCGCATTGCATCTTGCGGGCCAGGGGCGAATGGCATTCGGCCTAACGGCGACGCCTCGGGTGGCCTCGCCCTCCGCCCCAATCCCGCAGGACCAAGTACAGCAAGTTCGAGCCCGAGGGCGTCCTGGCCAACGTGCTGGGCCTGCTGCTGGCCGCCTTCGGCGCGGTCGTGCTCTACATCCTGACCCGCGCTGACTGGAAGCGGCCCCTCCAGGCGGAAGAGCAAGCGCTCTCCATGGACTTCAAGACGCTGACGGAGGGCGACAGCCCCAGCTCCCAGTGACGCGCGCCCAGTGCCATCCCGTCCTGTCCCGCGAGGCGGTCTCCGCCGTTTCGGGGCCCCGACAGGTGTCTGTCCCGCACCCGCCGAGGCTCCAGGGGTGGGGAGTGGGGGTGGGGCAGCCCTCTTCCCTGAGCGCTGATTTCCGGGGTTCAGGCCCCCTCCGCTTTCCCCTCGCTGCTGCTGCCGCCGCCACCGTCGTGTTAGTCCTGTGCAGACCCCCGCCCCCCTTGCCCCTGCCACCCCCTCAGATGGAGCAGCTTTGGGTAGGGTTCTGGGCGGTTGGGCCTGGTCGCAGAAGCACAGATCCCTAAAGGGGTCGGAGAGGGGGAGGCGGCTCCCCGCTCGGGGCAGCGGGGGGACTGGGCTGTGTCCGCGGAGAAGGCGGGGCTCAGCGCCGGGTCTGGCGAGGCCGACTTGCTTTTTGTGACACCGAACTCCAACCAGGAGTCTTGCGGGCCCAGCCTTTGGCAGCGGAGCAAGTGATATTATGGGTAAAATATGCTGGTGTCAGGGCAGGATTCCCCAGGAGAGGGGAGGGACTGGCCCTTGGGAAGCTCTGGACGCGTGGCTTTGGCCCAGCTGCGCTCTGCAGCCTTCTCTTTCTTTAACCCCTTAGCCCCAGGGCGGCTTTCTTTGCCTATGGGGCCCAGAAGAAGAGGCAGGAGGTGGGCCTGGGCGGGCGCTGTGGGCCGTGTGCCGCCTGCAGGGGCTCCCCTCCCCGCGGGGCCGGCCTCCGCGAGCCAGCTGCCCACCCTCGGAGCTCACTCAGGCGCTGCTCTGACAGAGGCCCAGGACACAAGCCTTTTTGCTTTTAAACAAAAAGCTGCCGCTGTTGCCCCCTTTCCCTTTCCATAGGGAGGGTAGGGGCTGCCTGATCAGGAGGAAAGCCTCATCCTCTCCTACCTGGGACCCATCTTTGCAGGAAGTTGGGACCAAGTCAGAATCGGATTAATCCCCCCAACCCCATGAGTGTAATGCTGTTAGCTGAGTCACTGTTTGGCTTCTGTCTAGAAATAACGTGATTACAGCATCGATCTTGTGCTTCTTGGACTTGGTGAATGCTCTCTCCTTGTTTTCTTCGTTTTCTGGGCTTTGAGGAGCATGACACTGTTTGAGACAAGAAACAGTTTACTGAAATGAAGACAATAAAATTTCCAAATCTTTTTTTTTTTAACGGCTGCCTTTCTCACACCTAAATGCTGCCTTCGAGAAAGGGGGCTTGTCTCCCCTAATGCTCAGAATTCTAAAACAGCTTTTGTGGTGGGTCCTGCCTCAGGCGATGCTGCTTCTCAGGGCAGGTGGCTGTGTTGGGTGCCTTACCAGCAGGGATCCCTGCTCCCTCCCGTGGGCATTCCGGCTCTGCTGCAGCCCCAGCACCAGGGTGTCTCCGCACCCTGTTTATATCATACGCTCTGCAAGGGCAGGGGCTCCGGCAACTCTTTGATCACCTGGTATGGTCAGTGTTTACACGTGGGAACACTCCATCTTAGACAAACTACCAGAGTACAGTTGTATATCTCCATTGCCAGAAAGGCAGAGAGAGAAATGGAACCTTGGATTTGCAAGAAAAGTCTATATGCTGGCCTGTTTGCCAAAGCGTATGCTGGATGATTCATGAGCCAAAAAGCCTCCCCCCCACCCCCAAGCTGATCCGTGGTGGTTTATTTTATTTTGCCTGTGGCCAATCTTCTATGAAGTACAATGTAGTGTTGGTACAACAGATGATTCAATAAATGTCTACAGCAGGTCTCTTGTCTGTTATCTTCATTTACTGTGGCAATAAAAGGAGCCAGTGCTTTTAGCAGATGCATGAAGTTAGTCTACTAGGGTTGAAAGAATTTGCATATCCCCAGGCTGGGCACAGAAGGTAAAGTGATTAATGATACTTATGATGACACAGGCTCTGAAACAGCCCAGTGGCTGTCCTGACTCTGGACCCAGTGAGGGAGGCTCTTCCACACGGTTAGAGAAATTCTCTTCTCAACCCAGACAGAGTGGCCTGGAGGGTGGAGCCGTAAGAGCCTGACAAGGGCCTTGGCAAGAAGTTTCCCCAGTATTCAATTAACCTTTTTCCTTTTAAAAATGTGTCTCTTCATTTCTTAAGAAGAGGAGCAAAGCTTTGAGAACAAGCTGAGATTCCACTTTAGATCAATTCCTGAGGCTCAGGCAGATGTGTTTACAGTAAAGCTGGGTGCGACTCAGATCCCACGGTGATATACCCTGTGCTCCTGAAAAGCACTGTCACTTAACAGCTGAAAAACTTACTAAGAGGGCTCACTATTGAAAGGGACCATGGATTCTTACTTCCTAGCACTTACTTTATTTTCTGTATTGAATCTGGTTTCTGGCGTGTCTCAGCCAGAGCTTGAGAGGTCTTTGCTTGATGCATCTATAGAGTCTTTCTCCTGAATCAAGGCTTCTATGTGGACCTTCATTTGCTTTAAAAGCCTGCAAAGCATGGCCTGGTACGTGTCACACGGTGATCTCTCGGTCAGGGTCAGGGTCAGGGCTGGCTGTCCGCGCGAGGGCAGAGGCATCCTGACCCTGTGAGGGTGCCATCTCCCTTGCGGCCTTTGTGCTAGCCTCTGAGTCTTAAGGGTCTCTTTGTGTTTGAATATTCAATGATCCCAGTTGCTGCCTCTCCCTCCAGGGGGCTACTCCTTAACCAACTTACCTTCTCACTGGGTTTGGAACCTCAAGAGGCCCCAGAGTTATTCCTCTTGCCCGTGGCACAGAGTTGTTTCTCTAAAGCAGCACAAAGTAGCATTCTCGAAGCTTCCTTCACTGCCTATGCTGCTTCCGGGGTCATCCAGATTGCTTGCTTCTCTTGGAATACCCGCTTCTGAGGAAGGGGGCAGGCAGCATGGTACAGGGAAAATGCTTTCTGGGCAGATCTGATTCAGAGTCCCACCTTTGACTCCGTGACCTTGAGCAACTTAAACTCTCAGGATCTGCTTCCTCATTTGTGTTTTGGAGACGGCAATGTCTGTCAGAAATTGGATGAGGAATACGTTAGAGAACACGTGGGAAGTCCCTATCACAGTGTCTGGGACATAAGGGGTATCTCAAGAGAACGGCCTTTTACAATGGACTCAGCGCTGTCTCTTCTATGAGGCCCTTTTAATCATAGGGCCTTCCAGACATGATGTCCTTAGTATGAATGTCCTATCCTTATTCCTGGCAATGGGAAGACTCAGTCTCCAAGTTTCTTCAAGCTCCTCCAGCTTCCATTTTTAAAGGTGAAAGAAGATGATACTGTGTTCCCGCCTCAGCCTCGGCCTGTGGAAGGGGAGTCTGACTGCCCACGTGCATGTGTGCACAGCGGTGTGTCGAGCTATAAAGAGCAACTAAAGGGCACCTACCAGGGAATGAAAATGACTAGGGGAAGACCTACCAGAATGTGCTGAGTGCACTGTTTCCTGCTGCTCTGAGTGGCTCTTTAGTTAGGTTCAGGGCAAACAGCTTTTAAGAATTAGCTTTCTGGGACTTCCCTGGTGGCGCAGTGGTTAAGAATCCGCCTGCCAATGCAGGGCACACGGGTTCGAGCCCTGGTCTGGGAAGATCCCACATGTCGAGGAGCAACTAAGCCCGTGGCCACAACTACTGAGCCTGCGCTCTAGAGCGCATAAGCCACAACTACTGAAGCCCGCATGCCTAGAGCCCATGCTCCGCAACAAAGCACTGCAATGAGAAGCCTGTGCACCGCAACGAAGAGTCGCCTCTGCTCACCACAACTAGAGAAAGCCTGCATGCAGCAACGAAGACCCAACGCAGCCAAAAATAAATAAATCTATTAAAAAATATTAGCTTTTTAGGAATCATTCAGTGCCTCAGGAATTCTTCTTTTTTTTTTTAAAATAAATTTATTTATTTATTTTTTTAATTTTTGGCTGAATTGGGTCTTTGTTGCTGTGCACGGGCTTTCTCTAGTTGTGGCTTCTCTTGTTGCGGAGCACGGGCTCTAGGCACACGGGCTTCAGTAATTGTGGCTCACAGGCTCCAGAGCGCAGGCTCAGTAGCTGTGGTGCACGGACTTAGTTGCTCCGCGGCATGTGGGATCTTCCCAGACCAGGTCTCAAACCCGTGTCCACTGCATTGGCAGGCGGATTCTTAAACACTGTGCCACCAGGGAAGCCCAGGAATTCTTAAAATACTGTTTTCCTGGGCTTCCCTGGTGTCATAGTGGTTAAGAATCCGCCTGCCAATGCAGGGGACACGGGTTCGAGCCCTGGTCCGGGAAGATCCCACATGCTGCAGAGCAACGAAGCCTGTGCGCCACAACTACTGAGCCTGTGCTCTAGAACCTGTGTGCCACAACTACTGAAGCCCGCACGCCTAGAGCCCGTGCTCTGCAACAAGAGAAGCCACCGCAATGAGAAGCCTGAGCACCGCAACGAAGAGTAGCCCCCACTCGCCACAACTAGAGAAAGCCCGCACACAGAAACGAAGACCCAACGCAGCCAAAATAAAATAAATTTATAAAAAACCAAACCAAAAAAAAAAAAAAAAACTTTTTCTTTCAACCACTTATCCACTTTTAACTTTTAATGAAATAACTGGAACAGCCCAGGAATGCTTTTCAGACTGAGCAGGTAGTTCCTTCCAGAGTCCTCTCCTCTTTAAAGGCAGTTGTGGCATCCAGGCTGGGATGACTGCATGCCTTTCGTTTTCCTGCTTCCCCAGCTTTGGTGCTTTGGGGGAAATGGACGTAGTTACACAGCAGGGATGTTTGTTCAACAAAGTCTGGCGTCTAGAGGAGGTGGTCTCCTTCCTTGCTTGTGCCTGAAGTAGACAGAGAGGTCGAAGCCAGGCAGGAAAGACCACAGGACTCCATCCTTAACAAAGGGTATGGAGTCTCCAGCCAATTTCAGAAAATCTGCAACCTCTCCATTCACAGAGCAGCTGCCTAGCTCTCTATATGGCGAGGATTGGAAATTCCGGCCAGATTTCTGAAGAAAGACTAAAGTCACTGGAAGCAGTGGGCTTCCTTCCAACTTTAACCAAGTTAGCCTTGGGAACTCTAGCTGGTGCTGTCCCCCTGCTTCAGGCCTGCAGTCTCTAAACCTAACAGTTCTAACTGGCAGCCTTGGATTTTGGTACCGTAGCTGGATTGGAATGTAGCCTCAGCTATCAAAATCAAAGGAGAGAGGGCCTCCCTGGTGGCGCAGTGGTTGAGACTCCGCCTGCCGATGCAGGGGATACGGGTTCGTGCCCCGGTCCGGGAGGATCCCATATGCCGCGGAGCAGCTGGGCCCGTGAGCCATGGCCGCTGAGCCTGCGCGTCCGGAGCCTGTGCTCCGCAACGGGAGAGGCCACAACAGTGAGAGGCCCGCATACCGCAAAAAAATAAATAAATAAATAAAATAAAATAAAATCAAAGGAGAGGAACTCAGGGTTCCCTTGGCATGGCTGGAGAAAGACTCTTCCATGGAAGAAAAAGCCTCCCTTTCTCAACGAATGCAGTGAGCCTTGGCTGATGGGCGCTCAGGACTGTCTTGTGCATGGTTCTTGTGTGCCCACCGCAGTGTCCAACTCCCGAGAGAGGTGCTCAGTAACTTCTCTGATGAACCAGAGCCCGAAGGGGTGACTCTAAATATCCCTTAAGAGACCTGCCAAATCATTAGGAATTTGGCCTCTGCCAGTTGTTCTTGGGGGAGGCTTCCTCACACACTGCAGGCTTCAGTGAAGCTGAGCGCAAGTCAGCTCCCCTGAGAGTACTGTAATGAAAGGAGAGTGCACCACAACGCCATGTTTTTCCAAGTGTTACCCATTTATAAATAAGTACATTTGCTTTCATACATACAGTTCATTGTACAGATGGCGATCTGTATACATGGGCAGGAAACTGCATTCATTTAACTTTTCACATCTATCTCACACAGCTCACATGTACAGACAATAAAACTGCTCAAGCAAGTACAGCAAAGGAAAACGTCTTTCCTTATACACAGGGGCCTAGATGCCTCTGTTGGGTGTGGGACATCCCCACTGCACGAGTTCACAACTGTGTGGTGTTCAATATATCAGGATAGAGAACAAACATGCATTGGATAATATACTGTACAGAGAAAGTCCTTTACATCTGAGTTATAGAAAACCTAAAGGAAAACTAAGTGCATTAAAGCTTTTTCCAGCAAGTGTCTTGAAAGGACAGCAAAGAGGAGGAAGAATCAAAATCATATTAGTACAAATCACTCTTTAATTGTAGACTGTACATGTCTGTACTAATTAAAATCATCTTGGATTTGGAGGAGACAGAACAGAGACAAAGATGCTATGCTGGATGGAAAGGCCATGCCTGAGAACGGCACCTGCCCTGAGCCTGGCGAGGAACTGGCCCCACTCAGAAGGAATCAGCCAAAGAGGAAAAAAAAAAAAAAAAAACAGAAACAAAACCAAACCAGAACAGGAAGTGTAACTTACAGAACTTCCAAAAAAACCTGTGAATGAAGTAGAGATCTGGAGCCAGCATTTCTAACTTTTTTCCAGTAAGTTGGTTCACAATAAGGCAGGTACATTCAAGTACTGAATTTTCCAGAATTGACTCTCTGTCTGGTCCTGAGGACCAAAGGGATTGAGTTGAGTCCCCCTAACCAGGTGTTCTGGTTAGCGATTCGGCAAAAGAAAAATCCAGCCAGCAAGTGCTACAACACAGCCCGCTAAGCTCCTTCCTTTCCACAGACTAGGTGGCAAAAACGAGAGTGATGCCGGCCTGCACCTATATGCATCCAGCTAAAACCTGACAGGTCGGCTTAGTGGAGATATCACAGAGTCAGCAGGAAGAAATGAGAGGATACGGGTGAGGAAACATGAAAGTAACACTTGATTTTTGGTGTCCAATTACGCATTCATTTGGTACTGACTTTCAAAGCTCTGACTGTGGCCATCAGCTGGCCACAAGCATCTCAGGGTGGTTCAGCTGCTGTGAGGCATTGGACACCGAAATGCAGGTTACCAACACTTCAGCCCTTGAGTGGTCTGTGTTATAAAAGTTGATGAAGACCCAGTGATTATTCAAGTAGCTCTGCACAGTGGCTCCACCAGCCCCATTGTGCTTGTGTCCAGGCCCCCAGCCAGCCACCTCTTCTTGGGAGCAGCCAGAGCTGAGTTCAAGGCATTGCATGGTGAAGGTTTCCATGACACGTCTTTGTAGGTAGCTCCTACCCCTAAGCCCTTTGTTCACTGTTGTCAGTCATGGTAGCTGGTCAGTCTGGAATTCCTAGAGGAGAAGGAGAGAAAGCCACACACCCCCGGTGCACACGCAACCGGGCGGCACAGGCCTGGTGTGGGAGCAGCTGCAGGCTGCCTCTGCAGGGTAGCTTCTCGAGAAGGGGGCAGCCCCGGGACAGACAGGCAGGCCGGGCGAGGCTGGGATGGGGTGGGTACATCCTGCCCCCTGGGGAGCCTGTTCCATTTTGTGGCAAAGATTCAGCAAGCAACTGGTTTTGTCCAAGGCAATTCTGCAGGAGAAAAATAACTATCTTTGAATCAAACCATCCAACCGTGACACCTCTGGAGTTATAAAAGTTGGAGGCCGAGAGGAACTGAGAGGGATGCTCGTGGGGAAGAAATGGGTCTTCTCCATACCCACTCATCCACCAGAGAAAGGGAGCTCTGGCCAGCCTTCCCCCAACCTCTGCCTGGCTGAAGGTCCAAAGCAGGTAGTGTTCAAAGAGCTTATCTCGCCACATCTGGCACAGATGTGTGAAGACCCCTTTCCAGGCCTTTGTTCCCTCCTTCTCGAACTCTCTTGAGCCTGTGGGCCTGTCTGTTGGCCTGGATGTCGCTCCTCCAGAGATGCTGCCATTCTTTGCTACCAGACAAGCCTGGTGCAGAGCCACAGTGACACCTAGTGGTAAAGTATGGTGAAGCAAGGTGACATCCACAAAAACCCACTGTCTTATGACTAAAATCTAAGGAAAATACTTACGGATATTAAATTAGATACTGATTAATTTTTCTGTTGGGTACATCTCTGGAATATAAAAATACCAATATTTAGAGAGGGGGTTCATAAACTACTATACAATATAAGGACCGAGAATACCTTTCTCTAAGCTGTTCTGTTTACAATAATCCAGGCTTAACTAAATTAGCAAACTTGTTATCTCTGGACAACGACCTGGGGTACTGTACATGATTCTAATTAGTGGAATTTTCCTGAGCCTTCGAGTTTAAGTTAAACACATCTAGAAAGAAGGGCACATGGGGGAGGAACAAGAAGGGTTTGTGCTCTATTAACTTGGGACTTTTAATAGCGCACGTCTGCAACCCGGACAAGATACAACAGCAGATACAAAATGGTCTCCATTTTGTCCATGCCAAATTCTCATGTTACACAGGTTTTCCCTTTACTTTGTAAATAAACATTAATTTTTAATTGTTAATTGTGTGCCTTACTGATCCAGTAAATAAAGTAACCATGTCTCAGGAGTCCCTAAGAAAATTGCTGGAAAAGCACTTTAAAATCACTGCAAATACTTTTTTGTATTTAAAAACTCTTAATCTTTTTGATGCTTATATACAACAGTTATTTCTTGTGCTATAAATGTTGTGATCCACTGCTTGCTTTCTTTCCTTTTTTTTTTTTTTTCCCCTTGAAAAATACACTAAAAGACAAGGGCGGTTTTGCTATTTTCTAATGAAGACATTACTCACACTTAAATATCCAGTATTTATCAGAGTTACAAACAATAAAGTGCACCCATTTAAAGACATGATGTGATGGAAACCCATTAGTGCAAGAATTCTGGGTGAACGGAAGGTAGGATTTGGTGAGAAACCTGTAAGCTGAAGTCTGTCACCACCATCTCCATTTCAGGGTGATGTGAATCGGCTGAGTGGAACTTACCGGTTTCATGTGAAAAACTTCCCCCCCACCTGAAGCCAGACATTGATTCAGCAAGTGCTGCTTGGGGAGGAGGCACCTCTAAGGTACAGCACTGAGATCATCCTGTGGCAGTCAAGTAGCAAAACGGCACAGGCAGTCTGCTTACAAGGAAAAACTTTGTCTCCTGCTCCAATAAGGTCCAGTTGGCAATTTTTAGTCAAAAACAACCGGCGCCCAGTAGTGATATTCACTCCCTCTTACAATGGCTAAAAAAGAATTGCATCTTGACTGTTGACAGTTTAGTGTTTTGGCCAGTAAGGCATGGACCCTAAATCTGTCTGTCCTAGAAAATTCTAAGAGACACGCTCGGGAGAAGTGGCATCAGTGGTGTATTTGTAAAACTACAGCACCTGCTCGCCCACTCAGGTGAGTGCAGGTGGTATGTGTGGTGTTCCAAATAAACAAGGGGCACTTTTCTAATAAACACTGAGAAATTTTCAAAATGTAGCAGCAGCTCCTCAGTGAGTAGTAGTTTAAAAAGGTAAGATGCAAAGAGCCCAACACGGCTGAGACCTGGACAAAAAAAGCTGAGAGGCTGCTGGGCTCCTGGCTGTAGGCTGATGCTATAGCTGTACATTTCACCTTCTTGATGAGAGAGAGAGAAGAGACACTGATGTCCACCCTGGGCTAGGTGAGTGGGAGACAGTCCTTAAGCATCAGAGAGAGTGGACAGAGGCTGGGTCTTGGGTTAGCCTTGCTGTTTACTTCTAGCACAGGACACACATCCTGGCCTGTTCCAGGCTTGGGGGTGCAGGGGTTCATCTATTTGGCAGAATCTAAGTTAGTAAAGAAGTGTTTCTGATTTCAGCTTCATGCTCCCCATGTCTTAACGGTTCTTTCAGAGGACACTTACTATTACAGACAGGTCTGGTCACATCTGGATTTTTATTCAGGAAACCTCCCTTCCTGTAGCCCTTTACTAACAAGAGCAGAATGATTCCTGGTAACAGTGACCGAATTCTCTTTTGTTTAGTTTGTTAATTTTAAGAGCTGATGTGCAGTCGCTACCAGGCCTGTGCTAAGGCTTTGATTTCAGTGTTCTTGCCGTCCATCTCATGCTGGCCTCAGTCACTCAAAGGACCGGTTAGCAAAGGACCACCAGACACAGGAGATGTCTGGAGGGTGACTGGATCAGAAGACTTGCTGTCTACCTTATGTGCTCCTACCCAGGGCTGAAAGGGGTCTTTCTTCACCCTGTAACACTTTGCTGTGCCTGGCTTTTAAATATCAATCCCCAAACACTCCTACCTAGAAAAAGAAAAGAGTAAACAATTCCTGTAATAATAGATAATGAAACAATAGATCTTGAAATGGACAACATTTGCCATGGAATGCAATGGCCCTGGGTGCAAGCTCTGGGAATAAGTCTTACCGTCCCCAGAGAATTCAACTTCCTTCCCCAAAAACCAATTCTTCACTATAACATCTGGGTTAAAAAAAAAAAAAAAAAAGAGGGCCAGTAGAACAAAATCTGGCTCTAGGCAAAGATCCAACTTAACAGGATTACTACACCAGTCAACCTCAGGGAAGAGTATGCTTTTTGAGGGATACGATGCTCAGCGACGTATCAGGACCCAAAAAGTAGATTTCTCCAAGACAGATTTTCTACAGCCCTTCACTGAGAATCCAGAACAGTCTTTCTCTATGTATTTATTCTCTCCCCCACCCATGGAAAATGGGTAGCTTTTAATGGTTAATTTGGCTAAAAACGTAAAGAATAACTCAGTGAATTATTTAAAAGTATGCATGATTCTCATCCAATTTCCTCGGCTGACTGAAATATTTAAACAGCTGGTTTTCTCAATGTTCCTAAAATGCCTCTTGGGAAATCCATGTAGTGACCGTCAAATAACTGTATCGGTGCTTTCTTATTTCTTCTCTTTCTCCTTGATCCTTTACCCCCATAGGAAGACCAGCGATAATCTAAATGAACATTCTAGACCGGATGGCTGCAGGGAGCTGGCGGTCCAGGGGAGGAGACCATGGCACAAGAATGCACTGGGGCTATTTGGATAACACTGGATACGAATGCAAAGGCAAAGGGGCATCACACTCTTTCTAAAGTTCCTAGGAGAAAATGAACAAGAACATCTTATTTTTGTAAAAAAGGAGAAAGACATTTTACACAACAAGAACATCAGTGAAAGCGATTGTCTCCTGGAAGAAAGCTGACCAGTGTGTCTGATCTCCCTGGGTTAAAGCACACGGCACAACAATCTCCTCGTTGGCATCTGAAGAGAGGGAGAGAGCGTGTGGCTAGGGTACAGACAAAAGAAACCCAAGTCCTGGCTCCCCGGAGGCCAGCTTCCCAGTTGGCTGCATGCAAAGGATTTCGGCATGTGGGCTGCCACCTCTGAACACCACGCGGAAACTACATGAGAAATTAAGCCAGAGAACTACCTCGAATGTGGAAACCAAGCCTGAAAATGTGCAGTGAACACATAGGGGTCTCACTCCAACACACGTCTTTTAAACATTAGACTCCACAAATGGTCTCTTTGGTTTGATAGGGGACGTCTGCCCATGTCGAGAGTCCCGGGACAGCTGCCTATGCAGGTTGTCCTGGTACGCCTGAGCCACAGGGAGGGTCCGAGCCACCTTCACGTCGGGGTACGAGGACGCCTGGCTAACTCTCTCCAGCAGGTCTCCGCGCGACCCGTTGGCCAGCATCCCATGGGGGCTGTAGTAATCGTCCTCCAGCAAATGGCCGTTCTGTGCATTGTTGGTTTTGTTATAAAAGGCAATGTTGCTGATGGATGACGGTGGGCTGAAGGACTCGGGCTGAGGCAGGTTGCCTGGAGATGTAGGACTGAGAACGGTATCCACCGATGACACTGCCCAGGTCCGATTCTGCTGGTGAAGGTGGGGGTACTGTTGAGTCCGGGCTGTTTTATCTATGATCCCCATGAATGGTGTGGTCCTGGATCGGGTAGGCTCACTAGGGTAACCTCCCTGAGTGGGAGACACTGGAGACAGCTCGTCACATGACCTATCATATGCCGGCTTCAGTGGGATCTCCATTTGCTGAATCGAGGAAGACGGCCGGAAGGTAGGGGTTAGGTTGGAGGCGGATGAGATACTGTTGCTAGATGGAGAGAAACGGAGGCCTACGCTTTGGGAGTGCAGCAGTGGCCTGGGAGTCGGTGGGTGGGGTTTGATTTCATTAGGGTTGATGCTAATAGGTCTTCTGATTAAATGTGACACGTCGGGGGAACCTAGCTGGCTGGAGGAACGCTCCAGATCTAGCTTTGAGTGACAGACTGGGTAATAGGATGCGGACTGGCTACGCCCAATCTGTGGTGTCTGGCTGTATCTCATGCCACCTCGATAGGCGGAGGAAGGTCGCTGGGGAAGGTCTTCTTTGGTCAACCCTCCATGCTGACAGATGGCGCCTGCACTCAGGCTGGCCTGCACATGCTGCACGGGTCTCCCATCCCCTACAATCCCCCCGATTGACCCTTGATAAACCAACCGGCTCTGACTTACTCCTATGTCTCCTTGTGAAGACTGGTATTTACCAGCCATTGAATGGGCCACTTGGCCATAGGCCCCTGTGGAGATGACGGTGCTCGAATGAACTGCTGAGCTGGGCTGGTTGCTTCTCACAATCTGGGCTTTGGCCGGCTGGAGCCTGAGCCCTTGCTGGGGCACTGCCACAGGAAGCTGGGGCATCTGGTAGGGCCGCTGGGCCATCTTGGATAATGGAGATTTCGGTCTGCCAGGAAGCTGACTAACATTTGTTTCTTGCTGATAGCGCACGGGGGAGCCTGACTGGGATCTATAGACGCTCATGCTTTCCGCCGGAGGGCTGGCCCGATACTGAGGGCCTCTGCGGAGAGGGGACGGGGGAGGGCTCGGGTATTCCTTGCCCTGCCCTCCCACAGGAGGGGGGCTGAAGCGGTAAGATCCTCCCTGATGAGCTGGGGAAGTATGCGGGGGGCTAGGCCTGTAATGTGAGTTCTGGTGAGTCGGAGAAAGAGCAGGTGAGGTGGACTGATAGCTCTGCCTAGTGGGAGAACCTACAGAACTACTGGACCGGAAGTCAAAAACCTGATGAGAGCCAAGAGGCGAGCTGGAGATGTAGGCCGCGTCACGGTGGGCCGGGGAGGAGGGCGGGCTCTGGATTATCGGGAGCCCCTGGCTGGGCCGAGCCTCCGTCTGGAGGCCGATGGACACATCCTCAACATCCTGTTCCAAGAACTCCTCCTCGAGTATGTCCTGCACGGAGTAGGTATCTTCATGCCGGGGTTCGGGTTCTGTTTCTTCCGGTAACTGCTGCTGAGGCTGCGGCTGTGCCGCCGGCGGCTGTTGCTGCATCTGTCGACACTCTTCCTCCACCCGCAGCAGAAGTCTCTGGATCTCACGGTTGTTTGGACACAGCTTGATGGCCTCGTTCAGGTCCTCTAAGGCTGCTGCAAACTGTCTGCTTGACAAAATGTAAACACAGGAACTGGAGTTATTCTGAATCGACAGGAACCACCAAGAGCTGAGAACACGGTCACTGTTTCAGAGAACTGTTAGCGTCTGGGGGCATCTGGGGGGGGGGCTTTGGTTTCGTCTGATTTGTAAGGAAGGAAGTAGGTAGGCTGTCATTCCAGAAGAGTCCAGAATGATTCCCTAGCCAGTTCAGCCTCCATCTTCCCTCTGGCCTCTCTGGGATCAGTGGAGAAATGTCCCCATTTTGTCAGTCCAGCCAGGCCCTTCAGGAAGTGTCTCTCAGTGTCCAAATGCACACCAGGTAGTATGAGGGTTGGGTGGGGTTGTCATTTACAGGGTCACTGTCAATTAGCTTAGGAACAAAACAGTAACTACAATAGTTAAAATCTTGCTGATCCAGCAGAATTTTTTCTTTATATTTTAGCTCCAATTTTCAGGCCTGTTCCATCCTAGGCAAGAACCCTGTCCTCTGCCCTCTCTACCCCTCGCCCCACAGCACTGTGGCTCCTCCATTCTGCTGCATCAAAGCTGGGCAGGTATTAGGCTTGCTGACTAGAAAACTCAGCTTCTGATCTACAAATAAGGACACAAACAGTCAGAGATACTCCCATCCTCTCTATTCACCTTGCCCAGAAAAGGGGCAAATTGGCCTTGTGGGGAAGGAATAATCCAAGGGGAAAGAGAATTTGACAGTCAAGCTTCTGTAAGAACTCTGTTGCCCCAGCTAATTAAGACTAAGATCACTGCCACCATCATCACTAGACTTAACCTGGGTTTGATTTTCAGGACCACATGCCCCCTGGTCATAGCTGTGAACCTGAAGCAGTTCTTTTACAGGCAGAGCCGGGGAGAAGGGCAGGGCGCCGGGCAGGAGGCAGTAAGGACAGTGACAAGTTACCTAAAGATCACTGATGGCAGTTTCTAGATCTTTCTGGAGCCTGTCCTGCCCACTGGCCAGACCACAGCAGATGGGGCATGAGAGATGGGGTTTCCCTTGGGCCCTCTCAGTCCTGGCAGCAGGACCTCCTGTCTCCATGCATGTGCGGTGTGGTGCTGGGAGGGGTGGGTATGTGAGAAGGAGGCTTGATGCCACCAGACTTGAGGAGAGCCCCAGGAGGAAGACTAAATGATCCAGGGAAAATCTCCCAAATGCCTGTCAGAAAAGAAAGAGGAGCCTGTGATACATGACCCATCCTACTTTCCCCTCTAAAAGGGCTGGGAGGACATTTCGCTCAAGTGACCTCTCCTTAAGCCACCAGCGTCTCTACGCTATCTGCTTTGGGGGTTCAAAAGCGACGGAGATATGGCAGAGGCTTCTTGGAAGAAGGTGCCATTCTCCAACAATGAAAAAGGTAGTTTTCTCCCAAAGGAAAATGCTCTAGGTCTCCACAGCCCCAAAGAGTTGCCAGCTGTACGATGCGTTCTGTGTGATGGGAGCCATCCCCAGAGCTCGGTCCTGCGAGTCCTCAGGGACAGACAGATGGGTCTGTCCGATATGCCCCAGGATGGTCTACGTTGCCTTGGCCCGATTTTCAGAAAGGAGAGCTCTTGCTTCTCACCCTCTCTCTCTCTCTCCTCACCTGCTGCTGCGTTTTGCCCTTGCTCTTGCATAGTAAGCTTCATAAGATTTCGGTTTCAGCTCCAGGGCCTTAGTAGCAAATTCCTCCGCCATTCCAAAATCCTGTCATTACAATAGGTGTGCAAATGAGTCATTGAAGAGATATGAAAAATAGACAGCTTGGGAATAAAACAGATTATATGTACATTTCTTTGACATTCATGGACGGAACACCTGGGATGCTTGACATGCCTGGCATGGCTCTAGCCACGTGGCCCAGACTGAAAGTTCCTTCTGCCTTTTGCCCTGTGTGGCCCTGCGATGGCTCACAGGAACTCATCTGCCCAAAAGTAGGAAAATGTTTTTAATTTGTCCTCTTTCTGCCTTTGTAAGATAGCTCTTTCTGGTCCAGAAGCCAAACGTCAACCCACTGAAGCTCTTGAAGGTGGAAACCCGAACGCTTGCTGCACACGCGTTATATGAGGCAAACACACATGTCAACGCCTCATGTGTACCCTCGTCCTACCCCCCACCTTCCTGCCGCACCCACTATTCCTTGGCTTTAAAGGGATGAGAAATAAGTCTAGGAAGATGGGATTTGTGTAACAAAGAAATGACTGGCTATGGAGACTTGATGGAGGAGGGATGTCAGACAGGCTTGCGTTCAATTCTCTGCTCTGCTTTGCAAGCCCTCAGGGTGTGTTGTGTGTTTTCTTATCCATACGGACCTCCCAGGTAGGATTAAGAGCAATAAAGCATTTGAAAGCTCCATACACAGTCCCTGGCGCACAGGAGATGCTCAATGAACGGTAGTTTCCATTCTGTTTCATAGAGGCTTCTCTGGCCTGCTCCTTCTCTTAACTTGTTCCTTACTAAGGAAGCATTTATAATTTAAATAATAAGAGTGAAACAAGAGAGAAGACTGGCTGTCACTGGGGCCCATGCCGTCACCTCATCTCTTAATCACTGAGGCTCCCTGGAGGAACACGGTCCCATCTGTCCTCATTCTGAGAAGCCCTGGGAACAGGAACCAGGGGAACGAAGCCATAGTCTTCAAGACACCCTTACCTACTAAACTAAAGGGAAAGGTTTTCTCCTCTTTTACTATCAAAGCCATAGTACAGCACACTAGCCTCTGGTTAAACTTGTGAGTCCTAAGGCAGAACAAAGGCCCTGGGGTGGAGGTAAAGTTGAAAAAAAAAAAAAAGAAAGAAAAAAAATTAATGCGCAACTTTCTACATAGGATGACAGACTTCAGGTGGTCCTGGGAGGTGATTAACTGTTTCTGACCCAACGTGGAGCTGCAGAGGAAGTGTTCTATTTTATAGCATCGGCTTCCAGCTCTGCTGTTTCAACCTTTCCCCTTAATTTTTTCTTTTGGGACAATCATTATTTCTGGGAAGATTACAGAGTATTTTTAAGAAGCAGACTATTTGTGAGGCAAAAAGGCAGCCAGCAGGTTGGCAGCAGCTTCGGAGCTTTGTCTAACTCTTACTAACTGGAGCTGGAGGAGACCCTTGCTGCTGTTTCTTCTGTTTCACATAAGAACCTCACTGCCTTTCCCCGAGAACCTCTCCCACGTCCCCACTCTCCTCAGCACCTGGGAAAACTCCGCCTCTCAGGGCATCACTGTGCCCTCTGAGATGCCCATGTCTATTTATCAGGGTGCTCTTTTCACTACCATCTAAAGATGGATGATATAAAGGTCACTTTTCCAGAACCGACAGCAGATCTGTTGCTACTGAGGCTGAAAGCTCACTTCTGTACACCTGAGTTCTCTATCCCTTTATTCAAACATTCCTGTTTGGCTTGGATTATTTTTATCTCCTGAGGAACCATGAGACCTCAGGCTAGTGGATGTCAGAGATTCCTGACATGATCCTGGCTATTCCCAGGATCTGAGAGAGGGTTCTTGGCCCAGGAGTGTCTGCAGGGCAAGGGAGCAGTGCCTGAGGGCATCAGAGGCTGTATCTGCGAGGCAGGCAAGAAGGACCAAGGACTATTTAGGGGATAATAAAGGACCAGGAGGAGTTCTAAGACTCCCTCTGTGACAAGAAGGGACGTGTTATGTTAGAATAAAAGGATGAAGAAAGAAGTGAAAAGTTGAAGATTAGCCTTAGAAATTAAACCTTGAAGTTCATGGTCCTGGGCCCTCTTTCCAGCCCTTCCTTAAATGACTAAGGGGGTCTACCAGTAAGGAAGGGAATGACTAAAATTTGTATCTAATTGCAGCTGGAATTCCAGTGACCACTGCTCTCACATTTTCCCAAAGACCAGAAAATTGACTTGGGGGCAGGGCAGGATGATGATGGCATTCCAATCACTTTCAGCAGGAATTAGGAAAATTCAGAAAGCTACAAAGTGCTCACAGGATTAACTTTTTTATAGTTTGAGGTACGGATTGTACTTAGACTTGATTTCTTTCAAATTGCAAATGTCAGTGCTCTGTGAAGGACAACCAAGTTCCAAATGGGGCAGACAAGGATTTCAGGGGCCTGGTAAAAGCCAGTGCGTGACATGGACTGTCAACTTCCAGGACTGCAGAAAGGAGCTGGGATGAGAGGGACTTACGTTCATTTTCCTGCGACATCGAGAGAGGTTGAGGAGGAGAGACACTTTTAGCTCCCGGAAGGTTTTCAAGTCCTCACCAAACCCTTCTCTAGGGAATTTCTTCAGAGCGTACTGGTAGCGCTGGGCAGCTTCCTTTACTTTTCCTTTCTAGTGGGAGCACAAGATAGCAAAACACACTGTTGGTTTGCTGAGCAGCTGAGGAGGTTTGCCCCCACTCCCTTCCTCTCTCCGCAGTTACTACTAAGGGTTAGCCCTCCCAACACCAGCCCTGACGGTGACAGCAGAAGGGTCCAGTCTTTTCTACTGGAAGCTCACCTGGCAGGCAAGGGATGACGAAGGGGATTCCCAAGATACAAGCCAGAGAAACAAAGTCTTGGCGTATGAAAGGCCTGGGACCCCAGCTTCCCAACTGGACTCCCAAGGAACTGACCTTGTTCATTTCAAAGGAGGTTTTTCTCCACCTGATCTCCCTAGGACACATAGCATTTCCCAGTCCCAATCACTCCAAAGTTATTACTACTTCTTTACATTTGTCTGATCTGAAAATTCTTTTTGTTCCACCTTGCCAGTCCTCTACAAGAGGCCATTCTCTTCCTCACAAAGGATGTGGGAGCTACAGCAGTCTAGCTGTTGCTCCCCTAATCTCATGGCATAAAAGAATATCAATGAGTCTTCCCCCGTTTTTCGAAAAGGCATGGGGTAGGGTGGTGGTAGAGAAGTGAAATTTAGAATTTGTGATTCCATCTGACTATGTCAGAGGGATTTTCCAAGATGAGGTAAATCTATGACCCACCTAGGGACCTGGTCACAGGGGCCTTGAACTTTTCTTACATTTTGCATCTGAAAATCTATAAGCTGAGCCCAGAATGATGCAGGAGGCATCTCACACTCTGTTAGCTGCCCTTTATCCACTCCATTCCGTCTGTATAGTTGCAACTCCAACCAGGGATCCTGATCTTTTATTTTCTCTTTAGACCCTTTCACTGAGGATAGACTTGGGAGTCTTCCAAGGCAGAATTCTGGGTAGAAGCAGCAGTAGCTCTGCCTGTTTAGGAGGTAGGGCTCCTTGTCTTAGGGTGCCAGAAGTTATGTCGTGAACAGGGCTGAGATTCTTGACAGCAATGCCACTCTCCAGTCCATAAACATGGCACCCTGAGAGGCCCTTCTTTGAAGTCATGTAAAATCATGGTTGGGTCAGAACTCAAGTTTCCTAGGAGCCTAAGAGTCCTAGATTACAATAACTCTCACTCAAAGGGTCTTCGGGAAGTACAACTCTACTCCCAGGAGCTCTGAATACTCCTTACACAAGGCGGAAGTAACGTGCATCACAATCATTTCCTCACCTTTGGGCCTGGGCACGTCTCAGTGACACCCGCTGCCAAAAGCTGGGCTGGATTTGTATTTACTTTAGGAGAAGAAGATTCAGCTCATCTTAACACAATAAGATAACTCTGACATGGAAAGTTCTTAAGGGACTTCCTGCAGCCCATGGGAGTTTGTGTGTGTTAGGGTATGGAGCCTTCAGCTTGAACTGTGAGTACAAGAAGACTTCATACCTTTTTTGTTGTCATTCAGTGAATGACTTCAAGTAAATCTTGTAATTGCTATTTGTCTTGGTTTCCTTTTCTTCCTCAGGGATGCTGATAAGCTATTATTACTACAGATTTTTAAGTCTACATATATATTAAATATAAAAGCTAACACTGATGCCTCTTTCTCACAGACTGAAAATATCTGCACTATATAACGTTTCTTTTACTTGTCCCATGGTTTCCAGGCTCCAATGAACAGATTCCATGTAGAATCTACGTATCTGCCTATTAGTGACCAGGTAAAACTAGGTCTTTAGGTTCATCAGCTGCAGGCATGTGCAGGCTACTCTTGCTCTCTTGTTGAGAAAGCAAAATCCTGGGATCCTCAGCTTATGAGCCCACCACTGAGGGATGGCATTGCCTCTAGAGCCAAGGGTGAGACCTGCCGAGACTTTGGGAGATTCTACAAGTAGAGAACAGTCAGCGGCTGTCTGGAGGACATGGTTCCTTCCTCCCCTCACCTTATAAAACATGTCTCCCTCTTCCATCAGCTTGCTCAGCAGGATGATCATGATGTCTGGTTTGGAGGTGGCCATCGCCCATGTGGCTGGACCTGTAGTGTACAGGATGCATGATGGGTAAAAAACTCATACAATGTAAGGGTGGTAGGAAGCTAGGTGAAAAAAACACCCTTGGGGAATTTCTGCTGAGAGAACAACTTGCTCCACAACAATGGCCTCAACTTTTAGAACTGGGAGTGTCTTAGTAACTCCCACTGCCAAGAAGCTGTGTTGGATTTGTATTCACCTTAAAATAAGAATGTTTGAACTGTCTGAGTTTGCACCATTGGAGGGCAGCAAAGCCTGCGTGTTGCATTTGGGCAGGCGATGGCTTAGTTTGGAGTTATTTTAAATAAGGAAATTGGGAGAAAGGGTTTACATTAAATGTCACCATAAGATTTTAAAAATCCCAAAAGGGTAATTTATTTTAGAATCTGGGACTCAAAACCCCCAGCTGTTTAGTCTCAATTTTTAAATACGTTCTTTGCAGAAGGGAAACCATGAAAGACTCTAAAGGCTCCCGTAATTGGTAAGTACTGAATAGGACTCCTGGGATTCATGCTGAACCAGGAGCACGGTTCCAATGTGAAACAAGCCAACATGACTGAGGACCACTTTACCCACAAAGAGAAAGAAAAGGTTAACTCGATTAGTTTACGGATGCCTGAATTATTTACCAACTAAGCTTTTCAGGGTTAGTTATCAAAAGTTCAAGTTATTCTCTACAACAGTCATTAAAAAAAAATCTTCTTTTAAGGTGAAGTAAATTAAAAGATTAGAGGTGTAGGGAACTCATGCAGGCTAAATCAAAGAGGAGAAGGCAAAGCTGACCAAGCCATCAGACCACGCCTGATGCTGACAGCGGTGAAATATACCTCGTGGGCGACTCGGTAACGTCTGACAACCTTCAAAGAAAGGAGAAAACAAAAAGTTGTAGGAGAGGAAAAAAAAATGGATGAAGGTGAAAAACAAAAAAAAAAAAAAAAAAAAAAAAAAGAAGGAAAAAGCAGCAGTGAGAGGCAGGCAGCAAAAAAGCCAGCATATCAGCCAACCCTTGTCTACAGGTCTGAGGGATGGGGAGCGGATGGGACAGCAGCCGCAGGGACTCCAGAGTCCAAAGCACATACAGAGCAAGGGAAAGCGAAGGCTGTGGCGGTGCAGGGATCCAGGATGCTCACAGGGTGGGGCTGTTACCGAGGCATCAGCGCTGAGATGTGCTTAAGGTCAGAGCAGCCTCCTGGCTAAGGCTACTCGGGGCACGGCAGATAACCGTGCGATTTTGGACACAGGGTAGTGTAGACCATGGCTCAGATGGTGCTTTCTCTGGGCCAAGAGTCTTTCTGTTCACTTGGACAATAACTGGGCCAGGGCAGAGGGGAAACTATATACACTCACACCACACACCCAGGGCAGCCAGACCACCGGACCAGTCTGGCCCCTGGGCACAGATGGCCAGCACCTTCTTCCTTTTTCCTACCTATCTTGGCTCCTTTCTTCAGAAGAGTGACAACAACAGAAGTGTTCCGGCACCCCACGGCCCTGTCCAAAGGGCGCATTCCGCTGTAGTCAACATGCTCGATCATGGCCCCGTGATCCACCAGGAACTGGACCTAGGACACAGATGAAGCAGCGCAGTTAACCCAGGTGTAACGGCTCACACTGCTCCACTCAGGCCTCTGGCTGCTGCCTGCCCTTTATTCAACTACTGGTTTGAACCAGGCTGGACAGTCATGGTATTCCAGGCCAGACCTACGTTCCTGGTCTTTAATGGTGTTTTGAATGTTCCCGCCCTCGAGCAAGTACAGATCTGAGAACTCTGTATCAGGAATCATCAACCCCAGATAACACTGTGGATAGAGAACCTTCCCTGTTCTTACCACCCTGAGGCTTGGTTAAAGGCACTCACCACCTCAGCATCACCATAGAAAGCCGCCAGATCCAGTGGGGTGCGGCCATTCTTGTCAGCATGGTCTGTGGCAGCTCCATTATCCACCAGAGAACGTACTACTGAGAGATGACCCTTCAAACAAGCCCAGCTGAGGGCTGTCAATCCTTCTTTGTCCATTAGTGCGATGGAGGCACCTACAAGAGCAGGCATAACACAGGGCTGAGGAAACATGAAAAACATGAAAACTCACAGCAGGAGGGAAAGATGGTATTTAAGGTGTCCACTCGGCCAAAGCACAGCTTATGTTTCTGGTATGTGAGTTGTCTTTTGATAAAACTGTTAACAAAATTGCTCCCACAAGCTGTCAGTACAAGAGTCCAGTTCTTTGACAGGGCAGCCTATCCTGGGTTGTGCATAATCTCTCCCCAAGCTTACTGTTTATCCTTAAGTTTCATTATTCCTCTGTGAGAATCCTCAACTTTGCCCCAAATGGATGTGCTCACCACCTCTAGAATCTCCCACAAGTACTCCTGTATCCTCACTTCTGGTCATGCTGCTCCCATGTGTGGATACCTTTTTTCTCCCCATGACTTACCTCACTTCTACCTGTTCTCTAGGAACCATCTCAAACCTCCCTGTCTCCAAAAAGCTTCTCCCATTCACTGTTACCTCATCTTGAACCTGCTTTGGACATATGTCACCTTATTCTGTTATTAATCTTTTTTTAATGTATCCCACTTATTTGTAAAGTGCATGTTTTCTGAACTTGGCAAAAATCTTCGATTTCTAATGGTATAAACTCCTTGAGAGGTTCTCATAAAATAAGGAGCTCAGAACATGTTTATCATTGATGATAGTATCAGGCCACCTTCTCCCGCCTTAGAATGGGAGGGAAACGGACTCATGGGAAGAGACTGAGCCCAGGCCAGGAAGGAAACAGGAGTTTAATTAAACTAGTCAGCCTTCAACAACCCCATCCCCACTCTTTTAGCCTATTTTATATTCTACATCTTCTTCCCTTCAACATTTCTATTTTCACCTGTGAGGAGCAAGCACACTTGACATACTGTTTTTGTAATTAGTCTAAGATTCAATATACGTTTGGTTCTCAGCCTAGACTGCAAGCTCTTGGATGGTAAAGAGCCTGTCGTGCCCTCGCTAGTTTTGAAGAGCACCTAAGATGACTCTTTCCACACAGTGGGCATGACATGCTCACTAACTAAATTAGAGATCAACTTACTGCACACACAGTACATTTTCCAGGCTGCCTCCTCAGCCAGACAGGATTCAGATGTCAGAGCAAGCTCAGGACCTGCCACAGCCAGGCTCTGGGGCTACTCAGCAGATATGTGGCCTATCACCTCTGTATCCCTAGAGGTCAGACAACCAGACTTTGTGGCTTCCCGTAACAGGATGAAGGGTTGGAAAGTACGATACTTCTAACCCTGAGGACAGCCATCCATGCAGTGGGTTATCTTTTCACAATGGTGTAGTTTGCAACTAAAACATTGACTCTAACATGGAATGAATCTGAATATGGGACAGAATCTAAGGAGTTTTCTCAGATGCAACATCTATAAATTTCCTGGACAGAGTCTTCAGGGGTGGAAAAAGCAGGATAAGAAGGTTCTGGATGTATGTTACAGATAAATTGATTTTACAAAGATAAGGGAAGCTGGAATTTAAGAAATTAAAAGGAGATACATATGAAAAAAACCCAGGTATTCAATTTCCTCCGGAAATTCAATTTGAAATCTTCCTCTTCTCTCTTTTCTTCTCCGGGCAGTTAACAGAATCACAGTTCTCCCAAACATCCATTTTCGAACTTTGGAGTTACCATCAACTCATCTATCCTTACGACCTGCATGTAATCAACACTTATATCCAAAATCTTTTTTGCACTTGGCCCTCCTGTTCTATCCTAACAGCTACTGCACCTGGATTCGGCATTACCTCTCATCGACTCAATGACAATGGCTTCCTAATTGATCCCCAGGTCCACTATAATCCCTTCATCAACTCTACTATTCACACTACTGCCAAAGTGATTTTTCTTTTTTTTTTTTAAAGCGCAACTCTGGCACTGATTCCCTTTTTAAAAATCTTGAAAGGCTCCCTACTGCCTTCAGATAAGTCCAAACTCTTTTAATCTGCTCCTTTTCAATTTCTTTCCACATACATTTCCAATTTTATTTCCCAACAGTCCTCATGTACGTCACTGGACAACTTGCATATTTTCCCAAACCTGTTGTATACTGTTTCTCCTCTCTGACCTTTCATTTACATTACGTCCTCTCCCTGAAAATAGAACATTTTTCCCATTCAGATTTCAAAGTCTGTCCTGTTCTAACTCAAATACCTTTATCATCAGAGTACTTAGGATTCTCTGCTTTTTAAGGTAGTTCCTTATCTTTGTTTTATCCCCTCCTTGCCAGATTACAGACCCTTTGAAGACATGGATTGTAGTGTATTTATTTTAAAAAATCACTCAGTTCCTAGCATAGTGTTTTGCGGATAATGTAGGCTAAATAAACTTGGGTAGGATTTGTTGATTGAGAGAAAGTCTCTGATTTAAGTGTGAAAGAATGAAACAGTATGGAAGACCGGAGACCAGAATGCCTGCAGCGTAAAGGGAACAAATGTCTGGGATCTGTGTCTGATGAGCTTCTACGGGCTGGTCACAGTCATACCACCTCCTGCTTGATGCAAATGCTCAAGCTCCACTAGATGGTACTGCAGAGTCACCAGTGACTGGAGCTTTTCTACTACAGAGGTTCTCCGGTCACTCACTACTGTTCTGTATAGATGACTGAGGTCGGAGCCATTGGAGGGAATGCTTTGGATAGTATGACCACAATCTCCTTTAACTTATTTCCCATTCACCAGGAATATATGAATGTTGGTAAATGTCAAAAGGAATTTATTACAATAGGAGGGTAATAATACCCTGATTCCTCAAATAGGGTCCCACGGTCAACAATCATTTCAACTTCCATTTGCCTCCTTAGGATACAAGAAAAATATTAGTTGTGCAGGCTTACAAAAGAATTGATAAAGTCAAAATACGATCCCTGGAAGATGAACATTTATTGAGTGTACATTAAAAAAAATCAAAGTTGGGAGATTAAAGAGCTTAGATTATGTAAATTTGATTAGGATACCAAAAACCCCTCAAACCATAAAGAAATAGGGAATGTCAGAATTAGAAGGGTCCCACTGTATATGAGAAGAGAGAAGATGGACTTTCATTTTCTAACCAACTGGCTTAAGAATATCCATTCTCAACCCCTCTTGGAATCCATCCCTGGAAATCATGAGTTCCTTGGGTTGTTATGGGCACTGATCATCAAGCTCTGGCATTGTAGGACTGACCTTGAGCAAGGAGAAAGTCCACAGTTCCCAGGTGGCCTTCGGAAGCTGCCATCATCAGGGGAGTACGGCCTTGCTTGTCTGCCATGTTGACATCAGCTCCATGGGTGAGTAAAAGATCAACAATCTGCAGGTGCAGAGAAGCAGGGACCAATCAGCCAGGAAGCGCTGCTGAGCAGACACACGCATGCCCTCCCCCACACTGTGATAACTCCCCGCGAGTCACCTCTAAAGAAACTTTCCACTGCAAGAATCCCCTGCGTGGTCTAGTACCATGGGATTCGATCTCTGACTGTCTCAGGGACAGCCAAATGAGAAGAACTCAACTCTAAACGTCCGACCCAGTCACTCAGTAAAAAAGAATTGAAGATAACAAAGGCCAAGATGTAGACTAAACCACCCCATGATGGAAGCGCCAACGCCTATGTCAGTGCCATTTTACTGGCCTCCCGGGGTGGCAAACCTGCCTGCAGTGAATATTTACAACTGAACAGAATACAGTAAATACAGAATACAGCCTCTGATAACTCTTTAGCACTGTTTGGCTCCTAGGACTTTTTTCCTACTTAAACATTTTCAAAGATTATAACCAATATACTTTTTTTTCTATCCTAAATATATAAATTAGCGTTTATCCAGAACCCAAACATCTGGAAAGACTGCATAACTAGAATTTACATATACCACATTTTCTTTTTGCAAGTCTGAGACACACCTGCTGTAAGTGGTTAGCAGGGATCTGTTGAGGTTTGAACCTTCCAGAGACCCTGGGGATGCTGTGAAGTGTGAAAAGGACGTCACTGCACCACCAGGCCAAAAGTAGCTAGTCCTTCTATACGATACAGATCATCAGGAATGATCTGTATTATATAGAATGTATGAATGTTAATTTTATGACGTATTCTCAATTAACCAGAATATTAATGACAGAGGCCCAAGTCTTCAAACCCAGTGATTGCTGGATAACCCAAATTTTGTGATTTTTTTGCTCTCTGCTTCAGAAGTTCCCACCCAGGAATGTGAATTGATACAGCCTATGGAGAACAGTAGGGAGGTTCCTTAAAAAACTAAAAATATCCAAGTTGTATATTTGTTTTCCAATAAAAAAATTACAATTAAAAACAAAAAACAAAAACTGAAAATAGAACTACCATATGACCCAGCAATCCCACTACTGGGCATATACCCTGAGAAAACCATAATTCAAAAAGAGTCATGTACCAAAATGTTCATTGCAGCTCTATTTACAATAGCCAGGACAAGGAAGCAACCTAAGTGTCCATCAACAGATGAATGGATAAAGAAGATGTGGCACATATATACAATGGAATATTACTCAGCCATAAAAGGAAGTGAAATTGAGTTATTTGTAGTGAGGTGGATGGACCTAGAGTCTGTCATACAGAGTGAAGTAAGTCAGGAAGAGAAAAACAAATATCATATGCTAACACATACATATGGAATCTAAGGGGAAAAAAAAAAGGTCATGAAGAACCTAGGGGTAAGATGGGAATAAAGACACAGACCTACTAGAGCATGGACTTGAGGATATGGGGAGGGGGAAGGGTAAGCTGTGACAAAGTGAGAGAGTGGCATGGACACATATACACGACCAAACGTAAAATAGATAGCTAGTGGGAAGCAGCCACATAGAACAGGGAGATCAGCTAGGTGGTTTGTGACCCCCTAGAGGGGTGGGATAGGGAGGGTGGGAGGGAGGGACACGCAAGAGGGAAGCGATATGGGAACGTATGTATATGTATAACTGATTCACTTCGTTATAAAGCAGAAACTAACACACCATTGTAAAGCAATTATACTCCAATAAAGATGTTAAAAAAAAAAAAGAAGTTCCCACCCAGAACTCACCCCTGCCTGGGGCACTGGAAGTAGCTACCTGCTTACCTGCCAGTGGCCTTGGCGAACGGTGCTGAATAAGGGCACTGCCCCTCGGCGGTTTGGCTGGGCCACTGCTGCCCCCTGTTCCAGGAGTAGACGACACACCTCCAGTTTGCCCCTTCCGGCTGCAGCTGTCAGGGCTAAGGGCAGAGAGCACAGAGTGAGGACAGGGGGTCTTGCCTTCTCCAGCCCTCTAGGGTAAGCAGGGCAGCATACCTGTGTTTGATGAATGTAATTGCTACTTTACCTCCAAGAATGATGATTTTGGCTACTTTTGCCATGAAGGAAATTTTCAAAGAAAAATAAAAGGGCTTACCTATATGGAGACAATTATAATAATTTTATTGAAAAAATCACCTTTGACCAAACTTATTTGGTTTCATGCTTCCTACCCAGACTGTCTTCTCTGCTTTTAATCCCTCTCTTTTTTGGTACCTTGTCCCAGCTACAAACCTTTTACTGGTATGTGCATGGGTAAGAATGCAGAGAGAAGGGTCTTTGCAGACTAAGGTCTTTTATTAGAGTTAGCTAGGAACCACCTTCGGCCAATTTCTACTCCTGGGCCCTTAAACTCAGAAAACCAGTCAGAAATTGCAGTCTTAATTTTGTTGATTTCTTAAATGACAGTTTCCTGGATTGCTTTTAAGGGAGTATTTACAATAAAAATATATTAAAAAATGTAAAAAAAAAACAGAAAAAAAAAGAAATTGCAGTCTAAGAGCCTTGGGCCAGTTTTCATTCTTTTTTTTTTCATCAGTTGGGACAGAAGTTTCTAGTACATGTGTGACCATTTTCATAGGAGGGTCAAAACTGTTCAAGGTAATAGTCTTAAAGATGAGAGAAGTGTGACAAAGGCTCTGTTCTTCTGAATACAGGATAATGGAGTCACAGATAAAGAACAGCTATAGCGAGGATAAAGGACACACAGCAGGAAGAAACATAAACATTCTTCCTGCTGTGCTACTGTCCACTGTTTATGATCTCTGATACAGTGGAGATTCTAAGAGTGCTTATTTCATCCTTTGAGTACTATTTCAATAGCAGTAAGAGGAATTTGTCGATATACTTTCTACTAAGTTCATATTTGAACAAACATGTATTTGTTTCTTAACCAGGGATCTCAAACGTGTATACTCAGTGTTTTAAATGGATGAGGGTAGGGAAGATGGTAAACACTGTTAGAAGATGGCAGGAGTTATGCTTTTAAAGAAAGAGTATGGAGACCTTTTTCCCCACACAGACTTGAAAAACGGATGTGGCAGTCAGCAGGTCCTTCCTTTATTGTGGCCACCTACTCCAATGACAAATCAGAGGAAGATCATACTTGGCAGGTGCAGAAAATATTTCAGTTTACAAATGTTGGTATCTAATCAGGGAAGCAATTGAAATTCAAATCAAATGGTCACTTGTGATTTTTTTCATTTAAGTGCAAATTAAGGCATTTTGTCTTTGAGCTTGGCCAAATTTATCCACAACTGACTCATATGCAAAACTAAAACTACCTGTAATTTCCACTGAGATAAACCTTCAAAGTAATCTTTTCCTTCCTCAAGGACAGAAAGGGCTTATGAAGGAAAATGTGGCAATTTTAGAAGATCTTAAACTAGATGTATCTAGGCCTTGTCTTATGTGTATTTTTCATTTTATTTTTTTTGGAACTCTTAACATAGGCATTTCCGTCCTGTTCCTCACAGAAGGGCAGAGGCTTCATCCTATCTGAGGTGAGGGTCATTTCCAAGTCCCGAATGGATAAGTTACAAGTATTGATGGGTTTGATTGTTTACTTGACTGAGAAGTTTTGTCTCTTATTCTTTAAATCAAAGTGATTTTCCCTCTTTTCCAAGTTCACATTTCTAATAGTTCAGGAAAAAAAAAAAAAAAACTTTAGTTCCTAGGTCAGAACACAAGAGTAGCTTAAGAATTTGACTGGCAATGATCACATTGTATACATTAAACTTACACAATGTTGTAGGTCAATTATATCTCAGTCAAGCTGGGGAAAAAGAAAGAACTTGACTGGGTTAGACACTTGTTAGGAACCATAAGAATCATCTCGTTGGTACATAAAACAAAGGGTTTGGAAAATTTCTAACTCTCCCAAGTTTAAAGTAGCTACCAGAGGGCAGGGATGCAGCAAACCTCCCTTTCAATGTCTTGTGTATGGCATGGTGTGTGTGTGTGTGTGCGCGCAAATACATTCTTTTTCACGCAAGAATTTCCAGCACTCTGGAGAAAATACAGACAGTATTTCAGAATCAAGCCTCTCGTCAATGATGCTAGTTCACAGAACACAGATAAAAATTCACAAGCAGTGCCCATCCCGAAAGCTAAACTTATATACTGTCTGCTTTAACCTGGAGTCATGTTGCTGGGGGCTGGCCCATCTCAACCCACCGGACAACATGTTTATATGAGAGGGAATGTTCCATTCGGCCTTTTTCTTTGTTGTATCATCTCTGTTACTTAGGTTATGATGTAATTTGGCAGGAATCTCCAGCTGATATCTGGACATGGTCATTAACACAGCTGGCCAACTTCATCTCAGAACAACACAACTATGGAAAATTGGGTCTGTACTTTTCAAAATCCAAGAGCAAGGAGTTGCTTTGGCTGGATTTTATATAGTTCTTATCAAAAACCGTTAAAACTTTTTGAAAGAGAGATGATTAAGGCAAAGCCAGTTCTGTAAAACAACAAACTGATTCTTAGAGCAAATGTTAACAGTTTGGAGCCAAATCTCTCTTCCTAAGAGACCAGTAACAGAATTCGTTCCCTAGCGTGTCAGCATCTGATGAGATTATCTGAAATAAATGGTCCTTTTTCAAAGGGAAACGGCTAAGGAGTTTGAAGAGACAGACAGGATACAGCTCAGAGTTGATGAAATAGCCAAAGTCAGCTTCGATGGGATGCTGATGCTAAATAGAATGTAGAGAAGCAAATGGTTCTTTTATCTCCTCAACCTTGAAAGTGTACAGCACCGACAGGTCATGGAAGACCGATGGGATGGAGGTGGGTGGGGAAGACATATACTGATCACTGCTATCCAAAACAACATTAATTAGTTAAACATTTATAGAGCTATTTGTCAGATACTGTCGGCTCTCAAGGAACTCAGGGTTGAATAAGGATAACAGACAAACAAATACATTACTATACAGTGTGATAAGCACAACAGAGATAAGTCCACGGGGGTTGTCTGGAGGTGGCACAGAGGAAGAAGTGTCTGAGAAGGTCTCCAGGAAGAGATGACAATCTAAACCAGATGCTGAAAGAGAAATAGGAGACTTATAGGCAACGACAACAGGGAGGCATTCTAGGCACAGGGAGAGCACGTATAAAGGCACTGAGGTGGGGAACGGCACGTTTACTCCTACTGGAGAAGACAGGCAATAGATGATGCTAGAGATCATGACTCATCTTTCTGATGCTACCTTGTTTTTTTTTTTGGCCACATCACACAGCATGTGGGATCTTAGTTCCCCGACCAGGGATCGAACCTGTGCCCCCTGCATTGGGAGCGTGTAGTCGTAACCACTGGACCACCAGGGAAGTCCCTTTTTATGCTACATTAATGTTACAGGTGGTCAATGAAGGGTGGTAAGCAGGAAAGTGACATGGGCAGACTGTGGCTTAGAGAGATCACTTTGGCTGAAGTCTGGGAGATAAATCACAAAAGGGTGAGGCCAGAGGCAAGAAGATCAGCTAGGAAGTAGTTGCAATAATCTAGACAAAAGATGATGAAGGCATGAATTAATGGTATCTTGTTTATTTTCTGAATTTTCGCTACTTTTGGGCCATGGATGGCTCAGGCTCTGCAGAGTTGCTAGAAGCTTTTAATGCTGGTTCTGTTCTATAGCTGTAAGACAAAGGAGAGGAGGGATTGGTGAACAATCTTGTCATCTTAATTGCCTTTCTTCTGTGTTGGAACACAGATTTCTGTGTTCCATAAGAAATCTGTGAAAACCCTGCAGGAGGGAGGGGGTCAGCCAGATGGTGAAAGCTCGATGTAGGAAGGTGTTCTTTGGAAGGACAAAAACGCCATAAAAGGAGGACGAAGACAACCAGGATATTGCAGTGACCTACTTTTAGAAAATCTGATACGTAAAAATTACATCTCAATAAATATTTCACTATATGCTAAGATATATTTCATTGATTCTAAGATGTACTGTCTTCCTTCCGCATTTTTAATATATCAAAGTCAGGTTGCATCTTACAATCGATGTGATAATAAAGAACTGTGTCGGTTTTATAGGCAGAGGGTTTTTCTTTCTGGTTTTTTTTTTTGGAATGGCACATAAAATAATGGTTTATATAGTTTCTTATAGTTACTGGTGTTTTGGATTTAATACCGTAAATGATACAAATTGTTGGAAACATCATTACCATCATATTTTCCTTAAGTAAAAATTGGGTTGTTTAGGCCAGGGTTGCAGATATGAGATGCTAACCAGCTGGCTGCAGGTCACAGACCTTCGTTCTCTATGCAAGGGAAACCTGTATAAGATTTTGCCATTGGAGGAAACATCACAATTCAATGAGTCATTATAAATTTTAAATGATTATGTGCTGTAAGTTAAAAAGAAACATGTGTACTTGGTAAATCCATCACTATAGACAGAAAAGCAACTCAGAGTCTACTCTACACTAGTGGTGAGTTGTAGGGACATTTTTTAACATAGCAAAGACATTATTTCCAAGAAATTTTTCTGAAGTCAAATAACTTTTTATACCTCTATAAATTATATTACAAATGTATTTCATTCTAACTCATTTAAATAACGTCTTATGTTCATAATGCTGAAATTAGTTCATATAAAATTAAACACAACACAATCCTGACTACAAGCAAACTGACATGAAAATTTGATTTTTTTTTTACAATCTCGAGATACGGTATGTATGTAAGAAAATTAATGTAACAAACTTTATTGCACACTTTAAAGCAGGAAATCTTTTAAAAGTCCTGAGGCTGTTACGTTTTATTCTAATAAGAAATTCATATCAATAAAAATAAGTCTTCCACTTAGTTCACACCCTTCTTGAACATTTTTAAGGAATTCTTTCAAGGACAGCACTAGGATGTGTGTGATATTCATCACTATGATTGTTAGTCTTGTAATTTCTGTCCACTATCGCCATCGGGCCACTACTTTTTGTTGCGCTCCCCAGTTAGGGTTAGGGTTGCACGTGTGTGGCCTGGCAACAGGAGACTCTGGGAGGGACGGTGGGGCTGTGCCAGGGAGGCTTTGCTGATGGGCTGTAAACCATCATGTCTCTCCTGCAGCTCCACGTCTCAGGATGCACACTCCACAACTGCTGGCGTCCGGGCCAGCCCCTTCCCCTCGGTCTGTCCTCTGGCTTCCCTCAGGGTGGGGCCCCAGAGACAGCAGCTGTTGCCAGCTGCACATTTTCCTTTAATCTGTCATGGGCTCTTAAGCTGCAGCTGCCCGGCATCTGCTCCCTTTGGCTCTGACAGAGGGAGCGATTGTTTGAGAAGCAAATTCCTGAGCTCTGGACCATTCTACACGATGTTAAAGAAGCCATGAAACCTATATAAGATTACTGCCATGTGTGGAAACATCACAGTTCAATAGGTAATTATACATTTTTTTTTTTTTTTTTTTTCCTTTTTGCGGTATGCGGGCCTCTCACTGTTGTGGCCTCTCCCGTTGCGGAGCACAGGCTCCGGACGCGCAGGCCCAGCGGCCATGGCTCACGGGCCCAGCCGCTCCGCGGCATATGGGATCCTCCCAGACCGGGGCACGAACCCGTATCCCCTGCATCGGCAGGCGGACTCTCAACCACTGCGCCACCAGGGAGGCCCGGTAATTATACATTTTAAGTGAATTCAAGCATCTTCTCATTTTTAATAACATTCTGACCCCAACCAAAGCATATCCCCTTCTTGTTTAGTAAAATATTCTCCCTAAAATCGGCCATCTCAATGTTGGTCTACTTATCCTGGCAAACACGACACATATCTGTGGTGACTCTACAGTTTTTACTGCCCTGGTTTCACAAACACATAAAAGGTTACTAATGTTTTTCCAGATGTTCCAGTTTAGACTTGGGGGAAAGACAACAATCACTTCCTGCAAAGGCCACAAGGAAGAGGCTTCTGTTTGTGGAGTAAGTACCAAGCAATATAGAAATGGCTTTGCTATCTGTTTGTGGAGTAAGTACCAAGCAATATAGAAATGGCTCTGCTACAGATCGTGAGACACTGCGCAGGGCTGTGCCCTACAGGGGGGCCCTTCATTTTGCATCCTGATAGCAACTGTACTCATGACGTATCAGTTTAACCACGTCAGGACCACTCCACCATGATAACACTTGGTTCAGTAAGCCAGAGGTGTCGATAAAAATTTAACTTCTTGGTTTATAGCTACAGGAGAAATGTTTATGCCTAACTGCTATAAGGATCACAGGGAAAAAAAGTTCACAACTATTTTCTGCTATGGTTTGGCACATTGTAAGGAAACTTTCAGTCTTTTAAAATATTTGGAAACAAGAGCGGGGGAGGGTTTTGTCTGAAAGAAGACGCTGGGGCTAATGGCATGGAGCATCCCAAGGGAAAGAGGATTGACAGAAGGAAATGGTGTGACTTTTTACTTTGGCTGAATCAGTCTCCAACACAATAGCCATAAGACAGAGACTGCCACCTTTGGTCTGGCAGAGAAAAAAATCAGGGTGTGAGATGCAGAGAATATCTCCACACAGACATGACACATTCACAGAGAAGAGAGAGATGTCCACAAGAGGTACCTGTCTCTCCCCAGAGACTGTCAAAGCTGTTGATCTGTGCTCGCTCCACCTCCTCCTCATCTTTTTCTGGAAGATCAAGTAGGTAGGAGACAATCTGAAACAAGAAGTTGTGTCAGCTCAAAGGTCAGGTGGAAAACTATACTACCGACACTAGCCTGTGAGGTTTGGAAGATACCCGGATACCCCAGGGTCACACTCTCTCTTGCACACAAAAGGAATCAGAACTGACTGTCCTCGCATAAAAACCCAAAGCTGCCATGACGAGCATTTGTTCTACCAGGTACAGTTTACATGTTTCCCTTGAACACAATTAACTTACATAGCATGTGACTTTTAAAAATCACATATTTATCACATTTGAGTTAAAAAAGCAAACCCTCGTCCTCCTAATAAAAATGCTACCAAGAAATAAACAGGAAAAAAAATCAATAAACAAAACCCAGAATATAAATATGGAGAAAACTGAGGGCCTGTAGTTTTTCAGAGCGGAGCTATTATCTTTTTTACTCTTGGAATTACAAGGACTGTCTGGGGATAATAAAAGGAGAATGGCTGCTAACAACAAAGGAAAGTGACAGCTCTGTTTCCAGGAATTTCACTGTAGAGAGAGCTAAAAAACCTTCTATAGGTAATAAAAATTCCGAATTTACTTAATATTCCCTTGGTGATACGTCAGGTCAGCTGACGGGGTAGCTGTGTCACTGAAGCATCTCAAGCAGTGGCGAGCCAACTGGTACTGGCCCACGAAACCGGACTGTTAAATTTTCGGAATTTTGCAAGCCAGTCAGTAAACAAAGATGTTTATTAAAAATTAAATAACAATTAAAGATATTATATTAAAAAAGGTTAAAATATCAAATGTTATAACTTCTTAATTGGCAGCTTGAAATCAGCCATGGTGGGGGTACTTATACCCTGGAAATTGGCAAACTTTGTAAATGAGGATTTGATTTAGTGCTAAAGCTAAAAGAGGTTCCAGGTTAATGAATATAATTTGTATGAGGGTGAGAAGTAGTTTAACAGTAGATTGCACATCAGATTTAATGACAAAATTATTGGGAAAAGAGCAAATAGGGGTGCAATTTCATTTATCAAATCATGGTTGAGTTGTAACCACAGGCTGGGTACGGATATACATTTAGCAAAAATCAACAAAACCATTCAATTAAGAGTATTACACAATTCATTATTATTTGTAAACTGTCTGCAACATTTTTTTTTTTTTTTTTTTTTTTTGCAGTTCGCGGGCCTCTCACTGCTGTGGCCTCTCCAGTTGCGGAGCACAGGCTCTGGACGCACAGGCTCAGCGGCCATGGCTCACGGGCCCAGCCGCTCCGCGGCATGTGGGATCTTCCCGGACCGGGGCACGAACCCGTGAACCCGTGTCCCCTGCATTGGCAGGCGGACTCTCAACCACTGCGTCACCAGGGAAGCCCAACATTTTTTTTAATATCAGTAAAATTTATAATAAATTTAAGTCTGTATGTATACACACACACTCACACACACACACACACACACACACACTTCTGCTCCACTCCACTCCCATCCCTAGAGCTGGCTGTTACACATTTCCTAGAACACTACCAATTCCACATATTTTGCCACTGTATTATTACTTTCATTAATAAATAAATTAGCAAAAATACCATCTGCACAGTGTTTAACAGTTTACATCTCCTATCAACCTTGTAAAAAAGAATTTATTAGCCTCGCTTTACTGGTCGGAAACTAAGGTTCTAAGAGATTAGGTAAATTGCCCAAGGTCCAGAGCTGATGAGTAGGAAAGCTGGGCCTCAACCCTGGTCCTTCTGAGATTCCAACTGTTGTGCCCTTTCCATTCCACTCTGCCTACCCATGTGAACACAGGTCAAAAAATAATCCCCCTGAGCCTAGTGTCATTGTCTGTTAAATAGGGGTGGAAAGATGGGGAGGAATCAGATTAGATAATGCCCAAGGTCCTTTCCAACATAATTCTAGGTACCCGGGAATCTCCCTACTCCTCAGATCAATGACCAAAAACCTAATTCACATTAATTAGGCTAACAAATTTTTTTTAAATTTATTTTTGGCTGCGTTGGGTCTTTGTTGCTGTGTGCAGGCTTTCTCTAGTTGCAGCGAGCGGGGGCTTCTCTTCGTTGTGGTGTGCAGGCTTCTCATTGTGGTGGCTTCTCTTGTTGCAGAGCACAGGCTCCAGGTGCGTGGGCTTCAGTAGTTGCAGCATGCGGGCTCAGCAGTTGTGGCTCGCGGGCTCTAGAGCGCAGGCTCGGTAGCTGTGGTGCACGGGCTTAGTTGCTCCGCGGTATGTGGAGTCTTCCTGGACCAGGGCTCGAACCCGTGTCCCCTGCATTGGCAGGTGGATTCTTAACCACTGCGCCACCAGGGAAGCCCTAGGCTGGCAATTTTATACTAATGCAACCCCTTTTTCCTGGTTTCCTAGGTCCTTCAATACATAGCTTGAAAAAACCCCCCAAACCTTATCTGCTGCTTTCTTACCTCAGTATAACCCATGCTAGCTGCAGCGATGAGGGCCTGCTGGATGGCGTGGCTCTTCTTAAACACCCCTTGCTGCTGGCCTGCCATTGTCCAGTCACACTGAATCAAAAACTTGACAACCTCCAGATGACCTCGGAGTGCAGCATGGACCAAGGCACACTGCCCATTCTTATCCAAGTGATCCACCTATGGGAGGGGACAGAGAAACCTATGTGAAAGAGACTGTGGCTGTATTCCCAATCTAGTCACATCAGCCCACGGCACAGGTCTGGACTACTAAGATTCATCCTCTCCTATTCCTTGGACCAATCCCTGAGAAAATTTAGAAGATACTCTCCTACTCAGGCTAGATCTTCACTGAGCTACAACTCTGGTAGATGCCCCTCTGGGGAGAACCTCTTTGCATAACGTCAGGCTTTTGTTTTCACATCAAAAGAAACAAACAAACAAACAAACAAACAAAAACCAACCCCAAAACTAAACACCAAAACTCCCAGCTCCAGCTTTGTTTTCCTGAGGTACACTCTCCCTTGTCCTCAAATAGACCCAAATTTGAAAGACTTATAAGCTGCGTTGGCACAAAAAACTGTCTTTGAAATCATGAAAGAAAAAAATTTTGAAGCTCAAATTTTTTGGTCTTCCAAAGAAGCAAAACATCTCATATCATGAATCACACATTTGACCACTATGCTTTGGCAAAGGCCACTGCTCTCTTCCAGTGGGCGGGCAGAATCTCAACCATCTGGCCAAAATGGCTAGAGGTACTTGGAACTTAATGCTAGACTATGTTCCAACAGCAGTTTTTACAGTTGCAGTGCTGGTTACAAGTTTAGGCTGAAAGAGAAGGCTGACTAAGGTCAATCTACCAGAAGGTCCCCAGCTACAAGTCTCAACAGATGAACAGCCTTTTCTGGCAGGTGGGCAGGTTATTTTCCAGTGGTAGTTAGAGCACTTGAAGCCTAAGTTCTGTATCTGGTTCTCTCCAGCTTTAGTTCCACCCGGCCATCCATATAACAAATGTTTACTGAATGCCTACCATGTACAAGGTACACGATAGGATAAAAAGGTAAATAAGAGAGTAAAATATAGATTCTACTCTCAACATTTTGAACAAGATAGGGGCGATGCAACCAATACAACAAAAACTTGTCCAACAAAGGTGTAATATAATAAATGCCAGAAGGAAAGCAAAAGTGCAATAAAATTTCAGAGAATTTCCAGCCAGAAGCAGGAACAGATTGAGAGGGAAAGGTGCAATGGTCTGAATGTTTGTGTTCTCCCACCATTATTCGCTGGAATTCTAACCCCTGAGGTCATTAGGAGGTGGTGCCTTTGGAAAGTGATTGGGTCTGCCCTCATGAATGGGATTAGTATCCTTATACAGAGGCTCCAGAGAGCTTGCTTGCCCCTTTCCACCGTGTGACGACACAGCGAGAAGGCACTGTCTGTAAACCAGGAAGCTCTCACCAGACACCGAATCTGCTGGCACCATGCTGTGGGGACTTAGCTTCCAGAACTGTAAGAAGGAAATGTTTATAAGATACTCAGTCTATGGTATTTTATTACAGCAGCCCAAATGGACTAAGAAAAGGGCTATCTCAACTGGCTGGGATAGGAAATGATTAATTCTAGTTTTTGAAGGGTAGAATACATTAAGGGGGAGTTCAAACTACAAAGTTGAGAGTGTCTTTTGGGACAAGAGCATGGATATTTGAATGTCAGGCTAGTGGTCTGAATTTTAATAAGTAATGGAGAGTCATTGAGAATTTTCATGTTCAGAACTGTATTTTTTTTAAAACTAAAGGAATGAATTAAAAGAACCCTTGGCTTCTTGGGGAAATGGTTGATTCCAGGGCTGGGACAGTAATAGCAAAAGATGAGTTTGGAACATCTTGTGGTGCCAGAAAGTACAGAAGCACTCATGAAATAATGTGTGTGTGTCGGGGGGCGCTTGAAAGGACACAGGAACCAACGTGAAGAAGCTCCCAATGGCCAAATCTGGGGCAATTTGAGCAAAAAAAGAAGACACCGGCAATGAGTTATAGATCATAGAATAAAGTAAATATCCAGGAACCCGTAGCGCTATAAGTAAATGAATAAATGAATACATTGAGGAGAAGGGACAGCTCTTCCTTACAGTAGAATTCCAATTAATTAATGTAGAAGGAAGAGGGAAATAGAAAATCACTATAATGCAAATATCATAGCAATAATTACTGCAGCAAGAATGGACCCATCAATGGATGGATCCTAAATTAGTGGACAAAAAAAAGATACAAGGTATCTGCCTAGTCTGAAAGCATCTCCCTAAAAGATACTTCTTAATTCCAAATGGGAGAAACAGTAACTTGAGGTTGAGAAACCTGGAAGATACCACTTTATCCAAGTGATAGAGGTTAACATCCCCTGTAACGAGATCTCAACATCACGCACCTCCTGCAGTGCTGCATGAATAAGGGCAGGGCACCATGTCTGTGGTGTGCTTGCTGAAAACATACAAACTCAATCTAATGAAGAGAAAATATCAGACCAACTGTAATTGAAGAACATTCAACTCAGTTATGCAACAAAATAACTGGCTAAATACTTAAGTGGTTTAGAGGGGTGAGAAATGAGAAGTAGTTACTTTATTTGGCGATTGGCAGTTGTTACTTTTGAGAGCAGCTTCAGTTGAATGCCAAGAGGTTGGGTTTTTTTTTTAAAGGATATTATTTATTAGGCACTGCATGAGACTAAAAGAGACTTCATCTCTTTTTAAAAAGGCTCGATTACTTTTAATTGTCACAATACCCCTCTTAATCCTGTTTCTAGGTTAAACAAGTGAGGCTGAGAGAGGTCAAATGACTCGTCCAAGCCCTCAGAGAAAGCAAGTGTGAATGCAGGCCTTGACCAGGTCGTGCTTGAAGCCAAAGTTTATGATTTTACTGACTTGCCTCCTCTTTCTGTCATGGAAGCCAGACCACAAGTGGTTAAGGAGTAGTAAGGAAGCAGTGGTAGCAAGTAGAGAGGACTCTTAGGACAGGCTTGGTGAACATGGGTGGGAAGAGATGGGATGGTGGCCTCTGGTTAGGAGAGAGAGGGGAGTTTCTCTTTTGGGTTAGATAACACATTCATAGGTTGTAGGAACTGAGAAGAAAGGTAGCGTGAATTTAGAAAAAGAATGAAATGATGTGAGAGAAAGAGCAACATACTGAGATTAAAAAATATAGGTGGGGAATTCCCTGGCAGTCCAGTGGTTAGGACTCCGCACTTCCACTGCAGGGGGCATGGGTTCCATCCTTGGTCAGGAACTAAGATCCTGCCAGCCGTGCGGCATTGCCGAGAAAAAAAAAAGAAAAACAAAATATATATAGTGGAGGCAAGCATTCTGGAAAGGAAGGTAAACACTTCCTTCTCTCAGGCAGAAGTAAAGGTGAGTGTACCTAAGGGTTAATAGAGCTTTGAGAGCGAGGCACAGTGAGATAAGCTCAATCGTGGTAGTCGTAGGAGGGCAAAAGAGGTTTGAAAGGGTCTTGAAAAGATCACAAATGATTTATTTATCTGCTCTGGGGAAAATAAGAGATGAATAAAATGATATCTGAGCAACAGGAAAGACCCAGCTGAGATTAGAATATGAATTCACAGCAGTAATAATAAGGCCCAGTTATCACTCTGTTTCTAGAGGTGTTCATTCAAATGACTAGGACATTGCAGGTGGACCATTCCTGTGTCACAGTTAACATCTACAGCTCTGAGATTTCACTGAGGTTCCCAGGTCCCAGCTCCCAAAGGAGTCTCAGGAGACACAGTTCTTCCCTGGTACGGACACTGGACACCTCAGAACAAGGTCATACATATTACTTATATTTCACTGCAAAACCACCAAAATCCTCAGTTTGTTTTCAGGATGGAAACACAATACCATTGGGCTACAATGTCCCCCAGAGGCCTACATTTTTGAGACCAGCATTTTTCTTTTCACCAATATTTTGAAATTGAGTTATATCAGTGGCCTTTGAGATACTATAAAGCAAATATATTTTTGAGAAATGTTTTGAGAGAATTAAAATACACTAACAGAAACACTTCTGAGTTCCTCTGGTCAGAGAGAATCATCTTCTCCCCATACCTCTTCAGGGGTGTCTTCAAGACTCTAACATGAAAGGCTTAGAGTCTAGAGGCACCATTCAGTTCAGACTTCACAGTGCCATCTCCTTGCTCCCCCACTTCTCTTTCCTTACTCTGAGCTCAGGAGAGAATTTCTTGGTTGTTAGGGACATTTTGTGGCTGCTGATAAATGCAGTTTCCTAAGTGCCTTTCAAAAGTTTTAGAACTGTGTGCAAATTCAGCATGGAACTGGCCATGGCAAGTGGGCAACAGTAGGATGTAATCAGAGCTAGTTCTCACTTTGATCTGCTCCCTAACAGGATCCGATGTATTCTACCTACACTCAGGACGTAACACAGGAGACAAGGAAGAGTCTATAGCAGGAAGAAAGAAAAGGGAGGAAGAAAAGGCAGCAGAGCCGGACAGCCACTACCTTGGCCCGTTTCTTGCACAGCAACACGACAATGCTTAGGAAGCCTGCGGCTGCAGCATAGCCCAGAGGAGTCAGGCCGCTTTCTGAGGAGGCATCCACATTGGCCCCAAACTCCAACAGTAGGGCCACCATTTCTGTGTAACCAAGATGACACTGGACGCATAGAATTGGAGCATTATTTAAAACCTCTGTCCGGTAATTAATGTTGGCACCTCCCAAAATCAGCAGTCGGCTGACCTAGAAATAAGTGAATAAACAGAAATAATACTCACATAAACATCAGTTATATCCTATTAGTCATCTTTTATTAAGTCCTCTGGGACCCCACAATAAGTGCCCAGAAGCATTTAGTAACGGCTTTATTTTAAAATCTTCATTTGTTCCTTTTTCAATACCTTGCCTTTGGAAAGGGATGTGAAATATCTCCTTTATATAAACCGCTCAGTAACTAGAGTCAACACCACCCATACCGTAGTGCCGTCAGAGTCTCCACTAAGTGAGCTGTCAGTCAGAGAAACCCCTATCAAAACAAAGGTGGTCCAAGAATGATGTGCTCCCTAGAAGCAGCAGGACTTATTCTACAAATCAGAGTCATCTTATACAAGGTGCAAGGTCAACAGGTTTGGTCTTCAACTCACAGAACAAAATGTAAAATATATCAAATTATCAGTAAAAGGTTAATTAACAGGAGACAGTCTAAGGCAAGTCAGAGATCGATTAAATAGCTACTTAAATGTCCTCCTAGTTTTAGGTTTTCATAGTTAATTCTTTAATCTGACTGTAATTTATCACTTACCTTTATATTTGGAGTATAGAGATTTCGTAAAGATGCCAATGCCATGGAAAGACCCTCTGTGCTATAGGAGATCCAGAGACCTTGGAGGATGGAGGATGATACTCCAACTTTTTTACTCAAACCCTGAAAAAGAAATATAGAGACAATTAAATCATTAGCCCAGCTAAAAAGTACCATCAGTAGTTAAGTTAGGAGCCTCTAGGTTTGTGGTACTAACAAATGAGAATAGAGTCTTGCTCAAACAATACCCAGGCATAACAAAGCCAATCCACTGATGCAGACGAAGACTAGTCCTGTAGGAACAGGCTAACTTAAACTGCCTCTACCTTGGCAGTCTGCGGAAACAAATCTACTTAATACCTCTCTTTTCTGCTATATCTGGATATAATCCCCCCACCCCCCAGATCTTTTCTATTAGCCTTCTTGAATCAATCTCTTAAATTCAAGTTAGTAAAGTATACATGGTAACAGAGATAAAGCAGTGTGATCACTGATCTCCATCTCATTTTTGTCCTGGGCATTTGTGAAAACTGTATCTCCCAGCCTCCTTTACAGTTATGTGGGCCATGGGACTGACTTCTGGCTAATAAAATGTGGGCAGAAGTAATATGTCATGTCCAGCCTTGGCCCCAAATTCCCCCTGTGTTTCTCCACACTTTCTATTGTTCCTTTTGATTTCAGGCCAGATGATCCAGTGGAGGATCCTGAGGCCCTAGGGGATTTTGGAACTACTATGTGGAAGAAGCCTGCCCAATGATCTGTACTGGACTGCAACGAAAGTGAAAAATAAGCCTTTGTTAAGTCACTGAGATTTTTCAGGTTTGTTATAGTAGCTAGCATTGCTTACCCTAACATAGCCTAAAATAATCACATCTGTTCATCCTCAGGGAAACAACATAGGTTTGATTGCCATCAGCAACAAATTTTCTCTAGTATGACTGGCCTAAGTCCCACTGTATGTACTAATGTTTGCCCCTTTTACTTGGACTTCTCCAAAAGGAAGTTAGAATAAATTGTTTTTTAAAATCTCCTGCTGTGATGGCAAGATTCTCTGGCAATCTTCTTCTTCTTCTTTCTTAAGGCTGTGCAGCGTGGCTTGCAGGATCTTTGCTCCCTGACCAGGGATTGAACCTGGGCCCCCTGCAGTGGAAGTGCGCAGTCCTAACCACTGGACCGCCAGGGAATTCCCAGCAATCTTCTTACTATTCTGCCAATATCTGGGTCAAGTGAGTTAAAGCAGGAAATCCTGAGGGCCGCAAGATATTAACAATGAAGTTTGGGAACCACAAAGTAGATCTGAGGAGGTATTCTTTTAAAAAACTTAATCTGTTCTGTTTGCTTTGTGAGAAAGTAGTCCAGTTTGATTCTTTTGTGTGTAACTGTCCAGTTTTCCCAATACCATTTATTGAAGAGGCTGTCTTTTCCCCATTGTATATTCTTGCCTCTTTTGTCATGGATTAATTGACCATATAAGTGTAGGTTCATTTTTGGGTTCTCTGTTCTGTTCCATTGATCTATGTGTCTGTTTTTGTGCCAGTACCATACTGTTTTGATTACTGTAGCTTTGTAGTATAGTTTGAAAACAGGGAGCATGATACCTCCAGCTTTGTTCTTTCTCAAGATTGCTTTTGCTATTCAGGGTCTTTTGCATTTCCACACAAATTTTAGAATTATTTGTTCTAGTTCTGTGAAAAATGCCTTTCATGTTTTGACAGAGATTGCACTGAATCTGTAGATTGCCTTGGGTAGTATGGTCATTTTAACAATATTAATTCTTCCAATCCATGAGTATGGTATATCTTTCCATTTGTTTGTGTAGTTTTCGATTTCTTTCATCAATGTCTTATAGTTTTCTGGGTACAAGTGTTTTACTGCTTTAGTTAGATATATTCCTAGGTATTTTATTTTTTTTGATGCAATTGTAAATGGGACTGTTTTCTTAAGTTCTCTTTCCAAAAGTTTGTTATTAGTGTATAGAAACACAACAGGTATCTGTTTATTAATTTTGTGTCCTGCAACTTTACTGAATTAACTGATTAGTTCCAACAGTTTTTGGTAGTATCTTTGGGATTTTCTATATATAGTATCATGTAATCTGCAAACAGTGACAATTTTACATCTTCCTTTCCAATTTGGATGCCTTTTATTTCTTTTCCTTGTCTGATTGTTGTGGCTAGGACTTCCAATCTATGTTGAATAAAAGTGGTGAGAGTGGGTATCCTTGTCTTGTTCCTGATCTTAGAGGAAACGCTTTCAGCTTTTCATCATTGAGGATGATGTTGGCTATGGATTTGCCATATATGACTTTTATTATGTTGAAGTATGTTCCCTCTGTATACTCTGTTGAGACTTTTTATTATAAATTGATGTTGAATTTGGGCAAAAGCTTTTTCTGCATCTACTGAGAAAATCATGATTTTTATCCTTCATTTTGTTAATGTGGTGTAAGATGTTGATTGATTTGCAGATATTGAACCATCCTTGCATCCCTGGGATAAATCCCACTTGATCATGGTGTATGATCCTTTTTACGTATTATTGAATTCGGGTTACTAATATTTCGTTGAGAACTTTTCTATCTATTTTATCAGTGATCTGGGACTGTCATTTTCTTTCTTTGCAGTGTCTTTGTCTGGTTTTGGTATCAGGGTGATGCTGGCCACACAGAATGAGTTTGGAAGTGCTCCTTCCTCTTCAAGTTTTTGGAACAGTTTGAGAAGGATAGGCATTAACTCTTTAAATGTTTGGTAGAATTCACCTGTGAAGCTGTCTGGTCCTGGACTTTTGTTTGTTGGGAGTTTTTTTTTTTTAATTACTGATTCAATTTTCAATTTCATTACTGGTAATCAATTTGTTCATATTTTCTATTTCTTCCTTATTTAGTCTTGGGAGATTGTAAGTTCCTAGGAACTTATCTGTTTCTTCAGGTTGTCCATTTTATTGGTGTACAATTGTTTGTAGTAATCTCTTATGCTCCTTTGTATTTCTGTGGTATTTGTTGTAACTTCTCCTCTTTCATTTTTGATTTTATTTATTTGGGCCCTCTCTTTTTCTTCATAAGTCTGGCTAAACATTTATCAATTTTGTTTGTCTTTTCAAAGAAGCAGCTCTTGGTTTCATTGATCTTTTCTATTTTCTATTTTTTCTATTCATTTATTTCTGCTCTGATCTTTAAGATTTCTTTTCTTCTACTAACTTTGGGTTTTGTTTGTTCTTTTTTTTCCAGTTCCTTTACGTGTAAGGTTAACATTGTTTGAGATTTTTCCTGTTTCCTGAGGTAGGCTTCTATCACTATAAACTTATCTCTTAGACTTGCTTTTGCCGCATCCCATAGACTCTGGATCATTGTGTTTCCATTTTCATTTATCTCTAGATATTTTTTGATTTCCTCTTTGATTTCCTCAGTGACTCACTTGTTGTTTAGTAGTGTGTTGTTTGGAGTTCACCTGTTTGTGTTTTTTGTAGTTTTTTTCCTTATAGTTGATTTGTAGTCTCATACCACTGTGGTCAAAAAAGATGCTTGATATAATTTGATCTTCTTAAATTTATTGAGAATTGTTTGTGGAACAGCATGTGCTCTGTTCTAGAGAATGTTCCATGTGCACTTGAAGAAAGTGTGTGTTCTGCTATTTTTGGATGAAATGTTCTGTACATATCTATTAATTCCATAATTGTCATTTAAGCCCAGTGTTTCTTCGTTGATTTTCTGTCTGGATGATCTGTCCATTGATATGAGTGGGGTATTAAGTCCCCTACTATTATTTTATTACTGTCAATTTCTCCCTTTATGTTTGTTAAAATTTGCTTTATGTATTTATGTGCTACTATGCATCCATATTTACAATTGTTACATCTTCTTGTCAGATTGATCCCTTTACTTCTTTATCATTATGTATCATTGATCCCTTTATCATTATCATTGATCCCTTTACCATTCTTTGTTAGTCCTTGTTTTAAAGTCTATTTTGTATAAGTAATGCCAGCCCAACTTTCTTTTTGTTTCCATTTGCATGGAATACCTTTTTCTATCCCCTTACTTTCAGTCTGTGTATCTTTGATCTGAAGTGAGTCTCTTGTAGGCAGCATATATACAGGTCTTTTTTTTTTTTTTTTTTTTTTTCAGTCCATTTAGCCACTCTATTCCTGCAGCTCTTTGGGACTCCCAAAAGTAAACTCCACTGGCCTTCAAAGCCAAATGCTCTGGGGACTCATCTTCCCAGTGCAGGACACTCAGGCTGGGGAGCCCGATGAGGGACTCAGACCTCTCACTACTTTGAGAGAACTGAAGACACGTCCACACAAAAACCTGAACACTAACATTGTAAGTGTACTAAATGCCAGTGAGTTATTCACTTTAATATGTCTAATTTTATTTTAAAAAAATAAAAAGAGGAAAAAAAACCCTGTATGCTATGTTCATAGCAGCATTATTCACAGCAGCCAAAAAGTGGAAACAACCGAAATGTGCAACTAGCGAATAGATAAACAAAAAGGAGTATTACTTAGCAATAAGAAGGAATCAAGTACTGATACACGCTACAACATGGATGAACCCTAAAAACATCACGCTAAGTGAAAGAAGCCAGACATAGACAACCTGGATTGTATGATTCTATTTATACTAGATGTCCAGAAAAGTCAAACTTATAGACAGTAGATTAGTGGTTGCCAGGGGTTGGGGGAAGCTCATGGGGAGTGACTTCAAATGGACACAAGGATTATTTTTAAGGTGATGGAAATGTACTAATAGTGGTAATAATTACACAACTCTGTAACTATACCAAATATCCAGAATTACAGACACTCAACCTCATATTTTTAAGGTGATTAATGACATCATATATAATTTTTCATGAACAAAGATAAAATAAGGGAAATTTAAAACTAATTGGAAAGAAATATGAATTGGACTATATGTCACTGCTGATTGGCAGTTCTAAGTGGCGCTGAGTCTAAGCATTGAGTCTGTCTTTGCCTTTTCATGACCCTCAGCTGATAGCAAGTGAGAATTCTGGCAGTCTGAGAGAAGCTTAAGTCTATCAACAGGGAGCACGCTGCATTTAAAGGACCCTGAAAAGCGCAGCATCAGGAAAACCATGGTTCGAATCCACATTCTTCAGCTTGCAGTCATGTCATCACCACTTGCTATACACCCGAGTATTTATGGCCTGAATCACACACGGAGCCAGTCTTATCTCAGGCAACCATGTTGTCTGCAGCAACATAAGATAAAACTGTGTCAGTGACAGGAGTGTATGGTTTAAGTGTAGGTCTCTATGACAGGCTGGTGGTTGCCAGAGAGGAGGGGGTTGTGGGGAGGATAAAGTAGGTGAAGGGATCAAGAGGTACAAACGTCTGGTTATAAAATAAATAAGCCATGGGGATATAAAAAGATAAATAAATGTAGATCTCCCTGTAGTGGATAAAGTCACAGGGGATCACATGAAACTTCATATCATTTATCTGTTTCATGTGGTATTTATTTTATGGTGCAGGGCATAAAGACAGGTATCATCTTCATTGCATTTGATCCTAGGCAGAGGGTGATGACAAATGTTCAAGCGTTTAAAGCAGTGATGCTTAATACGTAAGTTACTTTCCCGTCTAATTGAAGGATACTCATCTTAGAGTTTGTAGAAGTAGCAGATGCTTTTTGGTCCACTTGAAATTGGAATGAGACACCTTGCCTGTTAAAATAAAAGAGTCTCATTCTGCTCCCATTAAGTAAGGTCACTAGGTACGGTCATTTTTTGGTAGAGTGATTTATTAATAAGACAATTATGATTCAAACAAAGGACTTGTCACTGTGGGTTTTACTTCTGTCCATCTGATGAAAAGGCTTCTCTAGCTGTGTACTTATATACTGGGAAGAATTTGCTAGGCTCTTGAAGTTGCCCTTAATGTCATTTTTCTCTCTGAAGAGAACAGAACTGTTTTATCTTGAACAGTATCTCTTGGGGGAAGTCCAAGCCAGAGGACTATTTAAGATCTCTGTATTTCTCAATCTGGGAGCAGCAAAAGTGGTCTGAAGAGATTGTAGGGATTGTAGGTGGCCGATGAAATAGCAAGCTGTGGGCTAGGAAAATCAGGAAAACACATTTCTTCCTTGACTTCTGTCCTTTGCCCCACAACTGCTATCTAGACAATAAATTCCTTGAGATTAGGGGCTGTATATTTTTGGTTTGTGTATCCCTAGCACCTAGTACAATGCCTCAGTAAGCACTGAATGAACAAATGAATGCATCCAAGCACAAAGAGATGAATTACGTGCTCTTCTCTGGGTCCTCCACTCCAGCCGTGTGGATGTTGGGAGAGGGAGGCTGATGCTTGGAGTCCTTAAAAGTTTTGAAACTACTGCGAAAAACTGGGATTATAATTTGAAGAGAGAATGGGGGAAGTAGCTTAAAGGAAGGTTATAGTTGGTTCTAGACAAAGAGTTTGAAAATCACAGCACCAGGAATATTAAAATCTTCCCTAAAACAATTATGAGAACACTGAGAGGGTAAACTGCTCTCAGCAATTTTTTTTAGGCATTGTGAAAACCTGCAACTAATGCTACAACGTGACTCTTCTCAGCAGATGGTGGGTCATATATGGAGTACACATGTGTATGTGTATATGCTTCTTACCTAAATGTTTATGCATGTACCTTTCCTGGAAAGCCTAGCAATCCACTAAACTGGGAGATGACAAATGTGGCTTTCTTTCAAAGTCCTAGGGAGGAACAGGTCAGAAATTTTAGGAGATGGACCAATTTTGCAACAAACTGATTTCAGAAAGCAGGGGCCACACTGACATAATAGTAGCTTCATACACACAGTGTTAAGGAAAGCCTGATGGAAATGGAAAGAAAAACACCTCCAACTTCTTTAATTACCTTAAAAATGTGTGCTTTGAGGATGTGATGTCCCAGTTCAATTGTCTGCTGTCGGTTTAGTTTTCCCTCTTGGCGGGAAAACCAGAAGGCAAGTAACGTGTGACCACTCCTGCCAAAAAAAAAAAGAGACCCATTTTAGAAAATTTAATGCCCCAATTCTCCTTTGGGTGGATGACTGTTCAGGTCTAGCCATACCTCCAATGAAACTCTGTCTCATTCAACCAGTTTCTTAAGGAAGGGCACCTGCTATTGGGCAAATAACGGGTAGTGAACGGTTCCTAGCTTTTACCAGCCCTTTACCCAAATCACATGTGTGAATATCACAGAATGTCATTTCTAGTTGGCTTACACCCATCCCACACATAGATGACATTAAAAGATCCATTTTTATTTTCTGTCTCTGTCAACTCCTCTTATTTCACCCATGCTTTAAAAGTGAGTGTTGCTTCCTCAGGATCACATTTTTGGTCCTAGTGTGTCCTCTGGATTTAGCTCATCCATCCTCAGAGCCTTCGCCACCACCTAAACCCTATTATCTTTTTCTCTATCTAGATGTTTCAGCTTTAGATCAATATACATCAACTGTCTACTGGATTTCTCTACCCAGAGGTCCTATAGTACCTTAAACTCAACATGTCCCAAACGGGATTAACAACCTCTTCCCCAAGTGAAGTCTTCTCTGATCAGCTTCTACCAAGCCTCTATCCTTTCTCTCTAACATTTTCTCCCAGCCAAGAACACAGCACTCCGTCTTTGGTGCAATCATCATCGGTTGTATATGCCTTTAATACAGTGTCTACCACACTATTACATGCTCTCTCCTCTACTAGACTGTAGGTTTCCTGATGGCATCATTCTCACCCCCCATCTCCTTGTCAACAGATCCCCAATCTGTTCATGAATGAGAAAACCCTTTTCTCTGCCTCTGCATGTTGTCTTATCTGCCCAGGATGCTCAGTACTGCCACAGCCCTCCTGTAATCATGTGGTCAGCTGGCCTGACGACAAAGCCAACAAAAAGGCTAAGCTAAGAGAACTGCTGAAAAATAGAGCCTGAGTCCCGACTGTATAGCATCAGAAGGGGCCCTAATTTTGGACTACTTGTTATATGAAGTGATACATTTCTTTATTGTTTAATCCATTTGAGTTGATGTTTTCTATTCCTTCCAGCTCAAAGCATACTAATGATATATGCCTTTAAGTGTGAATGTATATATGTATATGTGTATGTATGTAAGGTATGTGTATACATGCAGGATTGTGTATGTGTATTTTTATTTACATTTATGACAGAAATCCCGAGTTGTTTATACTCTCCACAGTGCCAAACGTTGTGTACTGCACATAAAAATTCTCAATAAAAATTTCTGGGGGGCTTCCCTGGTGGCGCAGTGGTTAAGAATCCGCCTGCCAATGCAGGAGACACGGGTTCGAGCCCTGGTCCGAGAAGATCCCACATGCCACGGAGTTAACTAAGCCAGTGTACTACAAATAGTGAGCCTGTGCTCTAGAGCTCACGTGCCACAACTACTGAAGCCCACACGCCTAGAGCCTGTGCTCTGCAACAAGAGAAGCCACTGCAGTGAGAAGCCTGTGCACCGCGATGAAGAGTAGCCCCTGCTCGCCGCAACTAGAGAAAGCCCGTGCACAGCAACAAAGATGCAACGCAGCCAAAAATAAAACAAATAAATAGATAAATAAATTTATTAAAAAAATTTTTTTTTGGAAGCAAGATCAGACATTAAAGAAAGGATACTGGGTCACCTTTCGGCTGTGCCTTCTCACCACATTTGCTGTAGTCTGTAGGAACTGTGACACTTAGAACTGTCTCTCTACTCCCCAACCAGGTTAGTGTCAGCAGAGCTCTCTATGTTACTGACAACACAACTCTTTTACTCCTTTCACTTGGAGTGTCATAGAGGAGGAAAATCAAACTATTATCTCAGTTTCAAGCCTAATGAATTAATCAAACAGAAGGAAAAACAGCCAGTGAATTTTTGTTGGTGACACTTCGCTGAGAGGAGGCCCAAATGTCTACTGGACGATTTTGTCTCATATTTAACACTGGCTACTCTGCCAGGTTTAACATTTGAAGATGTCTAATACTGAAGTCTGAAAAATGAACATATCCTTCCTTCCTTCTTCCTTTCCTTCCTCCCTTCCTCCCTCCCTCTTTTTTAAGCTTCAGTAAAGAACTTGGAGAACAGAGGATGGGACAGTTCCCATCTTAGGTAGGAATCATCCTATAAAACGTTAAAAAGAAATTCTACTATGTTCTAACCTTTGGCTTTGTACAATTTCTGAATTCTAGTGGATACCAGGTCATCTTACTTGATCAGATAAAACTAACCATAAAGGAAAGAAAGTTATTTAATTGAGAGAATGTCTCAGACAACTGTTATCTTGTATGGAATCATCAGTGTCATCTGAAGATATGAGCCCAGGGTTGTTTCACACTCACAAAATCTAGAAATTGTTACTGAACTTTTATATATCCCTTGAAAGCCCAATGTAGTTGGTAGGCTATTTTAACAGAAGTTAATGAGAACCATTTATAAAAGTTCCCTTTCTCAAGTTCTCAAAATCCTAACCAGTTATTAACAATGAAATTATTGTAGCCTCCCTGGTGTAAGAATTATTACATTAAGTGTCTCATCCATGGCTGTACATAGTGACTAGAACTCCTGAATACGATCCACCACTTATGCTTCAGGCCATTAATAAGAATCCATGCTGGTGAGGAATAAGGATAAAGCTCATGTCTGACAAGGATATGAACTGTCAGTTAGACACAGAACTGACTTGCCCTAGTGCATTTACTTTACTACCGTGACTAGGGCACCCTGGGAAGATGCTTCCAACTCTCTAGTATGCATTTCAGCCAGCTATAGAGGACAGTGCTTGCTTTTGTTATTGTTGGTCAGGCACTGAGGAGAAACAGCAAGCCATCTGGCTCAAGGAAAAGATGAAGGTGATAACACTAGTTTATTTCTTTTTGGATACAAGCATATTACATTATTCATAAAAGAATGATTCTGGTCAGTTCACCGGACTCAAAGCTTATGGTGTTTAAGACACAGAAGGTAAACTAGCAATTGCCATTACATGCTGGCATTTCCATTTGTACCTTACTATGTTTATTTTTTTAACACCTTTACTGGAATATAATTGCCTTACAATGATGTGTCAGTTTCTGTTGTATAACAAAGTGAATCAGCTATACATATACACATATCCCCATTTCTGCTCCCTCTTGTGTCTCCCTCCCACCCTCCCTACCCCACCCCTCTAGGTGGACACAAAGCCCCGAGCTGATCTCCCTGTGCTATGTGGCTGCTTCCCACTAGCTATCTATTTTACATTTGGTCGTGTATATATGTCCATGCCACTCTCTCACTTCGTCTCAGCTTACCCTTCACCCTCCCTGTGTCCTCAAGTCCATTCTCTATGTCTGTGTCTTTATTCCTGTCCTGCCCTTAGGCTCAGCAGAACCCTTTTTTTTTTTTTTAAGGTTCATATATATATGTTAGCATATGGTATTTGTTTTTCGCTTTCTGACTTACTTCACTCTGTATGACAGTCTCAAGGTCCATCCACCTCACTACAAATAATTCAATTTCGTCTCTTTTTATGGCTGAGTGATATTCCATTGTACATATGTGCCACATCTTCCTTATCCATTCATCTGTCGATGGACACTTAGGTTGCTTCCATGTCCTGGCTATTGTAGATAGTGCTGCAATGAACATTGTGGTACATGACTTTTTCTGAATTATGGTTTTCTCAGGGTATACGCCCAGTACTGGGATTGCTGGGTCATATGGTAGTTCTATTTTTAGTTTTAGAAGGAACCTCCATACTGTTCTCCATAGTGGCTGTATCAATTTACATTCCCACCAACACTGCAAGAGGGTTCCCTTTTCTCCACACCCTCTCCAGCATTTATTGTTTGTAGATTTTTTGATGATGGCCATTCTGACTGGTGTGAGGTGATACCTCATTGTAGTTTTGATTTGCATTTCTCTAATGATTAGTGATGTTGACCAACCTTTCATATGTTTATTGGCAATCTATATATCTTCTTTGGAGAAATGTCTTAGGTTTTCTGCCCATTTTTGGATTGGGTTGTTTTTTTGATATTGAGCTACATGAGCTGCTTTTATATTCTGGGGATTAATCCTTTGTCAGTTGCTTCCTTTGCAAATATTTTCTCCCATTCTAAGGGTTGTCTTTTTGTCTTGTTTATGGTTTCCTTTGCTGTGCAAAAGCTTTTAAGTTTCCTTAGGTCTCATTTGTTTATTTTTATTTCCATTTCTCTAGCAGGTGGGTCAAAAAGAATCTTGCTGTGATTTATGTCATAGAGTGTTCTGCCTGTGTTTTCCTCTAAGAGTTTTATAGTGTCTGGCCTTACATTTAGGTCTTTAGTCCATTTTGAGTTTATTTTTGTGTATGGTGTTAGGGAGTGTTCTATTTTCACTCTTTCACATGTAGCTGTCCAGTTTTCCCAGCATCACTTATTGAAGAGGCTGTCTTTTCTCCACTGTATATTCTTGCCTCCTTTATCAAAGATAAGGTGACCAGATGTGCATGGGTTTATCTCTGGGCTTTCTATCCTGTTCCATTGATCTATATTTCTGTTTTTGTGCCAGTACCATACTGTCTTGCTGACTGTAGTCTGTACTATAGTCTGAAGTCAGGGAGCCTGGTTCCTCCAGATCCGTTTTTCTTTCTCAAGATTGCTTTGGCTATTCGGGGTCTTTTGTGTTTCCATATAAATTGTGAAATTTTTTTGTTCTAGTTCTGTGAAAAATGCCATTGGTAGTTTGATAGGGATTTCAATGAATCTGTAGATTGCTTTGGGTAGTATAGTCAGTTTCACAATGTTGTTCTTCCAATCAAGAATATGGTGTATCTCACCATCTGTTTCTATCATCTTTAATTCCTTTCATCAGTGTCTTATAGTTTTCTGCATACAGGTCTTTTGTCTCCTTAGGTAGGTTTATTCCTAGGTATTTTATTCTTTTTGTTGCAATGGTAAATGGGAGTGTTTCTTTAATATCTCTTTCAGATTTTTCATCATTAGTGTATAGGAATGCAAGAGATTTCTATGCATTAATTTTGTATGCTGCTACTCTACCAAATTCATTGATTAGCTCTAGTAGTTTTCTGGTAGCATCTTTAGCATTCTCTATGTATAGTATCATGTCATCTGCAAACAGTGAGTTTTACTTCTTCTTTTCCGATTTGGATTCATTTCTTTTCTGTCTCTGATTGCTGTGACTAAAACGTCCAAAACTATGTTGAATAATAGTGGTGAGAGTAGGCAACCTTGTCTTGTTCCTGATCTTAATGGAAATGGTTTCAGATTTTCACCATTGAGAATGATGCTGGCTGTGGGTTTGTCATATATGGCCTTCATTATGTTGAGGTAAGTTCCTTATATGCCTATTTTCTGGAGGGTTTTTATCATAAATGAATTTTGAATTTTGTCAAAAGCTTTTTCTGCATCTATTGAGATGATCATATGGTTCTTCTTCAATTTGTTAATATGGTGTATCACATTGATTGATTTGCGTATATTGAAGAATCCTTGCATTCCTGGGATAAACCTCACTTGATCAAGGTGTATGATCTTTTTTTTTTTTTTAAAGCTTTATTTATTATTTATTTTGCGGTACGCGGGCCTCTCACCACTGTGGCCTCTCCCATTGTGGAGCACAGGCTCCGGACGCGCAGGCTCAGCGGCCTTGGCTCACGGGCCTAGCTGCTCCGTGGCATGTGGGATCTTCCCGGACCGGGGCACGAACCCATGTCCCCTGCATCGGCAGGCGGACTCTCAACCACTGTGCCACCGGGGAAGCCCCTATGATCTTTTTATTGTGCTGTTGGATTCTGTTTGCTAGTATTTTCTTGAGGATTTTTGCATCTATGTTCATCAGTGATATTGGCCTGCAGTTTTCTCTTTTTGTGACATGTCTGTCTGGTTTTGGTATCATAGTGATGGTGGCCTCGTAGAATGAGTTTGGGAGTGTTCCTCCCTCTGCTGTATTTTGGAAGAGTTTGAGAAGGATAGGTATTAGCTCTTCCCTAAATGTTTGAGAGAATTCGCCTGTGAAGCCATCTGGTCCTGGGCTTTGGTTTGTTGGAAGATTTTTAATCACAGTTTCAATTTCAGTGCTTCTGATTGGTCTGTTTCTATTTTCTATTTCTTCCTGGTTCAGTCTCGGAAGGTTGTGCTTTTCTAAGAATATGTCCATGTCTGCCAGGTTGTCCATTTTATTGGCATATAGTTGCTTGTAGTAATTTCTCATGATCCTTTGTATTTCTGCAGTGTCAGTTGTTACTTCTTTTTCATTTCTAATTCCATTTGAGTCTTTTCCCTTTTTTTTTTTGATGAGTCTGGCTAATGGTTTATCAATTTTGCTTACCTTCTGATCTTCATGATTTCTTTCCTTCTGCTAAGTTTGAGGTGTTATTGTTCTTCTTTCTCTAATTGCTTTAGGTGTAAGGTTAAGTTGTTTATTTGAGATGTTTCTTGTTTCTTGAGGTAGGATTGTATTGCTATAAACTTCCCTCTTAAAACTGCTTTTGCTGCATCCCACAGGTTTTGGACCATCGTGTTTTTGTTGTCATTTGTCTCTAGGTATTTTTTGATTTCCTCTTTGATTTCTTCAGTGATCTCTTGGTTATTTAGTAGTGTATTGTTTAGCCTCCATGTATTTGTATTTTTTACAGGTTTTTTTTCCCTGTAATTGATATCTAGTCTTATAGTGTTTTGGTCAGAAAAGATACTTGATACAATTTCAAATTTCTTAAATTTACCAAGGCTTGATTTGTGACCCAAGATATGATCCTGGAGAATGGTCCATGAGCACTTGAGAAGAAAGTGTATTCTGTTGTTTTTGGATGGAATGTCCTCTAAATGTCAATTAAGTCCATCTTGTTGAATGTGTCGTTTAAAGCTTGTGTTTCCTTATTTATTTTCTTTTTGGATGATCCGTCCATTGGTGAAAGTGGGGTGTTAAAGTCCCCTATTATGACTGTGCTACTGTCGATTTCCCCTTTTATGGCTGTTAGCATTTGCCTTATGTATTGAGGTGCTCCTATGTTGGGTGCATAAATATTTACAATTGTTATATCTTCTTCTTGGATTGACCCCTTGATCATTCTGTAGTGGCCTTTTTTGTCTCTTGTAATAGTTTTTATTTTAAAGTTTATTTTGTCTGATATGAGAACTGCTGCTCCAGCTTTTCTTTTGATGTCCATTTGCATGGAATATCTTTTTTCATCCCCTCACTTTCAGTCTGTATGTGCCCCCAGGTCTGAAGCGGTTCTCTTGTAGACAGCATATATATGGGTCTTGTTTTTATACCTATTCAGCCTGTCTATATCTTTTGGTTGGAGCATTTAATCCAATTACATTTAAGGTAGTTATCGATATGTATGTTCCTATTACCATTTTCTTAATTGTTTTGGGTTTGGTTTTGTAGGCCTTTTCCTTCTCTTGTGTTTCCTGCCTAGAGAAGTTCCTTAGCATTTGTTGTAAAGTGGGTTTGGTGGTGCTGAATTCTCTTAGCTTTTGCTTGTCTGTAAAGGTTTTAATTTCACCGTCGAATCTGAATGAGATCCTTGCTGGGTAAACTTGGTTGTAGGTTTTTCCCTTTCATTACTTTAAATATGTCCTGCCACTCCCTTCTGCCTTGCAGAGTTTCTGCTGAAAGATCAGCTGTTAACCTTATGGGGGTTCCCTTGTATGTTATTTTTTGCTTTTCCCTTGCTGTTTTTTTTGTCGCGGTATGTGGCCTCTCACTGTTGTGGCCTCTCCCGTTGCGGAGCACAGGCTCTGGACACGCAGGCTCAGCGGCCATGGCTCACGGGCCTAGCTGCTCCGCGGCATATGGGATCTTCCCAGACCAGGGCATGAACCCGTGTCCCCTGCATCGGCAGGTGGACGCTCAACCACTGTGCCACCATGGAAGCCCCCCTTGCTGCTTTTAATATTTTTTCTTTGCATTTAATTTTTTATAGTTTGATTAATATGTGTCTTGGCGTGTTTCTCCTTGGATTTATCATGTATGGGACTCTCTGCACTTCCTGGACTTGATTGACTATTTCCTTTCTCATATTAGGGAAGTTTTCAACTATAATCTCTTCAAATATTTTCTCAGTCCCTTTCTTTTTCTCTTCTTCTTCTGGGACCCCCTATAATTCAAATATTGGTTCGTTTAATGTTGTCTCAGAGGTCTCTGAGACGGTCCTCAATTCTTTTCATTCTTTTTTCTTTATTCTGCTCTTTCATAGTTATTTCCACTATTTTATCCTCCAGGTTACTTATCCATTCTTCTGCCTCATTTATTCTGCTATTGATTCCTCCTAGAGAATTTTAAATTTCATTTATTGTGTTGTTCATCATTGTTTGTTTCCTCTTTAGTTCTTCTAGGTCCTTGTTAAACGTTTCTTGTATTTTCTCCATTCTATTTCCGAGATTTTGGATCATCTTTACTATCATTACTCTGAATTCTTTTTCAGGTAGACTGCCTATTTCCTCTTCATTTGTTTGGTCTGGTGGGTTTTTACTTTGCTCCTTCATCTGCTGTGTATTTCTCTGTCTTCTCATTTTGCTTAACTTACTGTGTTTGGGGGTCTCCTTTTCACAGGTTGCAGGTTTGTAGTTCCCGTTGTTTTTGGTGTCTACCCCTAGTGGATACGGTTAGTTCAGTGGGTTGTGTAGGCTTCCTGGTAGAGTGGACTAGAGCCTGTGTTCTGGTGGATGAGGCTGGATCTTGTCTTTCTGGTGGGCAGGACCACGTCTGGTGGTGTGTTTTGGGGTATCTGTGAACTTACTATGATTTTAGGCAGCCTCTCTGCTAATGGGTGGGGTTGTGTTCCTGTCTTGCTAATTGTTTGGCATGGGGTGTCCAGTACTGTAGCTTGCTGGTCGTTGTGTGTAGCTGGGTCTTAGTGTTGAGATCGAGATCTCTGGGAGAGCTCTCGCCCATTGATATTACGAGGGGCTAGGAAGCTTCTGGTGGATCAATGTCCTGAACTCAGTTCTCCCACCTCAGAGGCTCAGGCCTGACACCTGGCCAGAGAACCAAGACCCTGTCAGTCACTTGGCTCAGAAGAAAAAAAAAGAAAAATAAATAAAATAAAGTTACTAAAATAAAAAAAATTATTAAAAATTGAAAAATAAAAAAGAAAGGAGAGCAACGAAACCAAAAAACAAATCCACCAATGATAACAAGTGCTAAAAACTATACTTAAAAAAATAAACAACAAAAAAAACACAGACAGACAGAACCCTAGCACAAATGGTAGAAGAAAGCTATACAGACAAAATCACACCAAGAAGCATACACATACACACTCACAAAAAGAGAAAAAGGAAAAAAATATATATAAAAAAAAGGAAGAAAGCAACCAAATCAATAAACAAATCTGCCAATGATAATCAGCTGTAAATACTAAACTATGATAAACATAAAACTAGAAACAAATTAGATGCAGAAAGCAAACGCCAAGTCTACAGTTGCTCCCAAAGTCCACTGCCTCAATTTTGGGATGATTCGTTGTCTATTCATGTATTCTACAGATGCAGGGTACATCAAGTTGATTGTGGATATTTAATTTGCTGCTCCTGAGGCTGCATAGAGAGATTTCCCTTTATCTTCTTTGTTTGCACAGCTCCTGGGGTTCAGCTTTGGATTTGGCCCCGCCTCTGCATGTAGGTCACCTGAAGGCGTCTTTTTGGAAGTCTGAGGTCTTCTGCCAGCATTCAGTAGGTGTTCTGTAGGAGTTGTTCCACATGTAGATGTATTTTTGATGTATTTGTGGGGAGGAAGGTGATCTCCATATATTACTCATCCGCCATCTTGAAGGTCCCTCCCCTGTACCTTACTATTCTGACAAAATATGATGTCACTGGCTAATCCATAGTGTGAATGTGCCTATATGTGGAGTTGTCTACATTTATGTCTATTTTTCTTATTATTTGCTCACTCCCAAACCTTTTTTTTTAAGAATACATTTAAACATTTTTTTAACTTTCTTTTATACTTATTTAGGGTTATAAATTTCAAATATAACACTTTTAATTTTTTGTTTACATCCCTCTCATTGAAGATGGCAAGTGTTAACCAGAACAAGTCCCTGCAAAGTCACATGACCAAGGGCTTGGCTACAAGAAAGAACAAAGAATTAAAGTCCATGATGCAATTTACCAGACAATGATACAGAGATGAGTTTGCAAGAAGCTAGCATTCTGGCTGGAGTGGTGGATGGAGCAGAGTGGGCACTGATTGTGGTATGGGCTACAAAGATGTACAAAGAAAACAAATATAACATACATTACTATGAGTCCATTTCTGAAAATAAACATGAACCAGGCAATATGCTGTTTCATATACATCATTTCATTTACTCCCCACAACAACACAAAGAAGTAAATATAATTATCCCCATTTTACAGATATTAGATATAAAAATCAGAGAGGGGAAGTGACTCCACTAAGACAGCACAGTAAGTGACAGAACCCAGATTCCATCCCAGGTCTATCTGATTACCAAGCTTGTGCTCTGAACCTCTTGACTGCTACTGAGTTCCTGAAATTAAATGTAACAGTGATTCAGAGGAGAGAGAGGGAATTGAAAGTCTTCCTGCAAGAGAAATCCTTTGTCTCTGGGTCCTGGAAGTTTGCGTGTGATGCTGATAGGTAGGAAAATAGGAAAGTGGGGAAAGGCGTAGAAGATGGAGGGAACAGAATGAATGAACATATAAAGGCAAATTTTTACAATCCCAGAGGATGTATGGGGAGAAACAAGTCAACTGCTTTGGCTTCCCAGGAAAGTTAAGATTCTGGGCTGAGGAGTCGGTATTCAACACCACAGGCAATAGGGAGGCACTGAAGCCAAACCTTATTCCTTTTGACTCCTAGCCTCACCATTCTCTAAGATCACCAGGAGCCTCTTAATTGGTTTTCTTTTAGCCTTTGATCTTTTTCTTTCTTTTTATTTTCTCCTTCCAGCTTTAGGTCTTATGGACTATTTTCCTTGAAACTGTCTCTTTTCTTGACATCTGTGACACTACCTTGGCACTTTTCCTTTCCTTTGGTTACATTAACTTCTTTGCTCTATTCCCCATTCACTCTTCTTTCGCAGGCAGCCCTCCCCTCGACTCCTGGCTTCAGCTCTCACTGCAACAGCATCTCTAGCTCTGAGATTTCCTTTGCTTCTCTAGCTGCCTGCTGATCCTTCTACCTCCAAATGACCAGTCAAACGATGCTGTTTGAAGCTGAAGTCTTCCCTTAAAACCAAATCCCCTTAAGAGTTCTTTATTTTTAAAAAATACTTCCAGTCACTCAGGCATAACATCAGCTGCTGTTTTTCTCCCCCCTTTGCATTGTCTCTCTTGGATAACTGCAATCCACTCATTCTCTCCACTGCCTCCTTCCTGGCCCACACAGAAACCTGATCAAAATTCACCTCAAAATTCTTCAATGGCTTTATATTTCCTCCTGTACATAATCTAAACTCCTTAGCATGGTATTCAAAGGCTCTCCATAATTTGTCCCTCATCTATCTGTGTCTTTACCTCCTTACCCTGTACTTCTAATTCCAGACAGAGTAACTTATTCTAGAGTTTCAAACATGCTTTCCCTCTGTCTGGAATTCTCTTCTCTGTTTAGTTCATCAGGCAAACTACTTCTCATTCTTCAAGTCTCAGTCCACACCATCTCCTCTGTGAAGCCTTCCCTGGTGCCCCCAGATGGACTCAGGGATTCTTTCCTTTAGGCTCTGTTGTACCTGGTACACATCCCCATCACTGCACAACTGCAGCACTCTCTCTCTGTCTGCACGTCGGTCTTCCCACTAGACTGTACTGAGGACGGAAGCTACGTTTTTTTCACATATGTACAACCTGCTAATAGGAGTAAAGAGCAGCAGAATGAATGAATAATAATCCCTTACATTTGTAAACTACCTCAGGGTTTTCGAAATACTACAACACTTATATTCTCCCCTACACCTATACTACATTATTTCTCCTAATACGGTAGAAAGTTGACTGAAACTCAGGAAGATTGAAGGACAGATCCTAGCTCACGTTGCTCAGATGTAAAAGAGATGAGATGAGAACCCAAGGTCTTCTGAAACCTCGTTCCACTGCCACACTGACAAGATTAGGAACTGGTTTTTATTTCTGGGCAAATTTGTATGAAAAAGTTGACCAATGTAAAGAACAATATGTTCATTTTTACAGTGTACAATCTGAATTCTTACAATTAAAATCAGCAACTGTTAATTTTGACATTTTTCGATTAGCATTTTGGGAGAGAGTAGTTAAGAAATAGAGAGAGCCCTAGTCACTGTGACATTTTACACATGACTGAACACAACTATGTTTTCCCCTATAATTAAAGATGATGGTGATCAAAATAAACATTAATGTGGGTTCATATGTGGTTATAAAGACCAATGGGGGGGTGGCAGCGGTGAGGGCAGAAGAAGTATTTCCACATAGCTTATATAATTAGGTCACCTTGTGATTCAGTCACCCTGCGGACTCCATCCCTGAAAGAAAGTCAAATCCCAGTTCTGTCACTTACAAGCTTTATAGCCTTGAATAAGCCTTCTAACCTCTCTGTAAGACAGGGATAGTAACACCTGTCTCTCAGGACTGTGGTGAGAATTAAGTGAGAGATATTAAGTAAAATGTACTTTATATTTCTTTTATATCCTCCATAGTAACTAGCACACTGCTGGACTAAAGGAATGAACGTTAACCATAAAAGACTTTAAACATATCAGAAGATGACTGTGTGCTCAAACAGAACTTTAATCTTTAACGTATGCAGCAGGGTGAAATGCAGTACCCTATCCTTAACTCCAATCTTTGCCCCTCCACACCTAACCCCACTACCTTTACAGCCAGAAAGGGAAAAATGACTGGGGATGGATGTCATTCACTGTTAGTCACTGCAGGAAAACTTGGTAGTGTAACTTCAGGCAGAGAGTGGGGATAAGGACAGAGCTAACCAGTCCCTAAGAAATAAGGTAAAAGTTAAGCTAACAGGAGGAATATGAACCTCTCATGTAGATCAGAGGTCTTCAGGAGGATATAAACCTTACATTCAAGATATATTTGCTTTGCGATATTTTAGGAGAGAATCAATCACATATCAGAGTTAAAGATTCTTCCCCCCAGAACTGTCTCCTCTCCCCTCTCCTGACAAAAGGCAGGGAAGGGCGTATCCAGAATATCAGAGGGTAGATCCAACCTCCATTCCATCTGTAGGCATCAGCAGCCCCTCAATAAGGATTACTGGAGACAAGTGATACTCACCCTTGGAAAACTATAGGTTATAAGACAGTGAGGATCTGCCCTTACCTGATGCCCCTGTACCACAAGAGTTCAGAACTATGGAATCTTTCAGACAAAATCTCTTTCTAAGGCAAGACTACCCTCTAGAGCATCCCTACCCTCTGCCCATTTACCGGTTTGGAAGTCTCATAACAGTTGTTATATATAAAATATACAATGGTACTATGTTTTTCTAATAGATTTTCACTTAGCACACAAGGGAGATAGTTAATCTTAAGTTTCTATTTGTGGTACTGAAACACACTAACAAATGGACTCAAATATTTCCAGCATGGATGTTTTCTCCATTGTTCTAGCCAGAGTCACTAATGTGTAGTCACATAGATTTCATCAGCTCTGGTGATGACAAACTTGATATACAACACTTTAGTGTTTCAGAGACATAACACTTAAGTGTTCTGATATTCTTCTATGTGGTGCTCAGATGTGATAAAGTGGTACAGGGACAGCCAGCTGGCAAGGAACTGCTTACAACCTAAAGCCTATCCTAGCTATCTTATAATGTGGGCTGAAATAACATGTGCTGCTGTGGAATGTCTTTATATTATAGAGGTACTTGTGGGGAATTATTTAGGGAGACCTAGTGAGATTAGAATTATGGGGCAGAGAAGGATATCTGTCTGCAAAAGGTCTGTGCTCCCATCCACAGTTGAGAGTTGTTGGGAAGCAGTTACTTTGCCAGGGACCTTGCGTTCACATTCAAGTGGGGTCAACTGACAGTTCTGGCTAATGGAATACAGGCAGAAATTATATTCATTACTTCAGACCTAACCCGGAAAAGTCTTCTCCTTTGATTTCCATGACCTTACTTTCTCTTGTTTCTCTAATATTACTCTTGTAAATTATTATTTGGCTCACCATTTTCTTCTAGCATTTAAATACACCTACTCTGATATGAACCTATTTACGAAACAGAAATAGACTCACAGACATAGAGAACAGACTTGTGGTTGCCAAGGGGGAGGGGGCTGAGGGAGGGATGGAGTGGGAGGCTGGGGTTCGCAGATGTAAACTATTATGTATAGAATGGATGAACAACAAGGTATTACTGTTATAGCACAGGGAACTATATTCAATATCCTATGATAAACCATAATGGAAAAGAATACAAAAAAAGGGAAAGAATGTGTGTGTGTGTGTGTGTGTGTGTATAAATCACTTTGCTGTACAGCAGAAACTAACACAACATTGTAAAACAAATATATGTCAGTAAAAAAAATACCTATTCTGTTTTCATGCTTCCAAACTTCCTGCTTTACACTCTTAACCTGTGTGATCTTGTTAAGTTCTATGGCTTCTACTGTCAGTTATTTGCTGATAACTCCACAGTCCATAACCTCATGCCTTCAACTTTCCCTTTTCCTGTTTTCCAAGGTCACATATCTACATATATTTGTTCATCTTCCCTTGGAGGCAATTCAGTATAAACATGCCAAAAACAGGATGTCACCTCTCCCCATAAGCCTGTTCTTCCTCCTGCCCTTGTTCATGCTAAAACCCTTCCTCCTTTCAGAATGTTCTATGCTGGTCAGTAGCTTCACTATTTTCCATCATTCAAGATAAGTTCTGAAGTCATTTTTGATCCCTCCACCCTTACCTCCCATACACACAAAAAAAGACCAAGTGCTTTTGAGTATCTCCAAAATGTCTACCTTGCTCTCTGTTCTCACATTACAGGCCTTAGTGTTTCTCACCTAGACTACTGCTCTAAACCTCATAACTAGTATCCTGACCTGCAGTCTCTCCTCTTCTTCAACCCATCTTCTATATGCTACTTGTCAGAGCTATTTTGCACATTATCAGAGTTATCTGATCATTGTCTCCTCCTCCTCACAAAATTAGACTCCCTGATATCTACAGAATAAACTGTAAAGTCTTACACCTGGCATTCAAGACTTTTTTCCTAGTGACACGTGCTATCATTCTCTCTGACCATATGTCCTTTTTTTTTTTTTTGCGGTACGCGGGCCTCTCACTGTTGTGGCCTCTCCCGTTGTGGAGCACAGGCTCCGGACACTCAGGCTCAGCGGCCATGGCTCACGGGCCCAGCTGCTCCGCGGCATGTGGGATCTTCCCAGAATGGGGCACAAACCCGCGTCCCCTGCATCGGCAGGCGGACTCTCAACCACTGCGCCACCAGGGAAGCCCATATGTCTTATTTTCTAATTATGGCTTCTCAAAATTCCGCAAGGGCACTTCATGTCTTCACACTTGTTTTTGTCCCTGCCCTTATGTTTTATAGCCTGCTTACAGTGCTCTCCTGTGCCAATGCTGCTAAACAGAATCAACTCATCCTTCAAGGCTGAACTTGACTGTCACTTACTCTGCAAAGTATTTTCTCTTTGTCTAGGTCCCTATGGTACTCAGTATTATGGCACTGTCATTGGTTGCTATGTGTCTGGCGTTCCTCTAGAATGTCATGGCTCTAGTGTTGGGGGTGTCTTAGTCACCTAAGTTTCTCTAGTACCTAGCAGAGTCCTTGGTGTAGAGTAAAAGTTCAATAAATGTTTCATGAATGAATAAATGCCACGCAGATGCGTTCATGGAAAAGCAACACAAGGACTTCAGATCCACTGTCTAATGCACTATCCAATTCAACCTTGAACTGGCAGGCATCTCTGTTGCCACAGATCAACTGTGAAATGAGTGTGACCATGACTCAAATACTGACCATACACTGACAATCTTGATCTTTTTCATCTCTCATCTTAAAAATCCTGCCTGCAGTTAAACTTTGGTGGTTGCTGCCTTACAGTCTGCTTGTTGCAAATGACAGCCACATCTTTACAGAAATGCTCGCCTCTATCTTCAGCTTTTCAGTTAGTAACTGCTTTGGCATGTTCTTTTCGTGGCTTTCTCATGGAACTGGAATACAAAATACATTTCTAGTCAGCTTGTCTTACTGTTTCATATTCAACGTGGAGATGGAAGTGCTAACGATAAGGAGGACACTATAAGTAAAGCGTGCCCAAGATGTACCTTTGTAGAAATGGGTGGAACAGCATAATTTCTTTTTAAACATAGAACTTGGATAGAAATTTGCTGCTTTCTCCCGCTATGCCTCACAGTTTCCTCCTGCGCTTCTGTTCTGTTAATGCATCACTGGCCCTAGGAGAACGGACGCTGGCTGCCTCTGCTGTGCCAGTGAAGCCTTTAGGCAGTTGGCAGGGCTTCACGAGGCAGCAGAGCTGTGACGCCACTGAACTGCCACAGTTTGAAACGCCAACAACAGGCACAGGAAGATGGATCACTTCTTCCACTCCACGTTCCTCAACTCTTCCTTTGTACCTCCAGCACAGCACTCGGCCTTAAATTATAGCTGGTTATAAATATGTCTGGTAAACCCGCAATCCTGTAAGTCGTGGTAGACAGATCTTACTTGTTATTTGTATCCGCTGCAGTGCTTAACACAGAGCCTTGAATGTGTTACCTAACAAATGTTCACAGGGTGCGTGCCAAAATGCATACCTTCACTTTCTACCAAGGTGCAGGAGCAGAACAAACGAAACTACTTAACTATGGGGAGAGTTTCTCAAATACTTCCAGTTGCAAGCTTAAAGTTAGTACCACTGACCACGTCTTTGTTCACTCATTAATGCATTATTTAACAAAATATTTGCTGAGTGCTGACTGTGTGCCAGCCACTCTATTAATCATTAGGAAGACCAAGGTGAGCGTGATAGGAAGGCTCCTGTCCTCATGGAGCTCACTCACATTCTAGACGGGAAAGCGGACAATAAACAAGTATCCACAGACAATAAATTAATAAAAGACTAGAAAGTAAAAAGGTTGCTATGTTAAAGCCAGGAAGGACTTTCTTAGATAAGGTGACACGTGGAAGTCTTAGGAGGTGGCCATTAGGCTGAGACCTGAAGGAGTGAGAGATCTTGCCATGTGATGAGGGAAAGTGAGCTCCGGATGGAGCGGACTATTAATTGCGAAGAGCCAGGGGTGGAAAAGAGCTTAGCAAGTTCTAGCAACTGACAGATGACCATTTATGACCAGAAAATTGTGAATAAGAGGGAGAACAAATGAACTTAATTAGAGAGGGCAGGCAGAAGCTATCTTTGTAATACAGGGCTTTGAAGGATCTGGCTTTGATTTTATTCTAATCACAACAAGAAGCCATTGCAGGATTTTCAGGAGGAGGTTACATAGGGTGTGGACAGTAGAGGTGGAAATAAGTGGATACTTACAAGTAAAGTTTGGGCGGTAGAACCAAGTGGGTATGCTGATGGCTATAGTGAATACATGTTTCACAGCTGTGGGTTCTTATGGTTGAGTGAATAGAAGGCTATTAGTGTTGATTTTACCAAATGTGGAGATTCAGCTGCTTTTGAAAGTCTAGAGACAGCCGAGCAAGTTGCTCCGCTCACAAAAAAAGAAAATGTGCTGTCATATCCCACTAAGCTGGCAGTAACTCCTTCTGATTGCTGTGCCACGAATCTTGGTGTGACAATCTAGGAAAGCCTGTGGGATTCCCATCTTTTCATTCAGCCCGTGTTGCTTCAGAGACTCATTAACAGGAAAAATTAGCCTCTATTTCCTACGCTACTTTCAGTACCAAAAATTTCCCTTAAAATTTCCCTGCTCTACTTTTTCTTTTTTTTTTTTTTTTTTGGCGGTACGCGGGCCTCTCACTGTTGTGGCCTCTCCCGTTGCGGAGCACAGGCTCTGGATGCGCAGGCTCAGCGGCCATGGCTCACGGGCCCAGCCGCTCCGTGGCATGTGGGATCCTCCCAGACCGGGGCACGAACCCGTGTCCCCTGCATCAGCAGGCGGACTCTCAACCACTGCGTCACCAGGGAAGCCCCCCCTGCTTTACTTCTTATGTGTAGTTGATTTAACCCATATTTGCTACACCTTAAAAAAGCAATATATATATATATAATTTAAATATATAAAGCAATATTATGTTTGTAGCAAAATCACATATAGGAGAGTACAAGTTCCTTCTGTGTTTTCATTAGTTGACTCTTCTGCATGCCTGCCAAGTCATAAAATGATGCTCTCTCTCCATCCTATAAGCAGAACTACTTCTCTGTATATTTATGAACTTAGCAAACTTCACATGAGTTTTTATGACAGTAAAAATAAGTAGTTCTCAGTTTTAAATAGGTGTGGAGAAGAATTCTGATTACCAGCTTTCCCTAAACTTAATTTTGGACTTGGAGAAGGAAAAAAAATATGTTATAGCTGTCCATCTTTGAAGACATGAGAGTTTTAACAATGGGGACAATTTACCTGTTTGACTGATAGATGTGGGTTCCATGATTTATGCTGAGAGAAACAAATTTGTAAAGTTTAAGGACATCATGCCTGGGGAAACTGGACATATTCCCAGATATATAGTAGATTTCATGTAATATCTCCCTTGCATTATATTACAAAACCATGACCCTGGGTCACTAGAATAATAGATATTCCATTATTATTTTGAGTCTCAAATTTATTCTCGATGCCAATAGGGAGTTAGAAAATGGTTTAGATAATAAGGACAAAATATTTATGGCAAATTAGACAAATCCCCCCAATTATTATAGATTAGTGAAATTTCTCCATGAAAATCACATATTGAAATCATGACACCAGAAGACTGACTTCCCCTTAGTGGTAGAAAAGAATTAGAAGTGAAGCAGATCTGGACCCAGAACAGAGATTAGAGAGCTAGTATTTCTAGGCAGGTAAGGTCATCTACTAAGGGACATGTACGAGCAAAAGGTGTTTGGTACCCCTCTCTTCTCTCTGCATTAACTCTTCCAAACCTCCTAAAGGCTGACTTAGTTCCAGAAGCCTTCTTTTTTCTTCTCATGATCTATCACTTTGCTGAATTCTTTCCTAATGCTTTTAGAAAGCAGAATCCATCTGCCAGTTCAAGGGGTTGTTGTGGGAGCCTGCAATGGCTGAGGAGCATTAACCTCAAGTTCATGCTTCAGTGAGGGTAAGGTTAAGTGTGTCCTGCCTGGAGGCTCCTGTTTGGATTAAAAAAACAAATAGGGCTTCCCTGGTGGCACAGTGGTTGAGAGTCCGCCTGCCGATGCAGGGGACACGGGTTCGCGCCCCGGTCTGGGAAGATCCCACACACCGCGGAGCAGCTAGGCCCGTTGAGCCATGGCCGCTGAGCCTGCGCGTCCGAAGCCTGTACTCTGTAACCGGAGAGGCCACAACAGTGAGAGGCCTGCGTACCGCAAAAAAACCCCCAAAAAACCCAAAAAACAAATAAAACCACCACAACCCTGCAACTCACCATTCTGTGGTCATTTCAGACTTATGTATTCTTTAAGAAGCCAGGCTGTACAAGTTTCTGACACAAAATTAGTTTTCCTTTATAGGGAGAATGGCCTCTTTTTTTTCCCCTTTGACAAACTGCTTCTACTCTGACACTCTGCTTTGTGACATGGATTTTGGGGCACCCAGTCTCCAATGTGTAATTTGCTAACATGGCCAAAATAATTAAGAAAAATCTTAAAGAACATTTATTGTAAGGTATCAACTCTGGCCACAAGGAATCGAGTAAGTACTCAACTGTCCCCACAGGTACAGTTAGGACTTGCGTAGCTTTTTCCCTTTTCCACCCACTATAAATTTGCTTCTCTTAGTTTGAGGAAATCAGGCCAGCTCAAATTAGGCTTCCAAATCAAACCTCATTAGGTTCTACAGCTTAAGACTCATTAAAGTTTACAACAGGCTTCCTGCGTTTTATTCAAACAACTAAAAATAAGGCAGCTGAGTCTTTGAATCTCTATGTCAAAATCTTACATGTATATATACGCATCAAAATGTTGATCTGAGAGCTGTTCTTAGGGAAGGGGAGGCTAATACCATGAAAACAGAGATAACAGGAAAGAAACAGGAAAAAAAAGAGTGGGGTTCATTCAGGGCTAGCCTAAAGCTATGTAGAAATATTAGGCAGTAATTGGACAGCACCAAAAGCCTGGTGGCCCCAACTGTCTACTCTATCAGCCTCACATTTCAACTATCAAAGTCATTAATAGGTTGGATTATAAAGGCTGGTGACTTCTCTTAAATGCCTTACTTAAAATACGCAAGTTGCATTTAATGTTTTCTACTTCCCTGTTATGAGCATAACAACAGAGATTAGTTTATTAGATTAGTGAGTTAATCTGATAGCTCAGTGGCCGAGGGAATAACATATAAGAAAGATTAGTTTCAGAGTATGACAGAATATGACAGTGATGAATAGTGGGAAATAGAAGGCAGAATAAGGTGATGAGGTCTAAGGCTTATGAGTGCCTCAAGGGGCAAACTTTTATCTAGAATGTAAATCTAAAATCTTAGAAGTTTTGATGTAATGAAAGATTTTGCAGTGATACTTTGCTTACAGTTGGCTAAACACCAACACGCATATATATACAAATACTCTACCCTGTTACCAAGCCAAGAAAAGGTATCTATAATTCATTTCTTTCTGTGACAGACGTGTATGCAACCTTAGGTCACTCTTTCTGGGATGTCAATTGTCTGCCCTGATTCTGGGACAACAGGAAGTCTGATATTTAAAATAAGGAAAACTCTATCTCAGCTGCTGCACTGACCTCCAGCTCTGCTTTTTCCTCCTTCTAGTGCCATCCTCAGATTACTGACTCTCTTCACTTAGCAGAAGTACCTCCCTGGGTGGCCTATTTCTGATGAAGGTCAACTACTTTTTGGCTTCAGCAGAATATTCTCATCTGTGTCTAATTCCCTAATAAGGTCAATAAGTTCAGGGTGAAGATGTGAGTGTTGAAAGCCCAGGAAAACGGACTAGAAGAGATGTTCTGTAGCTTCTGAAAGTTCTCCTTACCCAGAGTTATGCATGTCAGGCACTGGCCTACATAATGTGAATTCAGAGGCACTGAGTTAGTCTTCCCTGGTCTACTGAACCACATTAGATGTTCTAGAGAGAAGCTGGAGATAAAGTGGAGAACAGAGTGGGAAACAATGTACAGGAAAAGGAGGCTGAAGCCATAAAGGCAAACCCTGCCTGGAAAGGGTCCTGCTAATCAGACTCGCTTACAATGGAAAGCAATTACAGCCAGTTTCTTTGAAAGGCCAGCCTGGGCTTTGCCAGTGACATTAAATTCTTAGCGCATTTCCATCTCATTGACCCAGGGGGCCTCAAGCTCTGAGATCAATACCTTAGTAACAAAGCTGGTGCCAGACAGTGCTGGGAAGAAGGCTGAATTCCAACTGAGATGAAACATGTAAGAAAGCTTTTTTGATAATGCCTGGTCCTGTTTACTCTCTGCCATTAAGTGATATATGATGATCCCTCAGCAGCCCTGAGTGTTATTCAATCGCCAGGGAACAGACTACACAGCATTTGAAGTTAGAAGTGTTTGCTCTCCTTGTCCCAGTGCATCAGCCTCTTGCCAAAATGATTCTAGTTAATAAACAATGTTGAGAACGTAAGCCATGATATGGCTGCATAAATACCATCTTTTTCCCTTTGAAAGCCTGAGGGTTTTTATCTGTTGTAAGGATACTGTTAATTCAGCGTTAGTCTGGCTCCCTTGGACCTCAGTTCTCAATCCTCTGAGACGTTCCAGGATGAGAGCAGATCAGACAGCAAAGTTCCTCTGGAAACTGATTTCAGTGTTTATTAGGCAATTCTAGATTGGTCTCTTTTTCTTAACTATGTCGTTGCCAACTCTGTGTACTAACATCAGCAGCAGTACTAGTGGGATTTACAATAAAATCCTCTTGGGAATGGCATACAACTCATAGAAGAGACTCAGACCCAGGGTTTTTTAAAAAAAATCTTGTGCCCCCAAATGCTGATAGCAGAAGATTCCTGCTGCCTATCCAATTAGCCACAGGATTTAGTTGAGGTACACCTGAAAGGTCTATTACTGCAAAGAGAGGGGAGGACAAAGAACATCCCCTGACCACCTTCTCTGTACTCTGTGCTAGTCTAGGCATTACACTACATGACCTCAATTCTAACAGCTCTAGGAATTATCATCCCTTTTATGTAGATGAGAAAACTGTCTCAGAAACATTATGTAATTTTCCAAAGGCCACAGTTCCTAGAAGAGGTAGGATTTATTAAGCAGGTCATCTGACTCCAACGTTTATGTTCTTTCCACTACAGCATGTTTCTTTAAAAAGTTTCCCTCTTAGGGAAGACAGCACAAAATCTACTGCCTGGCTTAATATGGTCATCAGAATCTGGAACTGATTTTCTAGCGAGTCGGCATGAAGTAGGCCAAGCAGCATGCCCACAAGCACAGGTGTCTCTAACAGGACCTGGTGAAGAACATGCCTCGTGAGTAGTAATAAAATCCCAGCACGGTCAGAGACGGTCAGCCTCTCTGATGGCTCACAGTGGAAGGCACAGGCAAACCTGGCCTATCTTCTTTTTGAGCCAGAATAAGCTCTGCGTTTGTCAGCTGTGTTGTTGGTATCTTCTTTGTTTCCAGGAAATTAGGACTATACCTTCTTTTGAAAACATCAACTTTATTAAAGGAATAATTCTTTCAAAAAGGAGTGTGAAGGAGTAGAAAGCACACCTCACTAGGATGCTAGAGATCTAGGTTCTACCCAAGAGAATGGGAAACAGTTTCATATCGAGTCTGGTTTGTTGAGCTGAGAAAGATTATGTCAGGGTCAAGCTCATCAGGAAAGAGTGCTGGGGTAAATCAGTGACATCTGCCACGGGTGCAGGATAGGGGAGCAGTGGTACACACAGCACATTTGCCATTCCTCTTTGAACTCCTCTTCCTTTCTCCCACCTGTTAACCTTATGGCTTTTCACAAGTGATTCAGCATTTTAAGGCCTTTATAGTAAAATAGGGATAATGACACTTCATTTATCTAAAGGTAAGAGTGGCTAAATCAGCTGATCTCCTCAAGTCTTTTTCAGCTGTAAGGTGTAAGATTCCATTTTCCACTATAAATCTTAGCATCAGCTGGGCTCTAATGGGGTCAGTCATTGGTGACTTTAACAATGGTATGGCTTTTAAAAGGGCACTCACAATCTTAAAACAATTCTGCTCTAAGTCAAAGAGGTGAACAATGTATCAATTCTTTCTGAAGAATACTGAGGAAGTCTGTTAAATGGTTAAATTAATTACCGCCTGGGGACTGCCCTGGTGGCACAGTGGTTAAGAATTTGCCTGCCAAAGCAGGGGACACGGGTTCAAGCCCTGGTCCGGGAAGATCTCACATGCTGCAGACCAACTAAGCCCGTGTGCCACAATTACTGAGCCTGTACTCTAGAGCCTGCAAGTCACAACTACTGAGCCCGTGCTCCGCAACGAGAAGCCACCACAATGAGAAGCCCGCGCACCGCAACGAAGAGTAGCCCCTACTCGCCGCAACTAGAGAAAGCCCGCATGCAGCAACGAAGACCCAACGCAGCCAAAATAAATAAATTAGTTAAAAAAATTAATTATAGCCTGTGAACCCTAGTGGAATCAGAGAAAGTTGTTTAGAAAAATACAGGAATGTAAGGAGCATTCTAAACATCTATGCAGATTTTGAGTCTTAAGGAAATAATATTGTGAGAAAATAAACTTCATTATAGCCTTGTCTTAAGAAGAAACAGAGATGATGTTTCCTTTATGTGAAATGTTCAATGAAGAACACTTCTCACTGTTTTCAATACCCATGCTCCATGCAATAAATACAAAATAGGCTCACAAATTGCTTATTACAGATCTATGGCTTACCTGGGATCACAGAGAAATTTGGTTTTCTCTCCTTCTTCTCTCCAGATAAGCCATTCTCGAAAAGAAGGATGTACAAACATACGAGTCATGTCTCTGCGCTTGATTAGGAACATGGAGAGGTTCTCCATTCTCTGCTGAAAATCCTCCCATTCTAGCGTGCCTTCAATGCTGCCAGCATTGATGGCTTGGAAGATATGTTCATCAGTCAGTGGGTGGAGAGAGGCCACTGCCACATTCAGGAGAGGCATCACCCGGTCAAAGGAAGACTGGGTTGGGAACTTCATATTGCACTGGAGTAAGTAAACCTCAGAGAGCGAAACAGGAACTACTTTGTAGCTAGAGCTCTTTAACACTAGATAGCCTTTCTCTATGAGGTCAAATGTGAGTTTCAGGTATAGATAGGACCCTTGACTGAGTGTCTTGAGATGAGAACTGAGTTTGCCAAATGTAGTATTGTCCATTTTGCCATTAAGTGAAATGTTATTCTGGATCTCTGAGCTGCTGTGTATCCGGTGCAGGATGTAAGCCTGCAGGTCCTGGTCTATGGCTTCATTCTCTTCTAGTCGATCCAAAAAAATCCTATGGAAAGGCAGCAGCTTGGTAATTTCCTAAAACAGATGGAGAGAGAGAGAGAGAGAGAGAGAGAAAGACCTTCAGTTTCCCCTAACTCTTGTGATAAACTACTAGGTCCACAAATTTATTCTGAACTTCTGAGTGGTCAAAGAAAAGAGGGAAATACGATCGAGTATTAGTGTCCATAGATTAAGACATATTAGTTGCACAGGAGGGACACTTTTCCTAATATTGAGACTTAAAATAACTTTTATGGGTCTTCATAAAGGGCACTTTAGGAGTGATTTAATGGTCAATATCCTAAATAACACTCACTCCTAAAATAGAAAAGAGAATGCCATATAACTTTTGTTGTATTTTTCTCAGTGTAAACGATATCATAATGTCAAAGTACAACTCACTAAGATAAATGTAAAAGGACTTAAAGAATGTCATATAAAAATGTGACCTTCTATCCCGCCTGATAAAATGACTTTTTTTTTAATGTAGGTTTTTTGGAGATGCCTTAGCTCAAAGGAACACTTCTAATAGTGGGAAGCTTGGTACCTTGGTGATCTGCTTGGAAATTACATTGGGGGAAGGTGACAGGGCTTTGTGGTGACTCTCACGCTCTGGAATCCATCTTTTCTTATGTGCTTATAGACTTTGCTCCTGTAAGTATCTATTCCCTCTCCTGCATTAATTTCCTCTTCTCTCCTCTTTCTGTCTTGTCTCCACACAGACATGTGACTCCATATTCCTCCCTCCAGCTACTATATCTCTGTTCCCATGTTTAGCAAAATCTAACAGAAAAGTTTTCTCTACTTACTGTATTTCATTCCTCCCTTCCCATTCTCTCCTCCATTTGTTGCAATCAGGCTTCAATCCCGTCACTTCACTGAAATGGTCGTTGTCAAGATGATCAGCAATCTTCATCTTGCCAAATCCAATAACCAAGTTTCATTTCTCATCCTCCTCAACCTCTCAGCAGTATCTGACACAGGTGAACACATCTTTCTTCTCGAGTGCCCTCCTGCAGCTTTTGCTTCCACAGCATGCTCCCCTCATCTTCCTCTTAGCACACTGGCTACTCCTACCCAGCCTTTTTGGCTGGCTCCTCTCTCATTTCTCAGTCCACCCAGGGCTCACGTCTCCATTCTTTCCTCTTATCTGGCCACCCTCACTCCCTAGAATAGTTGGGTCCCATGGTTCTAAATATCATCTATACATGGATGATGTCTAATTTCATATTTCCAGCTTAGTCATTTCTTCTGAGCTCTCATCTTGTATCTCCGTCTACTCAACAATGACACTTGGATGTTTCATAGACAAACTTATGTGATCAAATCAGAACTACTAAAATTTCCCCCCACCACAAAACCTCCGCATGTCAATAAATGGTATTACCACTGACCCTACCACCATATCATAGGAACTATCTATGATCCTTCTCTTTTCCTCAAACCAGCATCTACCCAGTTGCTCACCAAAACCCCACAATTCATCCTTGAATCTTCTCTCTTGCTCATTCCCACATCCAGCCCATCATCAAGTCCTTTTGATTCTTCTTCAAAATATACTCCAAATATGACCACTTCAGAGGGTCTCCACTGTTCCCACTCTAGTCTAAGCCACCATCACCTTTCACCTGTACTTCTGCTTCCATTCTTGATCCCCTACATATTATTATCTACACAGCCAGCAGCCAAAGAAAGTAAATCAGATGTTATCACTTTACAAGGCTCCTTAGAGAGGCCTTTCCTATCTGCCCTATCTAAAATATCTGTCATCCTCATTTATCCCTTTACTCTGTTATATTTGTCTTCATAGCACTAACACTACCTAAATTTTTAATATATGTTCATTTTTTACTTTATTATTTGTGTTCCTCACTAGAATACAAGCTTTATGAGGGCAGGGATATTGTCTGTCTTGTTCACCATCGTATCCTCAGCTCTTAGAAAGAGCCTTTATACTTGAAGTACATAAAAAATGTTTGTGGAAATAATGAATGATCAATTATGAGGGTTCATTTTTAAAGACCTAGGAATTGTTTCATTGTCAGCTAAATAATTTTAAAAAGTTATTGGTTGAAGTGAATGAAGTATCTGGGAAGTCATTGCAGGTCTTGATCTATGAAGACACTGACATTTGGACTTTGAGTGTATAGTACTTTTCCTGTTCTTTGGCACAGCTGAAAAATTAAAGTCACGTGGTCTACCAAGTCATACTTAAAACGTTTTTTGAGATTGCACATGGCATTATATAAAAATATAAATGAAGAAAAAAACCCAAAACAAACAAACAAAAATTATATAAACGAAGATATCTCCTAAGTACGTACTTAGTAAAACTAGTCAGAGATTGTGTTCCTGGAAGTTTCTTTTATTCATCTTTCATCTTTAACAAGCTACTGACCAATAATGGCAGATTACATAATTTTTAGTTGTAAAGATGCATTTATGTTGATTCACTCACATTCTTCAAATTACTTTGAGATTTTAATAACAAACATCTGTAAGTTGGTGGTCAGGATCAGAAGTACAGTCTCTGATCAAAGAAGGCAGACTGACCTAAATTGGTCAATCTATAGGAAAAATACTAAATGCCTGGGAGAGGGGAAAAGGAGGGCCCCGAGATTAGTTTCTGTATATTAACAACTGTTTTAAGGGAGCTGCATCAAAATAGTGGGATGGGTGTATACTATGCAAAATTTTAATGTTCTTTAAAAGAGGCTATGGTTAGGGGAAAAAAGGTTGAGAAACCCTGTTTCAAACCAAGTGTGAATATGTAAAGAATGGAAAATACCAACTCAGCTATACTGTGAATGGTAGAGAAGGTGGAGTCATTTATCCTTAGCCCATATGTCTTTACAGGCACAGTTCCAACATTCCTAGTCATTCTTCCAGGCCATAAACTGAGTGATCAGTGAGTGAGCAGGGAAGGTAATTAAAAAAAACTCTTATCTCCCAGTTGCAGTAAATTTAATATAAAGCCTTAATATTGCCAATATTTCTTAGAAAAAGAAATATATAGAAGAAAGTCCATCTTCATGCTATAGAAAGTTGAGAAACAGAGGGAAGAACTAGAAAATCTGACTCTACACTGTACATTGAACTGGATTTTGCCTGGCATTAAATGATAAAAAAACATAAAACAAAAGTCAAACAGTGAATTAGAGTGTTACAGCATCTATTTGCTTTGCTATACTCATGACAAAGTCTAGAAAAGTGGACTTTCTTTTCATGCTTTTTTGAGGGACACTTTATCAAAACTTACCCAGAGCAATGGAAATGGGAATTTGAGCTAAGAGAGTAGTATACAGAGAATGCTCTCTCTAGATTATATCTCTTACTCTCAAAATATGCTCATTGGGAATTACTCTTGCTAGTGCTCTAGGACATGGTAGAGATTTAGAAAAGCTCATCACTAAAGGTACAAGGACCTAGAACTTTTTCAGTTTAAGCACTCTCCAAGGGAAATAATTTATGGTCCAAAAGCAAACAAACACATACCTGTAAACTGGTCCTAACTGTTACAATTAGTTTGAGCCAGGAAGGAAATTTTCCAATCATTTTACTCAGAAATGATACAATTGTATCCCCATAATCCGGTTTGTGAAATTCTGCTTCATTTAATCCATCAATTAAGATGATGAAATCTTCATCTGGGATTTTTCTCTCTGAGATAGAAAGAAACAAGTTACTTAATAATTACCAAGTGGATAAGTGAGTTCTTTCTGGGTCTTTGATCATGTATCTCCTTGGAAGAAAAAATTAGAAAAGGTCTGTTGTGTGTTTAGTGAATGCTCAGGGTACATAATTTATTATAAAGATGTGGAATAATTCATTTAGTGAGTTCATTTTGCTTTTCACCAGGTATGAATGTGTTTGTCACATAAATAATATATAAAGCATATGTATCATCATCATCATTTCCCCCTATCAGTTGTGAGACAGGCTGAGCACTGCATTTATGAGAATTTGCACATGTAAATGTATTCTTCTCTCATACCTGAAAAAGCTGGAAAGAATGTTTTTCTCCCCCTCAGCACCCCCGAATCTGACAGCATTAAAGAGAACAGTATCACATGTTCTTTGGGGAATTTCCAAAAAAAAAAAAAAAAAAGGTTTAATTTGGAGTCCACAGCAGTATATAAGACTATATGTGAATACGTAGTAGGAAGGAAGGGATGGAGGAAGAGAGAAGAGGAATCCCAACCAACAGACAGAGCTACACTAGGCAGGCTGGATTCCAAGATCTTACAGAACCAGCAGCTTCCTAGACTATACCTAAAGCAGCTTCAAGGAGACCAGACCCTTACGTGATCTTTCCAGGGGAGCAGGAGCCATGCAGGAAAGACAAATTTCTTTTGTTTCCCTTTCCCGCCTGGAGTCTATACTATCCTAAATTGACAAGATCAGTTTATCGTTAGGGCTAGGCTGCAGAAGACTTGGTAAGATTTCAGGTTTCCACTCCCATTAAATGCTTACTGATTCTTAAACAATATTGAACAATTAGAGATTAAAAAAATCCCCTGGCTGAATGAACATTTCAGTATAAATGAATTGCAAATAACAAGTAAAAGTTCCTAGTTGGTAGGACCTTACAGGTTCTGAAGAGAGGAAAGCAGGGGAAGAGAGAAAGAAGTCACTGGATGCCTGAAACAGGAAATAGGTTATATCTGAGGAGGAAACAGAAAGTGAAGCTGGGGACAGAAGGAAAACTCTGAGCAACTCTGTACCACGTTGGCTCTTTTAGCTTTTGAAAGAGTCGAGACTAATCGAAACTCTACATATTTTTGTTTCACATTTGAAAATATGCAGATTTTTTGCATGATTAATAAAACTTTATATTTCCCCTCTAAAGTACAAGCTTTACATAAAGGAGTTTAATTTCAATAGCCTGAGTACTATAAATTAGTTCTCAAATTATAAAGAGTTTCAACTATTACTTTCATCTGGTGACTTTAGGAAGAGAAATGAACTATGGATTTCAGCTCTCTAACTGTTAACAATGAGTATTAATGAAATGGCATTCTAGATGATGTAGGGCTAAGAAAACACATTACTCCTTTAGGGAGTCCAACTAATTCCGGAAGAGAGAGGAGTTGCTTGGAACTAATTGGGATTTACCCACACAAATGGGGGCACAGAACAGTCAACTGGAACACTAATATATGGCTGCTCCATGTGGTTTGTACTTTCTCACAGCAGGGTAAACTCAAAGTAGTCAGTCTTTCTTTTTTTCTTTTTTTTTGCAGTACGCGGGCCTCTCACTGCCGTGGCCTCTCCCACTGCGGAGCACAGGCTCCGGACGCGCAGGCTCAGCAGCCATGGGGGCCCAGCCTCTCCGTGGCATGTGGGATCCCCCCGGACCGGGGCACGAACCCGTGTCCCCTGCATTGGCAGGCGGACCCTCAACCACTGTGTCACCAGGGAAGCCCAAGTAGTCAGTCTTTTGACGTGGCAATGAATACCCCCAAAAGCAAGTGTTTCAGTGAACAAGATGGAAGCAGCATGACCATTTATGACCTAGCCTCAGATATCACATAGCATCATTTTGTAGTATTTTATTGGTTGAAGCAGCCACAAGTCTGCTAAGATGCAAGGGAAGGAGACACAGACCCTAAATCTGGATGGGAGGAATGTCAAAGATTTTGCAGCCACGTTTTAAAACTGCGACACTACTTTTAAAATTTCAGTTTTCAGTTGTTTGCTGCTAGTATATAAATACAACAGATACTGCATATTAACCATATAGACTGTAGCTCCACCTATGTTAATTCTCATAGGCTTTTTTTTTTCTTTTGTAGATTCCTTAGACTGTTCTAGGTAAATAATCACATCTGCAAATAAAGACAGTTTTACTTCTTCCTTTCCAATCTTTATACTATTTGCTTGTTTGTTTTCTTATTGTGCTAGCTTGGACCACACATGGAATGTCGAATGTTAAGTCGCCTTGCTCCTGATAGTGGGGGAAATGTATTTAATATTTCATTGTTACTTGCATGTGTTTTGGAACTGTCCTTTATGAGACTAAGTTTTCTTCTATTCTTAGTTTGCAGAAAGTTTTTATTGTTAATTGTAATATTTTGTTAAATGTTTTTCTGCATTTGTTGAGATTATAGATATATATTTATATAAAGACATATAGATTTTCTCATTTATTCTGTTAATATTATGAATTACAGTGATTAACTTTCAAATGTTAAACTAACATTGCATTCCTGGTCAAGTAAAACTAATCATTTTGCTATTAGTGTGTTTCAGGATTTTGCTATTATGGTTATGAGGAATACATGTCTGTAATTTTCTTTTCTTATAAAGTCCTTATGATATTTTGGTTTCAGCATTAATGCTTGTCTAATAAAACAAACGGAGAAATGTTCTCTTTTCCTTTATTTTCTGAAAACGTTTGTGTAAGATTCGTATTATTTCTTCTTTAAATGTTGGATACAATTCATTAGTAAAACCATCTGAGCCTGGAGTTTTCTTTTAACTTACAAATTAAATAGATAAGAGCTAGTCAGATTTTCTCTTTCCTCTTGAGTCACTTTTGGTAAGTTGTGTTTTTTATAGAATCTGCCCAATTTAAGTTGTTGAATTTATTGTTATATAGTTGTTCATAATAATCCCTTATTTTTCTTTTAATGTCTGTAGGAACTGTAATGCTAGCTTCTCTTTCATGCCTGATGTGTTTTCCTCTCATTTTCTTGATCAATCTTCCTAGGGGTTCATTCATTTTAACTATTAATTTTTTTCTCTTTCACTGACTGCTGCTCTTGCTTTTTATTATTTCCTTCTTTCTGCTTACTCTGGTTTTGTTTTCCTCATTTTTTTCTAGTTTATTAAGTCATAAACTTAACCACTGATTTTATGTATTACTCAGTTTGAAATATTCTATAATTCGCTTTGTGATTTCTTCTTTCTCTTATGGGTTGTTTAGAAGTGCACTGCTAAATTCCTAAATATTTGGGGATTTTGTGTGTATTGATTTCTAATTTAATTCCATTATCTCAGAGAATATTTTCTGTAAGATTTTAATTTTTTGAAAATTTCAGACTTATTTTATGGCCCAGAATAAGGTCCATATGCACTTGAAAAGAATGTATATTGTGCAGTTATAAATGTCAGTTGGATCAAATTGGTTGACAGTGTTGTTAAAATCTTCTATATATTTACTAATTTTTGTCTACTTGTTCTAACAGTTACTGAGAGAGAGGTGTTAAAATTTCCAACTGTGATTGAGTACTTGTCTATTTAGCTCTTTGGTTCTATTAGTTTTTGATTCATGTATTTTGAACCTCCATTATTAGGTTCATACATATTTAGGATTACTTTATCTTCTGATAAATTGGTCCTTTTATGTTTATCAAATGTCCCTCTGATAATACTCCTTGTCTTGAAGTCCACTCTGCCTCACATTAATAGACCCACTCCAGCCTTCTTATGCTCCATGTTTATAGAGTATATATTTTTCTACCCTTTCACTTTCAATCTGTGTCTTTAAATAACCTCTCCTGCAGACGGCATATGGTTGGGTCTTGTTTTTTTATCCGGTCTGACAGTTTCTGCCTTTTGATAGAAGTATTTGGTCAATTTAAATTTAATGTAATTATTGATATGGTTGATTTTAATCTCTCATCTTGTTGTTCCATATTAAAAAAAATTACTCTGTTCTTTCTTTCCAGGCTTCTTTTGGATTAATCAAACAATTTTTAGTATTTCATTAATTTTATAAATTGTGTTTCCAGTTATTGCTCATGATGGTGATTTTGTTTTAAGGGTAAGAACATGGGAATTTGATTGAATAATTAAATTCACTCAGAACATCATTTACCAATGGGGATATCTAAAGCTGGTTATGCAGACCTAAATGAGAAGCAAATATATCTAGTAGCAAAATTAAAAAACACATGAATTATGGTTGAGAATCCAGAGCTGAGTCTGCATGCATTTGGATATTCTCCTTGAATTAGCCTTAAGATGTAGATCCTTGTATCACTGACTTTCTTTCAAGGTACCCCTACATGTGAGCAATTTCTATGTTCACTTATTTGTTCAAAATTTATTTTCTGAAATGCCTACTATGTCCAAGGTGAGGTAATCACTATGAAGGATAAAAGTTGAATAAGAAAAGGTTCCTAACTTCAAAAGCATGCAGTTTAGTCAAAGGAATAAGTACAGAAATAACTAATTCTCATAAAGCACAAAGTATAATATCTGACATAAAATAAATGTTCAATAAATGTTAGTAATAAAAATTTAAGTTCTTATTATACATACAGTAATGTATGAAGTACCATAAGTGAGAAATAAAAAAGAAAAACCTATTGTCAATTTGGAAGGATACTGTAACTTACTGGAGGGGGCAGGTGGATCAGCAGGTATTTCATGAATGAGGTGGTATTTAAGGTGGTCCTTGAAAGATGGGTAGGATTCTGACAGGCAGAGATGTGAGGAGAAGGTATATCAAGAAAAGGAAACAATGAACAAATGTATGGAGGCAGGAAAATGGAGGGGAGTATTTAAGGATTAGTGGATACTTTGGTTTACATGTAAACACAGGGTTCGTAAGGGTAAAAGTAGATAATAAGGCTGGAAAGTAGGTTGGATCCAGGCCATTAAGTACCTTAAATGATAAGTCAAGGAGCTGGAAGTTAATTCAGTGAGGTAATAGGGAAGCACTGGAGGTTTCTGAACAGGGAAATTTAGTGATCAGAGCAATGCTTTATGAAGCTTTATCTGGAAGCAGTACATAAAGTCTAGAAGACTGGAGAGACTGGGCAGAGACTACCCACCAGGTATGCCATTAATGGGTTAGAAGTGTGCCTAAAAATGAATCCCTTCAGCCCTCAGGGCTTCAGGGGATTTGTGCAGCTGTAGCCTCAGGGCCAGCCATGGCCAGCCATGTCCAGCCATGTCCAGCCATGAGGAGGCATGATTTTTTATCCCAATGAGCTATACAAATTTTAATAATTTTCCAAGTGTGTTATGATGTGAAAGAAGCACTAGACCAGAAAACCAGAGAAGACCAGGAAGGGTAGCAACACAGATGTGATATCATGGGCAGCTGAACAGCCTTCAGGGTAACAGTGGTAGGAATGACTTTGAGATTAACGGATGTGAGAAACATCAGGAGGGCAGAATTAACAGGATTTAAAGATTGACTGAATGTACAGAAATTTCTCTTTAATTTTGCTCAAAATAATTGCAGAGAAATTCCAATGTTTAAAAAAGTCTAGGGTATGGTAAAGCTAATAGTAGGTAGTAGAAGTATAGATAGAGGTCATCAGCATTGAGAAGAGAAACTCTGATATCCAAGTAATTGGCATGGAAGTTCACATAACTGAAGATAGAGGCCGGAAGAATGTAAATTCTTATAAGCATCTCCGAAATGCTCGAGAAAAGTATATAAGTCTCTCAGGAATAAACAGGATTGCTCAGCAATCTCATGCTTACTCAGGTCCTTTTCTTCGGCTTCCAGCACTGACAGAACATTAGGAAGGGGGTAAGGCAGAGAGACGGGTGAAGGAGGAGATGGTTACATTTAGGTCACAGCCAACACTTGAGCTGCAGAGTTAAAACGGAGGAAAGGCATGAGAGGGAGATGGATCCCACTGCATTTTCCCCCACTTCTTAAAAATATCTTAATACCTTTTAGTGGACAATTAAGTAATTTTTAGCATATACACAGTTATGCAACTCTACATGCCATTTCATTTTACCTGACTGTGGTAAAAAAAAAAAAAGCAAATATAAAAACTGAGGATGTTTCTAACCACAGAAACTCCACAGCACTGGGTTGGAGTCATGGCTTTACCGATTTATTTGAACTCCACGGAAGGACTGGTAGCTCTACTACCTTTAGTTCAAGAGAAATGCATTATATTTGGAAATAAGAATGAGAATTTTTACAAAGAAAGGAGGAAGTAGCAATTCCTGGAGGAATTTTTATTTTTTCAGGTAAAACCTTTTATTTGTTAACTGTATCCTGTAGGAACATTTAGTTTTCGCAGTGTGATAAAAATAATTGGGCTTCCCAGGTGGCGCACTGGTTGAGAGTCCGCCTGCCGATGCAGGGGACACAGGTTCGTGCCCCAGTCCGGGAAGATCCCACATGCCGCGGAGCGGCTGGGCCCGTGAGCCATGGCCGCTGAGCCTGCATGTCCGGAGTGTGTGCTCCACAACGGGAGAGGCTGCAACAGTGAGAGGCCCGTGTACCACAAAAAAAAAAAAAAAAAAAAAAAAAAAAAAATATATATATATATATATATTAAAAATAATCATTTCTATAGCATGACCCCAGGTGAACTTGGGCTCCAGAGGCTCCACCTTCCACCTGCTTTGCACCTCATCTGTACCTTTGTGGAGATTCTCCAGGGGCTCCAGCACTCCCCTCCGGAAGGAGGCCATGGGATCTTGAACACAGGACCGAAGGCTCAGCATGCTCTGTAGGTGAGGCTCCCGGAGAAGCTGCTCCCGATAGGCCGCCAGCTGCGGTGAGCGGCAGAGCAGGGCAGCAACATTGTGGACGAATTCCGGCACCAGGCAGGTGTAGGCATTATCTGCTTGGCAATAGTGATAGGCAACCACCTAAAAAAGAAAGATGAGAACACAGGTTTATCAGTAGCAAGAGCAACGGTCATGGCTACTGTACAATCATTCTCTAACACTGTCTTCTGTCTCCCCACTCCTCAACTTCTTCAAGTAAAAATAAAAGCTGCTAAACTTCGAAACTGCCTGATTTATCTAAGATCAGAAACTTGACCCAATATTTCTCTTGTATATGTATGGTATCATAATTCGTAATTAAAATTTATAAATACAAATTGAGTTTTCCCTCTGGATTATAAGAAATAGGAAGCAGGCCTGAGAATAAAGATTTATATTAATCGCTCTAATATTTATTCAGCATAGAGTAGTAGAGAAAAGAGTCTGATACTGTAACAAAGCATTAGGGATAAAATAACCAGAGAAATACCATATGTTAGACTCAACAAACATATGCTCCTAAGGCGTATTTTAAAAATTATTAAAAAATTATAATTTCATTATAAACAGTCTTATAAAAAATAAAATGACTCAGACTTAAGAATTATCACCAAGTATTTCCTGAGCACCCAGAGATAGAGAGAATCAGAATTAAATAACAGGAAGCAGAAAAGGAGTGAGATTTTTGTCAGATGCAGGTGTTAAATTCAAAGAACTTAGAAAATGTATGCATCTTAATACCATTCACGGTCTGGCCTGTCAGGCTGGAACCTGCAATTTTAAGCTCTGTGTTTTTTTTTGTTTGTTTTGTTTTTTGTTTTTTGCCGTACGCGGGCCTCTCACTGTTGCGGCCTCTCCTGTTGCAGAGCACAGGCTCCGGATGCGCAGGCTCAGCGGCCATGGCTCACGGGCCCAGCTGCTCCGCGGCATGTGGGATCTTCCCGGACCGGGGCACGAACCCGTGTCCCCTGCATCGGCAGGCGAACTCTCAACCACTGCACCACCAGGGAAGCCCTGTTTTTTTTTCTTTTGTTTGTTTGAATTTGCACAGGGTTCGCTCTATACCTTCTGGTTGTTCCCTCTGCCTCAAGGGCAAGTGCAGAGGGTGATTTTAATCTAGACCACTCTGTTGGCTCAAGTACTACCTACAAAAGTGATGGGATTGTGTAGATAACAAGAAACTGCAGGGGAGATTCAGCCTGAATGTATGGAAAGCATTGACATGGTGCTCAGAACATACAAGCGCACAGTAATGTTAGCCGATGCCACTACCACCATCATCATTGCCTTACTTCTTGTCCTCTTCCATCACATCATCTCCATCAACATCACGGTCATCATCAAGGTTCTGTATACCCTCTCCTTTTCAGCTACTGGCTTTGTACCTACAGGCATTTGAAATTTGCCCTAGGAGCATGCATAGATATACCACTGGGACCCCAGCTCCTCAATCATCTCTCAGAGAACAGAGTCATTCACGAAAGTGTTCTGCTTTGAAATGACTCTTAATCTAGCTCTTTAACAAATGCTGGGGTTTCCCTGGTGGCGCAGTGGTTAGGAGTCCGCCTGCCAATGCAGGGGACACTGGTTCAAGCACTGGTCTGAGAAGATCCCACATGCTGGGGAGCAGCTAAGCTCGTGCACCACAACTACTGAACCTGTGCTCTGGAGCCCACGAACCGCAACTACTGAGCCCGTGTGCCACAATTACTGAAGCCCATGTGCCTAGAGCCCGTTCTCCACAACAAGCGAAGCCACCACAGGGAGAAGCCTGTGCACCACACCGAAGAGTAGCCCCAGCTCACCACAACTAGAGAAAGCCCACATGCGGCAACAAAGACCCAACGCAGCCAAAAATAAATAAATAAGTAAATACGTAAATTAAAACAAAACAAAAACCCCAATGCTGGAAATGTCACTTTTTAAAAAACACCTGAAATTGTTCTCATTAAGCATTAAGAAAACTGAACGATACAGGAAATGTTAGGACACATGTAAAGCTGAGGATAGGAATTGCTTGTGAGTGAAGCCATGATGTCTGAGCACAGTGTGCAACTGGCAATGAGGAGGTGTACTTAGAAATCTCCACTCCTTTCTGTAGACAGATTGATTACAGCTTTATTACGGACCTTAAGCACAACATAAGGAACCCAAAGAGAAAACTTGGCAGCAATCCATCTGTGCTCTCAATGAACGGTGAATGTCAATGGTTATGCCCACAAGGACACAAATCTCCACTTTATAAAAAGCAAACAGCAAACCTCTGAATCAATATGAACTTTCATCGTATTTTACCTCAATTGATTTCATATGTCCAGGCAGAGCACAGCTGAGCAAATCACCTGTAACTTACCCCTTACCTAAAGTAACGGGATAGGAGTTTGAACATAAAAATTCTGAAATTTAGGAAGACGGTTCTTTTACTGATTTCATTAAAAATCATCTGCGCTCTTGGCTGTATGAGGTTTTATCTAACAAAGATCATTGCTAAGGTTGCCCATCTGTGGCTGCCTTTCTTTCTTTTAATTAAAAAAATTTTTAGGCATTCTAAATATAAAATCTCGATTCCTCTGAAGAATTCAGGCAGAAAGACCATTCAACATCTTCATGAAATTTGTAGTTTGATTCAGAATTGATCATCTACTAGACATTTCAAAGCAGCTACATAGTATGTAAATGTACACACAGTCTGTCAAAAACACTTGGTACTTCCCCTTAAATTGTCTATTGACATTATCTACAACTTTTCCTACATATACAAATAGGAAACAAGTCTGGGAATGCAGTTTTTTCCTGCATTCTCTCATTGTACTAGTGTTCAGTGATGGATAATAGATCACTCCCTTCAGCTCTGAGGAAGTCATCACAGCCACCCATACTCAGTCACTATTATTACAACTTCTTGGAAATGGTTCAGAATTAGTCCACCCTCAATAAATCAGCAGGTAAAACCTTTCTGCTTGGTGAACTCTTGTCTCTCACAGTGACTTGTTGAAATTTCATTTTCAGCTATGTTTTTCTTATGTTATTAATTTTTTTCATCTCACATTTTCCTTATGTTAAATCTCTATATTTTTGATTAAAACAATTCTATCCAAAATATATCTAATATGACCAAAACTGTAGTATTTCTTTGAAGAGGACAGTGAGTAACTTTTAGATTACAGCTGTGAGGGAAGAAAAAAAAGGCCAGGTTTGTAGACTATACAGAACAAACAAACAAACAAAAAGACTGGAGGTCAGTATCGCCTTGGGTATAAAAAGGTTTTGATTTAAAGCTATACACAAGAAATGATACAACTAAGCAAAATCCTCATCAAAGGCCTTAATCAAATGATTGAATGGCAGCAAACCTGTCAGGCTTGTGTTAAAAGTCCCAGGCCTTCACTCTTTAAAGATTCTTTTCTACTTCAAATGAATAATCTGTGACAGGATTAAGCTAATCTCACATAAAGAAAAGGCAGCTTTGAATATCTGGAACTCATTTGGACATAAAAATTTAATTTACATCATGACTGGCATTTGCATTACTTAAATTCTAATGTTGTCATTGACCTTCCTTCAGGTCTGCTCTCATATTCTTATTCCCTGTTTCCTTCTCATCACTTCTTGAATGCCCTGCCCTCACCACCACCTGATTGATTTCTTTTTTTTTTTCTTTTTTTTTTCTGCGGTATGCGGGCCTCTCACTGTTGTGGCCTCTCCCGTTGCGGAGCACAGGCTCCGGACACGCAGGCTCAGCGGCCATGGCTCACGGGCCCAGCTGCTCCGCGGCATGTGGTATCTTCCTGGACGGGGGCACGAACCCGTGTCCCCTGCATCAGCAGGCGGACTCTCAACCACTGCTCCACCAGGGAAGCCCTCCTGATTGATTTCTGACTCAGCGCATCCCTTCCAACACTTCGGGTTACTTTGGCTTTTCGTGTTTCTAGGGACCTGAAGGCTCAGCGTCAAAAACTACTTTCTCTGCCTTTTCTCCTGTCCCTCAACCTGACTCTAATCCCCATCCTGGGACTGGAAGCTAGGAATAGCTCCAGACTTGGGTTCGGCCTCAGTAATTTTCCAGCTTGGAGCTCTAACTTTTTTTTTTGTCAGTAGGACTTTTATTTATTTTTTAAAACTTTTTTTTTTTTTTTTTTTTTTTTTTGCGGTATGCGGGCCTCTCACTGTTGTGGCCTCCCCCGTTGCGGAGCACAGGCTCCGGACGCGCAGGCTCCGGACGCGCAGGCTCAGCGGCCATGGCTCACGGGCCCAGCCGCTCCGCGGCATATGGGATCCTCCCAGACCGGGGCACGAACCCGTATCCCCTGCATCGGCAGGCGGACTCTCAACCACTTGCGCCACCAGGGAGGCCCCTATTTTTTAAAACTTTTTATTTTGAGCTAATTTTAGACTTAAATGTTGCAAAAAGATGTGAGTTTCCGTATATCCCTTACCCAGCTTCCCTTAACATTTTATATAACCATAGCATAATTATCAAAACCAGGAAATAACACTGGCACAACACTATTAACTAAAGGCAGTATTCGAATTTTGTCAGTTTTCCACAAATGACCTTTTTCTGTTCCAGCATTCTATCTAGGACCCCGTGTTGCATTTAGCTGTCATTTCTCCTTAGACTCCTGTAGCCTGTAAGAACTCCTCAGTCTTTGTCTTTTATGACCTTGACACTTTTGAAGAGTCCTGATCTGTTATTTTGTTGAATGGGTTTGTCTAATGTTTTCCTCATATTCCAACTGAGACTTTTTCGCAAGAATATCACAAAAACAAAACAAAACAAAAAAGCAGATCAATAAAAGGGCTTCCCTGGTGGCGCAGTGGTTGAGAGTCCGCCTGCCAATGCAGGGGACACGGGTTCGTGCCCTGGTCCGGGAAGATCCCACATACCGCGGAGCGGCTGGGCCCGTGAGCCATGGCTGCTGAGCCTGTGCGTCCGGAGCCTGTGCTCCACAACGGGAGAGGCCACAGCAGTGAGAGGCCCGCGTACCGCAAAAAAAAAAAAAAAAAAAAAAAGAATACCACAAAAACAATGTTGTGTCAATCTCAGTGGATCATGTAATGGGGTTCATGATGTTGACATGTCTTGTTACTGGTGATGCTGACCTTGATCGCTTGGCTAAGATAAAGGTTTCTTCTATGTTTCTCTACTGTAAAGTTACTGTCTTACCCTTTGTAGTTAATAAATATCTTGGGGGAGATACTCTGAGAGAATGCAAATCCTGTCTCTCCACAAATTTTTGCCCACTACTTTTAGTATCCATTGGTGGATGTTGTCTGCAACGTTATTATTATTGTGACGTTGTACAACACGGTGACTATAGTTAACAATACTATGTTGTATAGTTGAAAGTGGCTAAGAGAGTAGATCCTAAAAGTTCTCATCACAAGAAAAAATTCTGTAACTACGGGAGCTGATGGGTATTAACTAAACTTAGTGTGGTAATTGTTTCACAATATACACACATATCAAATCATTATGCTGTACATCTTTAACTAATACAATGCTATATGTCAATTCTATCTCAATAAAACTGGGGGAAAAGCACTATGAGAGATAAAATATAAGATGTTGGTACAACATATCTAAGTAACTTAGGAGAGCCAGAGAAGTCTTCTTGAAAGTAAAACTTAAGCTGAGATCTAAAGGATGAGGTGGAGTGAACGCACAGGAGTGCCCCAGGCAGAGGAAAGCAATACGTGTAAAGGCCCTCAGGCAAGACACAGCTTTACACTTTCAGGAAATCAGTTTTAGTGTGGCTACAGTGGAAGTGAGCTGGGAGTAGTAGGAGATAAGACAGAGCAGAGGTTTTCATTTGGGGTGGCTCTGATCCCCACGGGACACTTGGCAACGTCTGGAGACAGCTTTGGTTATCACAACCGGGGGTGGGAGGATGCTACTGGATAGTGGGTAGAGGCCAAGGACACTCCTACACATACTACAATAAACAGGACGGCCCCAAACAAAGAATCATCTGGCCCAAAATGTCAATGGTGCTGAGGCTGAGAAAACCTGAGCTAGATATAAAAGGTAAAAGCCCTTTATGCTAATACATGTGATGTTTCAAGAAGGGAGCGTGGATTCCATTTAAGGGCAAGGAGGAGCCACTGACAGGTTTTATGTAGCAAGAACAAAAATATGTTTTAGAAAGATTACTCAGGCTTCAGTATAGAGAACAGACTACAATCTAGTCACTCATTTAACACATATTTCTGTGCAAGGCATTGTGCTAGGAGCTGGGGTTAGAGTGGTGAACAATAATTTAAATACTGACCATTCTGGTGGAGGAGACAGATAAAAAATACAAGATTGACAGAGGAATAAATAAGGTTGTTTCCCATATTCAATATCCTGAATGTAGATGCAATCTGGGTCTCACTATAAAATTTCAGTGTTAATTTTTAGAGGAAAAACGCCCTAGACACATTTTATAAAACATCATCTATAGGTTACTTGTTTAGTTCTGATCACATTTCTCCTAAAATGTAAATCTTTAAAAAAATACCCAACTGGAACACAAACCAAATCTTATACTTCACTGTTGTCATTTTTTGTTTTTCTCTCTCCATGTGTGTATGTATGGCTTAAGTCTTTGTCTTATGCTCAACACACACATGTGAACTGCTGAAATGATCACTTCTTTGGCTGATAGCTTTAACAGTAGCAGCAACAATCTCAGGAACCATATCACTTGACATCCTCCTGATTTAGTACAGAACTAGTCTCTTGGCAAGGATAACATTTCCGTTTTCTTTCTTTCATAGATTTCCTTCGGTGAAAAAAACCTTTGCTTTTTGTGTCACTGTGACACTTCTTAAAATTAGCTGGCTTCTCTAATTAGCTTATTTCAGATGTATTAGCTTCTTAATCTAAGGACTAACCTAGTGACAACTTACCTAATGTGACAAGAGCTTCTAGTTGCATAAAAACTTTTTTTAAAGACTTTTTTTGGGATGTGGACTGTTTTTAAAGTCTTTATTGAATTTGTTACAATATTGCTTCTGTTTCATATTTTGGTTTTTTGGTCGCAAGGTGTGTGGGATCTTAGCTCCTCAACCAGGGAAGCTAAGCTATGCGAACCCACCACCCCTGCATTGGAAGGTGAAGTCTTGACCACTGGACCACCAGGGAAGTCCTGCATAAAAACTTTTTGAAGAAGAATTTTAGGTCAGCAAAATTTCTGAAAGGTGTCCCTTCATTATGACTTCCTTACTTTAAAGCCACATTCAATTATCGATAGATTTTCCAAAAGAACACTAAACAAAATCCTTCCTGTCACACTACGGGGGCAGCACAGTGGTTAAAAGCATGGACTCTGGAGCCTGCCTGCCTCCGTTTAAATCTGGTTTCAAGTCACGTACTAGTTATCTCAGCAAGTTGTGTAACCTCAGAGTCTCTGTTTATCTGTAAAATGGGGAGAAGAAGAAGACTCACTTCATTGGGGTGAATACTGGCTCTGTATCCTAGCTCTGCCGTTTACTAACAGTAAGACCTTGGGAAAATTAACTATCACTGAAGCACAGTTTCCTCATCTGTAAAATGGGGATGATAATGACCACCTCACAGGCTTAAGAATGAAGAAGTGAAATAACAAATATAATGTAAAAAGTACTAAGCTCAACACACATTAAGCCCTCAGTAAATGGAAGTCAGCCTCTCCTTGTCTGGAGAATTCTGCATGTATGATCACTTGGTGGCAACAGACCGAAAGCCTGGAAAATCTATGGTTGTTATAAAGTCACACACCCAGGAAAGGCCCCGCATGAGATCTTTGCACCGCTCTACTGTGATTATACTTCAGAACATGTAAGATTAACTGGAAATATATTTAAGAGATGTACACCTAGCAAAACCTGTTACTTCAAGTGGGAAGTGTTTCTTCAATAAATAAAATTGCTCTAAAGTTGTGACAAGAACTCTTCAATGTCCTCAATTATGAAGAAGCATAAGAAGCAGCAAGCATACTACGAAATACCAATGATAATTAATGATATACAAGCACCAACACTAAGAACTCTGGCTAGCAAATCAAGAAGCTTTTCAAGGATACTTTTAATTCTCATATATTAGCTTACTTTATCAAAATACTAACTGGTTTGAAAAGATAATTTCTGCTTACCAGTTTGTTACAGATGAGAAGCAAGATTGTTGGCTTCTGCTCTACGCTTCTACAGCACAAACTTACACCTGAACTGCGACCTGTGGCACAATTACTGGGATAATATTCAATTTTAATCTAAGGGGCCATTTGTTTTAGATTTTTTTTTTGTTTAGTGTAAACTTCACAATATTCCATCTCTAGGCGTAAACAGATATATTTATCTTTTGCTTAAGGAAGAAATAAGGGTGAAATTTTAAATATGTTCCTTGAGTAAGTGTAAATAATCACTAATTTCTCACTTATAATATTTAACATTTTCCAAATATTGAACTAAACATCAATTTTAATCTAAAGGGCCATTTCTTATATAATGTTTAATATAAATTAAAAAATATCCCATTTCTAGGTACAAAAGACATTTATTTATATTTTGCTTAAGGAAGGTATATCCATGGAATTTAAAATGTGATCACTTTTCAAGTAAGTATAGTCACTAATTACCTACTAAAAATAAATAACATTTTCCAAATATTGAACATAAACATCTTGGGACTTTTTCTCTTGATGAGAGAGAGGCTAAGAAGTGACAACATGGGGAGACTTCCTTTTTAGCACTCATCACCATCTGACATATTACATATTTGTTAATTGGCCTTTTCCCACCACAAAAATGTGGGCTACATAACAGCAGGGATTGTGCCTGTCTTGTTCACTGCTTTAACTTCAATCTTGTGTTATAGGCATTCCAAGCATATATTCTAAATGAATAAATAAATGACTGTGATGATGAAAGCTCTTCAGCATTTGTGTATTTCTTTTCTTTTTTTTTTTAGCACTTGTATATTTCTAAGATGACAGTTATTCTGATTGTTCTAAAGAAGAGGCAGGAGTCAGCTTACATGGAATATTTGGAAAAGTAAAACAAAGATGTCTTTTTTTCTTTTTTTTTTTTTTGGCTCCACTGGGTCTTCGTTGCTGTGCACGGGCTTTCCTTAGCTGCAGCGAGTGGGGGCTACTCTTTGTTGCGGTGCACGGGCTTCTCATTGCAGTGGCTTCTCTTGTTGCAGAGCATGGGCTCTAGGTGTGTGGGCTTCAGCAGTTGTGGCACGCGGGCCCTAGAGTGTGCAGGTTTCAGTAGTTGCGGTGTGTGGGCTCAGTAGTTGTGGTGCGCTGGCTCTAAGGCATGTGGGCTTCACTAGTTGTGGTGCACAGGCTCAGTAGTTGTGGTGCGCAGGCTCAGTAGTTGTGGCTTGCAGGCTCTAGAGCAGAGGCTCAGTAGTTGTGGCACACGGGCTTAGTTGCTCTGCGGCGTGTGGGATCTTCCTGGACCAGGGATCGAATCCGTGTCCCCTGCACTGGCAGGTGGATTCCTAACCACTGCGCCACCAGGGAAGTCTCCCAGAGATGTCTTTTAAAGTTGCACTGAGTTAGCAATGAATATAAGGGAAATCTCAGACTGTTTTCAGAAGCCCATTTATAAATGGATGTGTACCAATAAGTGGGGACAATTGAAAACGTATTTGGGGGAAACATGCTGTTTCTGGCTGTAAGCTGGACAGGATTTCTATGAGGAAGTTAGAACCTTATGACATTGAAGATAGCTCCCTGTTCCTCATTACTAATTAACCATGCCAAGAGATTTCTTTAAATACTGGAGACAGGCATTCTGCACTCTATACTTCTCCTTAAAATCCTCAAAAATAAGGAGAATAAGAAACAGAAATGCAAACCCCATTGATTAGGAATATCTATCTCTAATCTTAGATTATAATATATAAAGATGGAAAGTAGATGTAGGATTAAATAACCTAACAGACAGAAGAAGGTGAAACAAATGCCGGCTGGGGTTAACAACAGAAAGGAGCCAAATCATCTGTCAAACCTCAGAAAAGCACAAGAGTTAGAAGCACCAGGTACTATGGAAGATGGGGGTGAGGAAGGAAGTTGCAAACACAGAAATTATTTGAACTTTATATAAAGAGCAGTTAGATTCCCAGATATCCATCCCTATCCTGCCCAGCCAGGTGACTACCTTCCCCCAAACCCACAGGAAAGAGAAATTAAAATCACTAGAGAAACTAAACCAGAGAATCTAGACTTAGGAACACCAGACACAGAATAGGTGAGGATCAGGTGCAGGACTGAAAACAAGGGGCTTAGGTAAAAGGCTGCAACCTAAATGATGAAACTCCGCCACCTTCTCCTACTAGCTCCAGAACGTTGGTGACCAAGTTATACATCCTCCAGGAAATTGGTGGATTCTTTGCTAGAAAAGATGAACAGTGCAAGGAAAAAACTTATGGACACTGACTTCTGGGTTTTCCCATAAAGGCTGGTGGGTCATCTTAATGCTCTATAGTTAAGCTCTCAATATATACAAGCTTCCATCAGTTTTTCGGTGCCTAACTATTAAGGAAGAGATAAGAGAACATGCTGCATCTATAAAACAAAAACAGTATGCTATAAAAAAGAGGGGAACAGGGACTTCCCTGGTGGTCCAGTGGTTAAGACTCTGTGCTTCCAATGCAGGGGGCTTGAGTTCAATCCCTGGTCAGGGAACTAAGATCCCACATGCCATGCAGTGCTGCCAAAAACTAAAATTAAAAAAAAAAAATCTCAGCTTCCCTGGTGGCACAGTGGTTAAGAATCCACCTGCCAATGCAGGGGACACAGGTTTGATCCCTGGTCTGGGAAGATCCCACATGCCGAGGAGCAGCTAAGCCCGTGCACCACAACTACTGAGCCTGTGCTCCAGAGCCCGTGAACCACAACTACTGAGTCTGCACGCCACAACTACTGAAACCCGTGCGCCTACAGCCCATGTTCCGCAACAAGAGAAGCCACCGCAGTGAGGAGCCCATGCACCGCAACGAAGAGTAGCCCCTGTTTGCTGCAACTAGAGAAAGCCTGCGTGCAGCAATGAAGACCCAACGCAGGCAAAACAAAAAAAAAACAAAAAAAAACAACAAAAAAAACCCAATTAAAAAAAAAAAGAAGGGAACAACTGGGGGAAAAAAAGACCTATTGGAAATTAAAACTATGATAGCCAAAATTTTTTTTGTGAAAGGATTGAAAGGTAATGTTGAGGAAATCTCCTAAAAGTGGATAAAACAAATAGGAAAACAGAAATATAGGAAACAGAAAAGTTAAGAAGAGTAACAATATAGGAAATCTAATTTTTGACTAAAAGGAGTTGTAGAAGGAGAGAACAGAGGAAGTGGTGGTGAGAAAATTTTCAATAAATACTACAAAAGCATTTCCCTGAATCAAAAAATATCTCCAGGGCTCACTAGGTACCAACAGAATATGAAAAAAAGACCCAAGAACAGTGGTGATAAAAAGACGATTCTAAAAGCTTCTGGAGAGAAAAAAGGTATATATAAAGAATTAAGAATAAGAATAGCACCATATTATTTAATAGCAATACTGGAAGTTCAAGATGGATGCCTTCAAAATCCTGAGGGAAAATAATTTTTAACCTAGAATTATGTCAAACAAAGAGTAATGTATGAGAATGGAATAAAGATGCTTTTAGGAACGTTAAGTCTCAAAAAACTTACCTCCTATGCATTCTTTCTTAGGAAGCTACCAGAGGACGTGCTCCGTCAAAATAAGGAATACAATCAAGAAAGACGATGACATGGGATCAAACACAAAAGGGAAGTTAACAGGAATTTCCAGGATAACAAGTAGGTGGTAAGACTTGAGAGCATCCTAGGTCCAGATTAGCTTGATGGAGAGCTCTAGGATTTCCAGGGGGGGAAAAATGTAACTGATGTGGAAAACTATACTGAGAGGCATTTTACAAAGCATTAAGGCTTATGGAATGACAGCCATAGTTTTGAAGAAAAATAAGCAAATTTTACAATGAGGCATTTCATAACCCAGGAAAAACAAAACTGCTCAAGAAGAAAATGTAATCCTTGGTTCCACAGTGAACCATATTTGTGTAGTATTAATACTGAAAATACTGTAACATGGATTCAGACTAAAATCATGATATAACTGTACTGAGATGGTAGAGGGAGGAAGGAAGGTGAAAGAGCTAACATTCTCAACATCCATAATAAGAAGCAATAGATAATGTACAAAACTGATCAAAAAAGTTATAGCAGTATATGAATATTATTTAGAAACATGGAGGTAAAGATCAGAGAAACATCTCCAAATGTTGAAAGTAGCTGCCTTTGGGGAGAGGGTGGGCTCAGGAGGGGAAAAGAATTTCTGGTTTTTATTATAAGTCTTTGAACATTATTTGATTTCCTAAACTATGTATATATGTTACTTTGATAAAAATAGAAAATTAAAATGCAAACATATAAAGAAGTTATGGATAGTGTGGTATAGCAGGAAGAGTTTTGAGCTAGGAATGAAAATACAAAGCTATTGATTACTTATACTGTGATCTTGGGTAAATCATACAACTTCTTTGAGTCTCAATTTCCTTATCTATTCATTGTGGAACTTTGGTTATTTCTAAGGGCCTTTCCAACAATAAGGTTCTGATTCCATAATAACGAAGTATTTTTCTAGGAACAGCAAAGAGAGAGAAACTTTTCTCCATGTTCTCATGGTCCACCTGTACATACTTTTGTTCACTTTGCCAGGGGTCTCCCTACCATTGCCCCCTTGATGTTAAAATGGAACTAGCATGCCTGCAACCTGAGAATCCTATTGTACCTGCGAGGCTAGTCTTCGCATGGCCTCCTCCTGCCGCCTCCGCATTTCTGGAGTTCCTGGGCAGCTTCCACTGGTGATGGATGAGTGGGCTGAAGGTGGCTGTGTGAGTGGCAGCTCTCTGTTGGCATCCACATCTGTATTAAAAAGATGAGATGTTTGCATCAGATAATCATAAAACTCTAAAGAAAGACTGGTTAAATCCCATTTGTTCTTTGATCCAGCAATTCTACTCCTAGGGGTATGTACCCAAGAGAATTAAAAACATATGTCCACGCAAAAACCTGTACATAAATGTTCAAAGAAGCAGGATTCATAATAGCCCCAAAGTGGAAAGGACCCAAATGTCCATCAACTGATGAATGGATAAAAGGTGGTACAGCCTCACAATGGAACATTACTCAACAATAAAAAGAAATGAAATACCAATATATGTTACAACATGGATAACCCTTGAAATGTTACACTCACTCAAAGGAGCCAGTTACAAAAGACCATATAGTATACGATTCTATTTATTTGAAATGCCCAGAATACGGAAATCCATAGGGACAAAAAGCAGATTAGTGGTTACCTAGGGGTAGAGATAGGGATTTAGGGGGGAAATGAAGACTGACTGCTAATGGGCATGGGATTTCTTTCAGGGGGGAATGAAAAAGTTCTAAGATTATGGTGATTGCTGCACAACTCAGTGACTACAGTAAAAAGCAGTGAATTGAACCATTTAAATGGGTGAATTATGCGGTACGTGAATTGTAGCTTAGTAAAGCTGTTTTTTTAAAAATTCCATTCGTTCATGTTATTTAGGTAACATCTTAACTACTACTAGAAATTATAGACTCTATTTATAAATACAGACCATATTTTAAAAATGGGTACAAAATTAGTAGACTCTTATTTGATGGTCAATAGCTACTAAAAAGGAGAAGAAATAGGGGAAAATAGTTCTCATTTAACTCCCTACCAGTAGGACTTAATTGAGACTTCTTCCATCCAACTGGCAAAGTAAATTCCCTGGCCAGTGCATAGAGTTCTGAATAAACTGTAGGAGGGTAGGTGTGGGAGACGGCTGTGAAAAAGACTGAAGAAATGTGCGCAGTAAAGTTCAGTGACTGTCACTGTATCATGCCTGTTGTTCACTCCCTCTGTCCACCCCATTCCCCCTTATCTGGTTTTGTGGGTAATCAGTGTCTGAGTACCTTCTGTCTTCTAGCTGTTCCCTTTTGGAGAGGCCCTCCTTTTTGTCTGGGTGTCTTTACTTTCTGCTTGGTACTCAGAGGACAGTAGAAATAAAAGTTAACAGGGAGGAGAAGTCAGTGTGCACAGCAAACTGGCAACACAGACTTCTGGAATGAGCAGAGTGGGGAGGGTAGGGGTTACTCACTGAACAGCTATTTGGGGGCATGGCAGCTGTTGGCAAATGTCAAATCCAAATGGTAACTACACTGAGACTTTCAGTGATAGGAAAATACAGCCTTGTAATTAGACCGAACTTCCCTAACTACTGTACTGAGTACACTTGTAGTTAATGTAATAATGCCTGGATTACACAACAGGTCCATTTTCACAAAATGTTTCTGTTCTCTGTACGTATGTGTTGGGGGGTGGGTGGTGACGGTGGTGGTAGAGATTGATGGGGGTGTCAGGTTTGGGACGGGGTGTAGGTGGACAGCAGGATGACAGGCTAGTGCCTGCCTTGACAGCTTCTCTGTGCCTTCCCAGGGAAATGACAAGGAGGGGGCGGCTGGGGGCTGGGTGTCTGTGGGGGAAGGACAGAGCCGGGCAATGCAGTGCTGCAGACTAGACTGCTCACGTCTTCCAGAGCAGCGCTGCTCAGCGTGGAGGAGTGAGGGACAGAAGAAAGAATGACACAGGATGCAGAAACGGAAGTGGGGAGCTCCAATAATCCTCACCTATTTTCATTACTACTACAACTGCATCACTGACTTAGGGTTGGGAAGGCCAGTGGGATCCCAAATACCTATCAAAGCTGAATGTAAATTAAACTGTAAAAAATTAAGCCAACTCTCTCTCGACAAGACATCATTCTTATTCACTAATGAAAAAATTCTGCTACTGCCAGTGACATTTCCAGTGCCGGCTCATAGAGTAACAGATCAATGTCGAAAAACAGCTTGCTCTTTATCAACCACTTCTTCTTTTTTTTTTTTTTCTCAAAGAAATATCTTTAAATTGGTTAAGATATATTCAGTTCATATTTGTTTATAGAAATAACAGAAATATAAAATAGAAACATACAGATCATTGATTTTTTTTTAAAAAGTAACATTTTTGAGTCCTAATATTTGAAAAGCTTTAACCAAAACCTCGTGAGGATAATACAAGAAAGACAAAACATTTGTCCTCAAAACTAGAAAATTTAATGAGAGAGCCAGTTCTAAAACAAACTGAAGTTAGGTTTTATTATTAATCATTTGCATAACAGAAAATGAAAATTTTACAGATGTGTGTAGCTATTGGGGTAATTTCAAGAGTTGATTTTGTTGTTCAGAATTAATATTTAAATACCAGTAAATGACATCAACCACTTATTCTTGACCATTCTTAAGTGGTTCGGTTAAGATGGCAGAGGTGGAATGTAGTTTGGACATCAAAGCGGACAACAAAAATTATTACATCAAATTACGACAAGGCAATGCTGGTTCTGTGTAGTTCTGATAAATACATAACCACATACTAGATCCCCTTTAACACTGTTTCAAGTTTTCTAAGTTAACTATCAGGCCAAATCTATAGTCTTGACATGTGGACATTTATCACATGAATGGGGTATTTTTAGAGTTTCTCTGGAGGTAAAAGGCAACGGATGTTAGAGAATAACTTAATGAACTATCTTTAAAGGACCTCTGCTTTGGGGAGCACATGGGCTGTTTTCTATTAACTCCTGCTCTCCCAGGCTTAGAGGGGGCACTTCCAGGCACCTTTGCTTTCAGAGAAAGCAGCTCTTCTTGCCCTTGAGCCATGATTCTACCATCTGTTATCTGCAACAGTGGTTGATATATAGAGGAGTCAGAGAGACTATTACCTAGCTGGTTTTCCTTCTCAAATAGTTAACCTCTTGGATTACTCAGATAAGAAGTAGTCTGGTGTGATATTTAAGCTAAGCACTCTAACGAAAATACTGGAATAGGTATGAAAAGTTACTTTCAACCATGCAGACATCTTAGAATCACAGAATTTTAGCACAGGAATGAATCTTAAAGATCACCTAATCCCACTGACTTATTTTACAGATGACAAAAACCGAGGTCTAAAGAATTAAAGTAAAATTCTCAAGGTTACAAAGTATAGTAAGTTTGAGCGCTGGAGCCAAACTGGGGGCTCTTGACTCCCGTGACATTATGCCAATCTACCTCAGAAAAACTGCATCCAGAAACTAAGCATGATACTGCTCTTAAGACATGAATTCTTCCATACCAATTCTTACCATACCCTGGCAAATGGGACTCTTGATCCAACCAGTTTTCTTTCTAGACACTAGTTCTTCTACGTGTCAGATGTCCATAAGTTTACCAGAGGCAATCTGCCCACTTAACGACGTGAAACAGGAATGAATTTCAACAGGAAGCCAGGATGTTTGGAGGGTGTTCAGTGAGTTCCTGTTGAGTCCCCACAGCACCGTGCTAGACTCTGTAACTACAATACTATGATCCCAAACAAACCATTTCTAGCGGTTGTTGTCTGGAAATCTGTGGTGAGCTAGATTATTGATTTGGACTAGCAGGGCAATAGTTTCTTTTTGTTGTCTTATAACTAGCAGAAGCCAGGTAGACTGGTTATAGGAAGAACCCCTATACATTTCTTTTTATCTCCTTTACTCAAGTGAGTTCCATCAATAAGGAGAGGGAGCACAGCAGAATGGATGACACTGGGCTCTGAAACCAGACTGCTTAGGCTCAAATTCTAGTTTCACTATTTACTGGCTATGAAACCTGGGAGGCTTACTTAACCTCTCTGAGCCTTAAACCACTTATCTGTGAAAGGAAGATAACAGGAACTACCTCTCTGAAAGAGATAAGAGGGTTGGATGAATTAATATTTGTTAAGCTCTTAGAGAGTGCCTGGTACTAAGGACCATATAAGTATTTTAAAAACAAATAAACAGGATCCTGATGGCGATCATTAAGCTGCACCCTGCCTGTGATGAAAGAAGCATAAATATATATGAGATCTCAGCATCTTTTCACACAGAAGCAGGAGAAACCCTTCAAGGACACAGTGAAGTTCAAGCCCAAGCAGCGCAACACTGACATCGATCGCAAGGAAATGAAGGCCGCAAACAGATTGTGCCGGTGTGAACAAGAAGCCTGCACACAGGCTGAGCAAAAGCTGACAGTGATGGATGCAAACAAGCTCTTACAGGCAATTGCTGTAGTCATTATCCAAAGGACAGACCAGCCAGCCAGTCAGGAGGGAAGAGGCGTACATTTATGCTGAGAGAAAGGTTTTTTCAGTCACTCTCAGGTGACCGTTGGATACGTGGGTTAAATGTCAACAGAGTATTACATTCTTTCCCTCAACTCTGAGTTAATGGTCCTCACATGCCAGTCAGGTTTTGCAGATCAGAAAATGAAAGGATACAAGACTTAATACAAAGATGCTGGAAAAAATTTCAGAGCAATGAAGCATGGAGTTCTTTATTTTTAAAAACAATTTTTTAGTGGTTTTTTTTTTAACATCTTTATTGGAGTATAATTGCTTTACAATGGTGTGTTAGTTTCTGCTTTATAACACAGTGAATCAGCTATACATTTACATATATCCCCATATCTCTTCCCTCTTGTGTCTCCCTCCCACCCTCCCCTATCCCACCGCATGGAGTTCTTTAAAAAGGGATACATACGTTTGGGGGAGGCATGTGGGCTGTCTGAGGCAATCTGTCTCATCCGTGTTCCATGGCAGCTGAGGGCCACCAGTCTGGAGACAATGGCGGTTTTGCCGAACCCAATGTTTCCCACGATCACTACTCCTTGGTTCACGCTGGCATTTGAACTTTGAAGTTGAGCATCTATTTCATGGAAAACCCAATCCCGGCCAACAAACACTGACTCTGTAGTGATGCTGGGCACTTCAAAGAGCAGCGGCTTCAGGGAGATATCTGGAGGCCTGTAAGGTGCAAAGCGAACTGGAAGGAACAATAAGAGAACACAGAACTTAGGCCAAACCATCAACATTGCGAGAAATAAACAAAAAAAACAGTATGGTTTAGGAGACCACTGGGAGTTATAGTATCATGGTATTCTGGGTTATTCAGAAAATAATAAAACTCTGAATTTTGGTTCTACACAGATAAGCAATGGCACGTGAGCTAGAGCTATTTGATACTGTAGCTGGCAGAACACAAACATAGTTAAAATAGTAATAGTTTGCGTTATAGGCAGAAAGTCAGGGTGATATTCAAAATTATTAAGCAATGGAGATGGCCCAGGTACCAGCAATCAGGATGCCTGCAAAAGTAACAAAATGCAGGGTTCTTAAGGCCTCCTTCTATGCCTGGGGATAACCTTCAAAATGTTGGATTGTGGGGAGATGTAGGGTTGGAGTTTCTGGGGGAGAGGCCGGGGTGTGGCAGGGAACCCAGATGGCTTACAGCATCAGTCCTGTAGAAAGCAATGTAAAGAGAACTTAATTTCTTTAAAAGTACCAATAAAAACAGTAACTCCTTTAAGTTCACAATGGTAGTTTAAAAAAATCTAGTAAGTATATTAAGGGAAGCAAACACCTAAAAACTGTGATGGTTTAAAAGGTTTAAAAGGTTTTCAATATGTTAAGCAGTCAAGGAAGCAGAAACCAAATTTTCATTTAATGTCTCTGCACCTGTAATGCCTGTATTCATGCCAACCGAAAAAAAACACAAAAAATAATTCTGGTTTACACACACATCTTGGGGACAAATCCCTATTGCTTTTCTCCAGATTTTTTTCTGTGCTTATGTAGTTGTGAGATGTGCTAAGGGCCAACCAAGCATGAGCTCTACTTGCTCTCTAAAAACGCATAATAGATATAACCTGGTTTCAATGATCAACCTTCTAATTACATTGATGGTAAAAACAAGTCCTGCCTGACCTCCCTTATCTGAGTTAAATGCCTTCGTAACTCTTTCTTTGTTTTTTTTTGGGCCACGCCGTGTGGCCTGTGGGATCTTAGCTCCCCGACCAGGGAATGAACCCGGGCCCCCAGCAGTGAAAGCCCGGAATCCTAACCACTGGACTACCAGGGAATTCCCTTCTTAACTGTTTCAAGAGTAGTTCTAGATGTATCATTTTTTTCCCATTTTATTATTTATTTTTTAAAAGTTCATTTTCTGTATCATCTACCTTACCATAGTACCTTGACACATAGTAGACGTTAAATAAATGCTTACTGAAAGAATTAATTAAAAACAAGGTATTACACTCTCACCCTATTTTATATTTTGATGAATAAAGTCCAGGGGTGGGAAGGGAATGAGGACAGGAGAAAGGGAAATCATAAAGGGGGAAATTAGATCTATTAATATTGCTTATATTACTCTAGAACAAACTTAAACCACTTCTACATCATAAAGTGGGATCTAGAGATGGCAGCTTACTCGAAAAACACACACAAGCACACTTCATGTAAACACTCATTTAAAACTGTCTGAAAGCCATTAGAATGATAGCTGAGCATTTTCAAAAAGGTAACAATTCCAAAAGTAGTACAAAAATTAAAAATATAAAGCCAAACTCTAATAATAGAAGCAAATTGTTTCCTATGTAAGTTTTAAAATGTCCCAAATTTTCACTAAAAAAAAAAAAAAAAAAGGCTGTGGAGATACACCTACATGGTTACTTATAATTTCCTGATTCACATCTCTTTATCAAAACGTACTCTTTTAAAATACATAATTACCGAATTAAGTGAAAAATTAGACTTTAACTTGCTAAAAGTATTCTTAATTCTAGTGTCTTAGCTAAATAGATTCTATTTTTTCTTAAACATTATTTTATTGAGCCTCACATGCCATAAAATTCACCCTTTTAAAGCATACAATTTGGTGATTTTTAGTATATTCACAAAGCTGCAAACATCACTATTTAATTCCTGAACATTTTCATCATTGCCCCCCAAAAAACCACATACCCATTAGCTGTCACTCTCTAGTCCCCATTTCCCCCAGCCCCTGGCAACCAGAGAATTTCTGTCTTTACAGATTTGCCTCGAGATGGTTCACATATATATTATCATATGATATGTGGCCTTTTGTGACTGGCTTCTTTCACTTAGCATGTTTTTGAGGTTCATCCATGTTGTAGCATGTATCACTACTTCATCCTTTTTATTGCTGAACAATATTCCATTATATGGATATATCACATTTTGTTTAGCCCATTTATCAGCTGAAAAAAATTTGGGCTGTTTCCACTCTTTGTCTATTATGAATCATGCTACCATGAACATTCACGTACAAGTTTCTTTTCTTTTTCTTTTTTAAAATTAATGACTAATTTTTTTAAACATCTTTATTGGAGTATAAGTGCTTTACAATGGTGTGTTAGTTTCTGCTGTAAAACAAAGTGAATCAGCTATACATATAGATATATCCCCATATCTCCTCCCTCTTGCGTCTCCCTCCCATCCTCCCTATCCCACCCCTCTAGGGGGTCACAGAGCACCAAGCTGATCTCCCTGTGCTATGTGGCTGCTTCCCACTAGCTATCTATTTTATGTTTGGTAGTGTATATGTATCCATGCCACTCTCTCACTTCATCCCAGCTTACCCTTCCCCCTCCCCATGTCCTCAAGTCCATTCTCTACGTCTGTGTCTTTATTCCTGCCTTGCCCCTAGGTTCTTCAGAACTTTTTTTTTTCTAGATTCCATATATATGTGTTAGCATACGGTATTTGTTTTTCTCTTTTTGACTTACTTCACTCTATATGACAGACTCTAGGTCCTTCCACCTCACTACAAATAACTCAATTTCACTTCTTTTTATGGCTGAGTAATATTCCATTGTATACATGTGCCACATCTTCTTTATCCATTCATCTGTTGATGGACACTTAGGTTGCTTCCACGTCCTGGCTACTGTAAATAGTGCTGCAATGAACATTGTGGTACATGACTCTTTTTGAATTATGGTTTTCTCAGGGTATATGCCCAGTAGTGGGATTGCTGGGTCGTATGGTAGTTGTTTTTAGTTTTATAAGGAACCTCCATACTGCTCTCCATAGTGGCTGTATCAATTTACACTCCCACCAACAGTGAAAGAGGGTTCCCTTTTCTCCACACCCTCTCCAGCATTTATTGTTTGTAGATTTTTTTTTTTTTTTTTTTTTTAGAGGCCACTCTTCATCGCGAGCAGAGGCCACTCTTCATCGCGGTGCGTGGGCCTCTCACTATCATGGCCCCTCCCATTGTGGAGCACAGGCTCCAGACGCGCGGGCTCAGCAGCCGTGGCTCACGGACTCAGTTGCTCCGCGGCACGTGGGATCCTCCCAGACCAGGGCTCGAACCCGCGTCCCCTGCACTGGCAGGCAGACTCTCAACCACTGCGCCACCAGGGAAGCCCCTGTTTGTAGATTTTTTGATGATGGCTATTCTGACAAGTGTGAGGTGATACCTCATTGTAGTTTTGACTTGCATTTCTCTAATGATTAGTGATGTTGAGCATCCTTTCATGTGCTTGTTGACAATCTGTATATCTTCTTTGGAGAGATGTCTATTTAGGTCTTCTGCCCATTTTTGGATTGGGTTGTTTGTTTTTTGGATACTGAGCTGCATGAGCTGCTTGTATATTTTGGAGATTAATCCTTTGTCAGCTGCTTCATTTGCAAATACTTCCTCCCATTCTGAGGGTTGTCTTTTCGTCTTGTTTATGGTTTCCTTTGCTGTGCAAAAGCTTTTAAGTTTCATTAGGTCCCATTTGTTTATTTTTGTTTTTATTTCCATTTCTCTAGCAGGTGGGTCAAAAAGGATCTTGCTGTGATTTATGTCATAGACTGTTCTGCTTATGTTTTCCTCTAAGAGTTTTATAGTGTCTGACTTTACATTTAGGTCTTTAGTCCATTCTGAGTTTATTGTTGTATACAGTGTTAAGGAGTGCTCTAATTTCATTCTTTTACACGTAGCTGTCCAGTTTTCCCAGCATCACTTATTGAAGAGGCTGTCTTTTCTCCATTGTATATTATTGCCTCCTTTATCAAAGATAAGGTGACCATATGTGCATGGGTTTATCTCTGGGCTTTCTATCCTGTTCCATTGATCTATATTTCTGTTTTTGTGCCAGTACCATACTGTCTTGCTGACTATAGCTTTGTAGTATAGTCTGAACTCAGGAAGCCTGATTCCTCCAGATCCGTTTTTCTTTCTCAAGATTGCTTAGGCTATTCGGGGTCTTTTGTGTTTCCATATAAATTGTGATTTTTTTTGTTCTAGTTCTGTGAAAAATGCCATTGGTAGTTTGATAGTGATTGTACTGAATCTGTAGATTGCTTTGGGTAGTATAGTCATTTTCACAGTGTTGATTCTTCCAATCCAAGAACATGGTATATCTCACCATCTGTTTCTATCATCTTTAATTTCTTTCATCAGTGTCTTATAGCTTTCTGCATACAGGTCTTTTGTCTCCTTAGGTAGGATTATTCCTAGGTATTTTATTCTTCTTGTTGCAATAATAAATGGGAGTGTTTCCTTAATTTCTCTTTCAGATTTTTCATCATTAGTGTATAGGAATGCAAGAGATTTCTGTGCATTAATTTTGTATCCTGGTACTCTACGAAATTCATTGATTAGCTCTAGTAGTTTTCTGGTAGAATCTTTAGGATTCTCTACGTATAGTATCATGTCATCTGCAAACAGTGACAGCTTTACTTCTTCTTTTCCGATTTGGATTCCTTTTATTTCTTTTTCTTCTCTGATTGCTGTGGCTAAAACTTCCAAAACTATGTTGAATAAGAGTGGTGAGAGTGGGCAACCTTGTCTTGTTCCTGATCTTAGAGGAAATAGTTTCCATTTTTCACCATTGAGAACGATGTTGGCTGTGGGTTTGTCATATATGGCCTTTATTATGGTGAGGTAAGTTCCCTCTAGGCCTCCTTTCTGGAGGGTTTTTATTATAAATGGGTGTTGAATTTTGTTGAATGCTTTTTCTGCATCTATTCAGATGATCATATGGTTTTCATCCTTCAATTTGTTAATATGGTTTATCACATTGATTGATTTGCGTATATTGAAGAATCCTCACATTCCTGGGATAAACCCCATTTGATCATGGTGTATGATCCTTTTAATGTGCTGTTGGATTCTGTTTGCTAATATTTTGCCCTGGATTTTTGCATCTATGTTTATCAGTGATACTGCAGTGTAGTTTTCTTTTTTTGTGACATCTTTGTCTGGTTTTGGTATCAGTGTGTTGGTGGGCTTGCAGAATGAGTTTGGGAGTGTTCCTCCCTCTGCTATATTTTGGAAGAGTTTGAGAAGTATGGGTGTTAGCTCTTCTCTTAATGTTTGATAGAATTCACCTGTGAAGCCATCTGGTCCCGGGCTTTGGTTTGTGGAAGATTTTTAATCACAGTTTCAATTTCACTGCTTGTGATTGGTCTGTTTATATTTTCTATTTCTTCCTGGTTCAGTCTCAGAAGGTTGTGCTTTTCTAAGAATTTGTCCATTTCTTCCAGGTTATCCATTTTATTGGCATATAGTTGCTTGTAGTAATCTCTCATGATCCTTTGTATTTCTGCAGTGGCAGTTGTTACTTCTCCTTTTTCATTTCTAATTCTATTGATCTGAGTCTTTTCCCTTTTTTTCTTGATGAGTCTGGCTAATGGTTTATCAATTTTGTTTATCTTCTCAAAGAACCAGCTTTTAGCTTATTGATCTTTGCTATCATTTCCTTCATTTCTTTTTCATTTATTTCTGATCTGATCTTTATGATTTCTTTCCTCCTGCTAACTTTGGGGCTTTTTTTTGTTCTTTCTTCTCTAATTGCTTTAGGTGTAAGGTTAGGTTGTTTATTTGAGATGTTTCTTGAGGTAGGATTGTATTGCTATAAACTTCCTTCCTAGAACTGCTTTTGCTGCATCCCACAGGTTTTGGACCATCGTGTTTTTGTTGTCATTTGTCTCTAGGTATTTTTTGATTTCCTCTTGGGTTTCTTCAGTGAACTCTTGGTTATTTAGTAGTGTATTGTTTAGCCTCCATGTGTTTGTATTTTTTACAGGTTTTTTTCCCTGTAATTGATATCTAGTCTTATAGTGTTGTGGTCAGAAAAGATACTTGATACAATTTCAATTTTCTTAAATTTACCAAGGCTTGATTTGTGATCCGAGATATGATCCTGGAGAATGGTCCATGAGCACTTGAGAAGAAAGTGTATTCTGTTGTTTTTGGATGGAATGTCCTCTAAATGTCAATTAAGTCCATCTTGTTGAATGTGTCATTTAAAGCTTGTGTTTCCTTATTTATTTTCTTTTTGGATGATCCATCCACTGGTGAAAGTGGGGTGTTAAAATCCCCTATTATGACTGTGCTACTGTCGATTTCCCCTTTTATGGCTGTTAGCATTTGCCTTATGTATTGAGGTGCTCCTATGTTGGGTGCATAAATATTTACAATTGTTGTATCTTCTTCTTAGATTGATCCCTTGATCATTATGTAGTGCCCTTCTTTGTCTCTTGTAATAGTCTTTATTTTAAAGTCTATTTTGTCTGATATGAGAATTGCTACTCAAGCTTTCTCTTGATTTCCATTTTTATGGAATATCTTTTTCCATCCCCTCACTTTCAGTCTGTATGTGTCCCTAGGTCTGAAGTGGGTCTCCTGTAGACAACATATATATGGGTCTTGTTTTTGTATCCATTCAGCCAGTCTATGTCTTTTGGTTGGAGCATTTAATCCATTTACATTTAAGGTAATTATTGATATGTTTGTTCCTATTACCATTTTCTTAATTGTTTGGGGTTTGTTATTGTAGGTCTTTTCCTTCTCTTGTGTCTCCTGCCTAGAGAAGTTCCTTTAGCATTTGTTGTAAAGCTGGTTTGGTGGTGCTGAATTCTCTTAGTTTTTGCTTGTCTGTAAAGGTTTTAATTTCTCCGTCGAATCTGAATAAGATCCTTGTTGGGTAAAGTAATCTTGGTTGTAGGTTTTTCCCTTTCATGACTTTAAATATGCGCTGCCACTCCCTCCTGGCTTGCAGAGTTTCTGCTAAAAGATCAGCTGTTAACCTTATAGGGATTCGCTTGTATGTTATTTGTTGCTTTTCCCTTAATGCTTTTAATATTTTTTTTTTGTATTTAATTTTTTATAGTTTGATTAGTATGTGTCTTGGCATGTTTCTCCTTGGATTTATCCTGAATGGGACTCTCTGCACTTCCTGGCCTTGACTGTCTATTTCCTTTCCCATATTAGGGAAGTTTTCAACTATAATCTCTTCAAATATTTTCTCAGTCCCTCTGGGACCCTATAATTTGAATGTTGGTGCATTTAATGTTGTCCCAGAGGTCTCTGAGACTGTCCTCAATTCTTTTCATTCTTTTTTCTTTATTCTGCTCTGCAGTAGTTATTTCCACTATTTTATCTTCCAGGTCACTTATTTGTTCCTCTGCCTCAGTTATTCTGCTATTGATTCCTTCTAGAGAATTTTTAATTTCATTTATTGTGTTGTTTATCATTGTTTGTTTGCTCTTTAGTTCTTCTAGGTCCTTGTTAAACGTTTCTTGTATTGTCTCCATTCTATTTCCAAGATTTTGCATCATCTTTACTATCATTAATCTGAATTCGTTTTCAGGTAGCCTGCCTGTCTCCTTGTTTGATCTGGTAGGTTTTTACCTTTCTCCTTCATCTGCTGTGTATTTCTCTGTCTTCTCATTTTGCTTAACTTACTATATTTGGGGTCTCCTTTTCACAGGTTGCAGGTTCGTAGTTCCCGTTGTTTTTGGTGTCTGCCCCCAGTGGGTAAGGTTGGTTCAGTGGGTTGTGTAGGCTTCCTGGTGGAGTGGACTAGGGCCTGTGTTCTGGTGGATGAGGCTGGATCTTGTCTTTCTGGTGGGCAGGACCACGTCTGGTGGTGTGTTTTGCGGTTCTGTGAACTTACTATGATTTTAGGCAGCCTCTCTGCTAATGGGTGGGGTTGTGTTCCTGTCTTGCTAGTTGTTTGGCATAGCGTGTCCAGTACTGTAGCTTGCTGGTCGTTGTGTGGAGCTGGGTCTTAGCATTGAGATCAAGATCTCTGGGAGAGCTCTTGCCGATTGATATTACGAGGGGCCAGGAGGTTTCTTGTGGACCAATGTCCTGAACTCGGCTTTCCAACCTCAGAGGCTCAGGCCCGACTCCTGGCCGGAGTACCAAGACCCAGTCAGCCACACAGCTTTTGGGAAGTCTGAGGTCTTCTGCCAGCATTCAGTAGGTGTTCTCTAAGTGTTGTTCCACATGTAGATGTATTTTTTTTTTTTTTCCTTTTTGCGGTATGCGGGCCTCTCACTGTTGTGGCCTCTCCCGTTGCGGAGCACAGGCTCCGGATGCGCAGGCCCAGCGGCCATGGCTCACGGGCCCAGCCGCTCCGCGGCATATGGGATCCTCCCAGACCGGGGCACGAACCCGTATCCCCTGCATCAGCAGGCGGACTCTCAACCACTGTGCCACCAGGGAGGCCCTAGATGTATTTTTGATGTATCTGTGGGGAAGACGGTGATCTCCATGTCCTACTCCTCCACCATCTTGAAGGTCCTCCCATGTACAAGTTTTTAGGTACATATGTTTTTAGTTCTCTTGGGTAGATGTCTATGAGAGGTATTACTGGGTCATAGGTCTCTATGTTTCAGCTTTTTGAGAAACTGCCAAACTGTTCTATTTTATTTTTGCTTTTTTACATGGAAGTAATACATACTCACTACAGAAAATTTAGGAATAGCAGATAAACAAAATAATAATTTTACTCCCACTGGCTAGAGAGAAACACAATTCACTTTAAAAACAATTAATTTAATTAAAATAAATTATTTTAATTAATTTTATTTTATTTATTTAATTTTTGGCTGCATTGGGTCTTTGCTGCTGCATGCGGGCTTTCTCTGGTTGTGGCGAGCGGGGGCTACTCTTCGTTGTGGTGCGCAGGCTTCTCATTGTGTTGGCTTCTCTTGTTGGGAGCACGAGCTCTATGCGTGTGGGCTTCAGTAATCATGGCACATGGGCTCAGCAGTTGTGGTGCGTAGGCTCTGTAGCTGTGGCTCGTGGGCTCTAGAGCGCAGGCTCAGTAGTTGTGACGCACAGGCTTAGTTGCTCTGCAGCATGTAGGATCTTCCCGGACCAGGGCTTGAACCCGTGTCTACTGAATTGGCAGGTGGACTCTTAACTACTGCGCCACCATGGAAGCCCCACACAATTCACTTTTTCTTCCCTGAGTTTTGTCTGTATTATATATACTTATTTTTAAGACAAAAATCATACTATAGGTACTGTTTAATAATCTGCTTTTCTTGCTTTGCTTAGCAATTCTAGAGTTCTGAAAAACTCTAGAGTTCTGTCAGACTTACTTCAGTGGAGGGACTGATTCTTGGAGTTCCTTACTCCATTTTCCATAATGTCACCTGATAGTACGGGGCTGCTAACCATGCAGGGGGGTTCCCGGGTATCTGTGTGACTTTCATGGGCAGACACTCAGATAAACATGCTGAGCTCTGGCTGAGCAGTCACAGGACTCACAGCGAGGAAGGAGAAAATAGATCAATTGGTTTAAGTGTAATTAGGCCTAGAGAGATCTAAGGTCACAAAGCTGGTTTCAGAACTAGAATCAAAACCTAATTTTGACTCCAAAATTCAGGTTTTTTTCTATTATTTTATGTTGCTGCTCTATAGGATGTCACTATTAAGTCTGAATTCTGGTCATGAGTTATACCACTGATGACCAGAGTTAAGTAGACTTAGCTGACTGGATAGGCTAGCTTCTTTCTCCTTCACCTCTCCTGCGCCCCCCTTTAGGAATTGCATGCTTGACCTTTCCAGAGAGGGAAGAGCTTCTGAGACACTCAGTTGCTTTCTAAACTAACAGATCTATCTCTTCATGTCCAAGATTACTTAACATTTTGCATCAAAAGGGGGTTTCATGAATATGACCGGTGCCAATTTATAATATGGGATAAGCAAAGATTCAACTTAAATGCTGAAGTTTTTGAGAAAAACTCTATTAAGATAACTTGTTCTCATGTTGATGTAATCTCTCATCATATTTTATTCTACTGAGAAAGCTTTGACATTTTAAAAAGTTATTTTAGAAATTTTCTAAAAATGTGATCAATTTACAAAAGCCTCAAGGGAAGAACAGACAAAATTAGCCCAGCACCATATGGTAAGACAACTGTAGACACCAAGAACAGCCTAGAAACAATTTCTGTACCTCAGAATCTAAGGCTTTTGTCAGATCAATATGATAAAAGAAAGCCATACCTCCTATGTACCAACAATAAATTTAGGGCATACGAACAAGAAGGCACTTTGGCCTGCACTGTGAAACACGGAGGTAATGAATACCCTCTGTGGAGTTCATATTCCTAAATAAATGCTTCTTTGTTTAGGATATCCACTGGCTTCCAAGAGATTTTCTAAGGCAGAAACCACTGAAATAATCCAGTGAGAAATGACCACTACAACTATAGCTGAGCCAAGGGATAAAAGATGAGCTAGGGCTTCCCTGGTGGCGCAGTGGTTGAGAGTTCGCCTGCCGATGCAGGGGACACGGGTTCATGACCCGGTCTGGGGAGATCCCACATGCCGCGGAGCGGCTGGTCCCGTGAGCCATGGCCGCTGAGCCTGCGCGTCCGGAGCCTGTACTCCACAGCAGGAGAGGCCACAACAGTGAGAGGCCCGTGTACCGCAAAAAAAAAAAAAAAAAAAAAAAAAAAAGAGCTAATCCATACATTTAGTAACAGATGTGGTCTTCTTACCCCTGGCACCCAAGAAGTGGCAGTCCCAGGGTGGCAACAGAGCAGGAACACCATCCCATCCTTCTCAAAATATTCCAAAGTATACTGACATCTGGAATTTACTTTGAAATTTGTAAAAAATGATGCATGGTTAAAGAGATGGGCAGATAGATAGATATGTGATAAAAATAATAAAATATTAATGATATAATCAAGGCAAGTAAACGAGGGTTTACTGTAAAATTGTCCTTTTTTGGGGTATATCTGAAAATTTTCCTAATAAAATGTTGAAGGAAAATACACAAAGAGGAAAAACATTCCAACAGGGTATACAAATAAGACAAGCTTTGGAAGGCAGTTTTTTAAAGAAATTTAATAACCACTCAAGACTCAGATCTGTGTGTGCATCTCTTCAATGCAAATTAGGCTTGTGACAGACAAATGAATGCTCTCTAGGAAACAGTCTCTGTGAGGCCATCAATACGAATAATTATATATTTAGGCTTATAGAGAAAACTGACCTTTCTTTAACTATGGCAAAGAGTAAACATTTAAAAAACAAACAAAAGTGCATTAAGGCTAACAGACCAGCTCATCCAAATGCAAATATAAACAGCTGCAGCAAGAGGAAAAGGGGAAGGGGAAGTGGGGGCAAAAGAGCTCTAACTGGATTTAGACTAAAGCATATTTACTCATGGAAAACAACTATGAATCATCTTAAAAGAAGTCAGTCACAGGACTGGCAGAAGAAAGGGTGTGTGTAATACAGACAAAGGTCTGGTGCAAACAGGAGCAGAGCTGTATTTCCTCACATTCTTCCATTATGGCTGCACAGCCTAGCCTGGAAGCACCTCTGTTCCTCAGAACAAAAGATAATTTCAGGCTTATTCTTAGGGTTCAGGCCATGCATGCTATTCCCTACACAGAGCAGAGGAAAAAAACATGTACTTCAGACAAAACCTGATATCACTTTAGTGCCAAACGTAAGTCAAAAAACATGCTTATTTTTTTCTCAAGTATATTTATTAAACCAAGGCAGGGCCCATTTGTCTACTGAGTTTCTAGAAGACTCATTCTTCCATTTACAAGAGTCAAATCTCTTTAGGATCTGTTCCTTATTTATGGCACTCAGGAATAGGACTACAGTCGGCAGGTACTCCTACCCCAGGAAATGAGTTTTGGAAGAATGTAAAGCAATTTGAAGCAGGTCTTAAAAAAACAATCTAAACATAATAGCTTGAGAAATGTTCATTCCAGATAACTTCTGTTTAAAAAAAAAAAAAGATTAAATAAAGCAGAGCCACTTTTTGGGTGAGCGGGGAAACATAGAGCAGGGTGGGTAAAACTGTGGACTCAGAGCCAGGATGCTTCCGCTTGTATCCAGTCTCTGTTACTTACGGGCTGTGCGACCTTAGGAGAGTGACTTATGTTCTTGGTATCTCAGTTTTCCTTATCTTTTTTTTTTTTTTTTTTGCGGTACGCGGGCCTCTCACTGCTGTGGCCTCTCCCATTGCGGAGCACAGGCTCCGGACGCGCAGGCTCAGCAGCCATGGCTCACGGGCCCAGCCGCTCCGCGGCATGCGGGATCTTCCCAGACCGGGGCATGAACCCGTGTCCCCTGCATCGGCAGGCGGACTCCCAACCACTGAGCCACCAGGGAAGCCCTTCCTTATCTTTAAAACAGGGATAACCATGACATGTGAGGATTAAAATGAGTTAATACATGTAATGCGCCTAGGACAGAGTCTGCTGGTTAACTCTGGTAGCTGCTACTACTATCTACATGATCAAGCCAAAAAAGAAGCCAGTGTAACCTAATCACCTCCCTCCCACACACATTTATTTAAAACAAACATAATGAAAAGGATATTGAGAACATACTGGCTCTCTTGGAGCCCTCATCCCTTTGAGTTTCTGACTTATGTCCCTTCTCCCTTTCACCCCCACCCCCCTGCAACATTTTGAAAGGGCCATGCTTGCTATCTTCGCTTCCACAGTGGTAACTCATCCTAGCCTGGCTTCCTCTCATGTTACTCTGTTGAAATTGTTTTAGGTAATGACACTAAAGACTTTCTAACTTTTAAGTCCAATGAATTATTTTCAGTCTTTATACTTAACCATGCTTTAGTATTTAACACTTCTAATGAATCCCCACTTTTTGAAATACATTCCCTTCTTGGGCTTTACATAATAACACTTTCTTCTAGTTCTTTTTTTGGTCCTCTCTTCCTGATATATCTTTAATGATTCCTCCTCTTCTGCCCATCCCTAAAATATTTCCAATCTTAGGTTCTATATTTTATTATTTTTTTCTTCTCCATGATCTCCCTGGGTAATCTCAAAGGAACAGACTGATGGCTTTTATAAACCACCTAAGTGGTGATGGTTTACATTTCTGTTCCAGATCCCATTCCTAAACTCCTGTATAGCATTTCCAGCAATTTACAAGAGTTATCTATGTGGATTTCCAATAGATATCTCAAACTTAAAATGTTTAGAACTGAAGTTATGTTCTCACTCACCTTAACCTATCCGTTATTTTCCATTCATTATCTCAGTTAATGAAATATCATCATCTGCCTGGTCTCCCAAGATAGAAACTTGGGACTCACCAGGATTTCTTCTTTCTTGACCTTTACATCTAATTTGTCACAGGTCCTATCAATTATTCTTGAGGAATATCTCCCAGATATAATTCCTGTTTTCTTTTCCCATTCCACTGTTACTTATAATGATACAATATTTGGAGGTGTTGCCAGATTACTCTAAGCCTCAGTTTTGTTATCTGTAAAATGAGGATAATAAGAACATCTATCTCATAAGGCTAAACAAGAAAATGTACATTAAGTTCATAGTTCAGAACCTAGTTAATCCTCAATGAATGACAGTCATATAGTTCAGATTCTCAACATCTCTTGCCTTTTACCATGTACTTAAACAAGCTTTTAATGAATAACTTTGCATTCCACACATCCCTCCTGTATACAGTCATCAATGATATGTATCTGATATAATCATTTCAGCCCCTACACTTCTACAGCCCCTACACTTCTCATATCTCATCAACTTACCCTACCACAATCACCCAACCTAGTAAGTCCTTATTAACTAGGACAGTTCTTGTCACAGGGTATGTACATTTAATAATGTTTAATAAATGAATTAGTGAATGAAAACAGTGAATATGAATTTTCCATTCTTAACTGCAGGGAAATGTTTATAGACTTGGCTTTGGTAGGACAGCAGGGCTACAGGAAAACAGTTATAGGATGCAAACCAAAGTCTTTGAAAATCACTTGAACCATACTATGATAATAAAAAGAAATGAACCATTTGTTTGACACCTTTCAGGGATAAATTCCTGTTTAAAGGCTACTGTCATAAACAAGAGGGCCATTAAGTAACAAGACATTCAGGGAAGAAAAACTGTTATTTTCGAAGCTCTGTACACATCACAGGCAAGGCCTGGATGCTGGCCAAGACACAAACAATCATATTCCTACAGGAAGCTGGGGGAAGGGAGAAAATGTGCCTTAGAGCTAGTGTCCAGAGAGAACAGGATATATTTTTTTAAAGACTAGTTTTCCTTTCTTTTAGAAAAGTTACTGAGAAGGCTGAAGTCACATATATCCACTTAGTAACTAAAGTCTTGCTAATGTGACATGTGGGATTTATTCTGTGCAAATAATAACCATATTTTACTTCATCATTATAGGTAAATATGTATTTTAGCTTACAGAAAACCCAATTCTAACTCTCAAGCCAGTCATTTTCTAAGGAGAGATGGGTTGATGCTCTGGTTCATTTCATCTATAATTTTCTTTTTAAAAATCTGACACGGGGCTTCCCTGGTGGCACAGTGGTTGAGAATCTGCCTGCCAATGCAGGAGACACGGGTTTGAGCCCTGGTCTGGGAAGATCCCACATGCCACGGAGCAACTAGCCCCGTGAGCCACAATTACTGAGCCTGCGCGTCTGGAGCCTGTTCTCCGCAACAAGGGAGGCCGCGATAGTGAGAGGCCTGTGCACCGCGATGAGGAGTGGCCCCCACTTGCCGCAACTAGAGAAAGCCCTCGCACAGAAACAAAGAGCCAACACAGCCAAAAATAAATAAATAAATTAATTAAATTAAAAAAAAAACCCATAAAAATCTGACATGAATTTCCGCATCTGGCGAAGGAGAAACAAGGACTAGATTTGCCCTCCCACCTAAAACAACTCCAGAACAAACATATAAAGCTCTAGACAAAGTATATGAAACGACGGTTTTCAAGACACTAGACACAGGCAATGAAAAATAGTAATCCCTGAGAGATGAAAAACAAATGAGGTAAACCCTATGCCCATTCACAACATTGAGAAAATTTTCAGACCACTATGTAGGGGGGGAGAGCCCAGTCAGATTCTGGCAGACTCCCTTAGTTGAGTAGACTGAGCTGAGAATCCAGGGAGACCAAGGCAGCCACTGTTCAAAGAACAGAGTACTGGAAAGGAAAGAGCTTACAGAAATAATTCTGGAGACCTGTGGAGAGTAACCCTTGAGTAATCAGCAGGATAATGATTAGCACAAGTGTGAGGATTGGAGACAAGAGTATCTGCAGCTTACATAGGGCCAGGAATAGTGCCTGTTCCTACCAGCCAGAATGGAAAACCTCACAATGCACAGGACATTGGATAAATCCAGGAAGACCTTGACTCAGTAGTATAGAATAATGAGACCTGTAAATATTGTTCTGGTTCTACTCAACAAATTTTAAAGGCAAGACCCAAAATTGATCATACTGTTTCCAAATAAGTAAGTCACACTCCAGAAAAAAGCTGAAGAATACTTATAGGAATACAAAAATATCCAACACCCAATAAGGTAAAATTCACAACGTCTGGCATCCAAATGAAGATTATCAGGCATGCAAAAAGAAGCAGGAAAATATGAGCCATAATTAGGAGAAAAACCAATCAACTGTAACTGACCCAGAACTGACACAGATGTTAGAATTAGCAGATAAAAGTATTAAAACCATGACTATATTCTATCTGTTCAAAAGGGACATGGAAGATACAAAAGACCCAAATTGCGCTTCTACAGAAAAAAACATCAGAAATGAAAAATACACTAGATGGGATTTGTGACAAATTTGACATTACAAAAGAAAAGATGAGTAACCTTGAAGACACAATAATAAAAACAATGAAAGGGCCTCCCTGGTGGCGCAGTGGTTGAGAGTCCGCCTGCTGATGCAGGGGACACAGGTTCGTGCCCCGGTCCGGGAAGATCCCACATGCCGCGGAGCGGCTGGGCCCGAGAGCCATGGCCACTGAGCCTGCACTTCTGGAGCCTGTGCTCCACAACAGGAGAGGCCACAACAGTGAGAGGCCCGCGTACCGCAAAAAAAAAAAAGAGTCATTAGAAATAATAAATGAGTTTAGCAAGGTTTCAGGATACAGGAGCAATATACAAAAATCAATAGTACTTCTATGTAATTGTTCACTAGCAATGAACAATTAGAAATTGAAACAAAAAGCAATACTATTTATAATAGCATAAGAAATATGAAATTCTGAAGGATAAATATGACAAAATATTTTCAACCTCTGTACATCTACAAAACATTGCTGAGAGAAGTTAAGGAAGACCTAAATGAATGGAGAGATATATTATGTTCATGGATTGGAAGATTCAACATTGATAAGAAGTCAATTTTCCTCAAATTGATCTACAGATCCAATGCAATCCCCAACAAAATTCCAGCAGGATTTATGGGTAGAAATTTACAAGGTTTCATATGGAAATACAAAGAACCTGGAATAGCCAAAACAATTCTGAAAATGAACAACAACATTGGAGGGTTAACAATACCTGATTTTAAGCTTTATTATAAAGCTACAGTAATCAAGGAGGTGTGGTATTAGCATCAAGATAAGACAGATGAATGGAAGAGAAGCAGTCCAGAAACAGATCCATACATATATGGATGACTGATTTTTGACAGTGAAAAGGTGCAAAAGGAATTCCATAGAGGAAGAACAGTCTTTGCAACAAATGATGTTAGAACAGTTGTATATCTACATGCCAAAAACAAAAACCCAAAAAACTTTGATACATATCATGCACCACACCACATACAAAAATTAACTCAAAATCAATCACAGACCTAAACGTAAAACCTAAAACTGTAAAACGTCTAGAAGAAAATACAGGAGAAAATATTTGTAACTTTGGGTTTGTCAAAGAAATCTTAGATATAACACCAGAAGAACGATCCATCAAAGGCAAAAATTCATAAACTGGACTTCTAAAAACTTCTGTTCTTTAAAAGATACTGTTAAGAGAATGAAAAGACAAGCCCAAAACTGGGAAAACATATTTGCAAAAGTACCCATCTGATAAAGGACTTGTATCCAAATTATATAACAAACTCTTGAAACTTATTAATAAGAAAAGAAACCATCCAATAAAAGGGGACAAAATATTTGAATAGACACTTCACTAAAAAAGATATTTGATGGCAAATAATCGTATGAGATGATTAACAATAAGCACAATGTTGTACAGCAGATCCCTAGAGCTTTTTCATCTTGCATAACTCAAACTTTATACGCCCAATCAACAGCAACTCCCCATTTTCCGCTCCCTGCAGGTCTTAGCAACCATCATCTGGCAATTGGTGTTTATATGCAACTGTTTCCCATCCCTAACACCCCAGTGTACTGAACTATGTACAATAAGCCATAGTATTGCTATTATTATATTACCTAAAGCTTTTTATATTATATTGTCTATGACATAGGATAGCATGGTGGTTAAGAGCACAGGCTCCAGAGTCTTCCACATATGAAATGAATCCTTGCACTGCCAATTACGAGACCTGTAACTCTAAGCAAGTTACTTAATCTCTCTAAGTCCCAGTTTCCTTACTACCACCACTTGCATCAAAGAGTTGTGAGGATTAAATAACGTTTAAAGCTCTTAGCATTGGGTCTATAAAGAATAAGAACTCCAATAAATGTAAGCTATCATTTTTATCTGTTTAAAAGTGCCCCATTCTCAGCATCTGTCTTAGTGTTTTAAGAAGTCTATTGTATTCTATTAATGTGAGGATAAAAAAGGGAAAAGGCTTATTTGCCTCTGGAAAATAATACTTTGAGTCTCTGAAAAACTTGTATATTAAATTTCAGCTTTCTGACATTGGTCTTATAGAAAAACATTTGTTGAGAAAAACCTGGAATCATTGCTGAGTGGAATTTTCAGGAAGGGAACAATGATCCTTGAAAAACAGTGGAAGAAATAGGGAAAATCCAACTCTCCCAAATGCTGCTACTTTTTACATGTTTCCTCACACTTAATATCTCAAAATGTGGGGAAAGTATAAAAAGGGTAAAGCTTTTAAAATGTGAAACATCTGATAAAAGAACTATATAACTATGTCAACATAGTTTTTTTTTTTTTTTTTTTAAAGAAGATGTTGGGGGTAGGAGTTTATTTATTAATTAATTTATTTTTGCTGTGTTGGGTCTTCGTTTCTGTGCGAGGGCTTTCTCTAGTTGTGGCAAGTGGGGGCCACTCTTCATCGCGGTGCGCAGGCCTCTCACTGCCGCAGCCTCTCTTGTTGTGGAGCACAAGCTCCAGACGCGCAGGCTCAGCAGTTGTGGCTTACAGGCCCAGCTGCTCCGCAGCATGTGGGATCCTCCCAGACCAGGGCTCGAACCCGTGTCCCCTGCATTGGCAGGTAGATTCTCAACCACTGCGCCACCAGGGAAGCCCTCAACATAGTTTTGTGCTATTAGATTGTTGGTCTTGAAGGTGAGATTTTTATTGGGGAATCAGAACTGGCTAATTACTTGACATTTAAGATTAAACTTTTTAAAAAATTAATTAATCGGCTGCGTTGGGTCTTTGTTGCTGCACGCAGGCTTTCTCTAGCTGTGGTGAGCGAGGGGCTACTCTTTGTTGCGGTGCACAGGCTTCTCATTGGGGTGGCTTCTCTTATTGCGGAGCACGGGCTCTAGGCATGCGGGCTTCAGTAGTTGTGGCACATGGGCTCAGCAGTTGTGGCTCGCGGGCTCTAGAGCACAGGCTCAGTGGTTGTGGCGCACGGGCTTAGTTGCTCCACGGCATGTGGGATCTTCCTGGACCAGGGATTGAACCCGTATCCCCTGCATTTGCAGGCGGATTCTTAACCACTGCACCATCAGGGAAACCCAGATTAAACATTTTAAAAGTGAACACTCAGTGATGAAATAGCTATGGCCCTACAAAGGAAATTCTCCCATGCTATATTTTATTAGTATCTGGGGAAGTTATTACATAAAAAATCTTTTATTACATACTGCAAGATTGGAACGCTTAGATCATTTTACTGAATCAAAAATGTTTTACAAAGTGTTACCTAAATAAATTTACTGGCATTATGGTTAGTTTAATAAGATTTAGTCACTTTTGGAGAAAATAATGATAGAAAGATTAACTGGGAAACTATTCTTTAAATCTAATTTAGATCAAAACATAAAAATGGCTTAACAGTTATTTTTCTTTATTGCACTTAAGGCATTTAAAAATATTTTCAGTGATTTATTCTTGCAGAACTAGATATCATGATTAGAATTTCTTTCATGTTACTCCACAGCCTTTAAGTAGTGTGTTATTTAATGCGAGAGGTCAATACGTGCCCTGTTAGAAGATTAAATGATTTATAGACTCTTCTCTTTCCCAAAGGCTAATTTTCCCTTTCAGGTCTTGTGGGGGAACTTTGTTGTACATTAGCCACTGTTTGGGCTTTCAAATTTTGAGACAGATTTACCAACTAAAGCTGGTTTATATAAAAACCAGATCTGTGTACTGATCTGGAGCTACTTTAATAAGTAGTGATCTGCTTTAGAAAACTACAGCTAGACTACTCCAAAAAGTATAAATCAGTTTCTAGCAGACAAAGACATCCAGTTTGAGTACTACATTTTCAAATTTTAGGGTACTTTGCAAAAGAGCTGGCTGGAGGTGAGAGGATCACCTCATACAACTAAAGCTTACAATCTACCCTAATATTTATATATAGGCAGTTATGTGCATGCAACTTTATTTCTGGATTTTCGATTTACCTAAAAAGAAAGAAATTTAATCTTGTAAAAATAAAACAGTGAACAGTGAGATAGAAAAGACTGATGGAAATATTCCCTTGTAAGTGTGAGAGCTAGCCAGGCAATGATCAAGATGACTAAGCAGCCTCAGGGATGTGTGACTCAGTAGGCTAATGCAAGATTATTAGCTTCATGACATACATCTTAGCCATCTTCAGAAAGGATTCAATGTTTTGGAAAAGTAGGGGACTCACAAATGGCATGAAACCCTGACTTTATTTGATAAAAATTCAAGTTTTTGCTTTGACAAAGCCAAGTTAACTGTGTCAGGGTCAATTTTACATCATTTCTGCCAATGAGTCAGACCATCATTTGCACATTTGCCCCCAACCTAGTATCTATTAAAGCAGCTATTAACTAAATCCAATGCCTGTGAATGGCCATTTATGTAATGGGATTTAGTAAAAGTCCTAAGGAAACCAACACATATTGAGAAATGAAGATTTAATTAGGAATGTATAATCTCTTTAAGCAGAATAGTGTGATTATGATTTCATATCAGGCAGGTTCCAGAGTCTTATCAATAATAATCTGTTGTTAATTTACCCCAAGTAGCTACTATTCAAAGTCATTATGCTATGATTTGCTTTGTGTACTTTAACTTCCCCTGATTCCATTTATATATTCTTTCTTCAGATTTATTACATTTATCCATAAAAACCAACATCCTCTTCTTCCCTTTTACTGGACAGTAAACAGTTTCTTTCTTTATCTGGGTAAAAACAGATTCCATTAAGGTGGTCAGAGAGAGTGAGAGGTTTCAGGTCTAGCATGACTCCACATTTACACAAGGTGATTAAATTAAAAACGGACCCTGAAAATAATTTTTAAAACTTGACTTAAAAACTTTAAGATTTCAGGGCCTCCCTGGTGGCGCAGTGGTTGAGAATCTGCCTGCTAATGCAGGGGACACGGGTTCGAGCCCTGGTCTGGGAGGATCCCACATGCCGCGGAGCAACTGGGCCTGTAAGCCACAACTACTGAGCCTGCGCGTCTGGAGCCTGTGCTCCGCAAGAAGAGAGGCCGGGATAGTGAGAGGCCCACGCACCGCGATGAAGAGTGGCCCTCACTTGCCACAACTAGAGAAAGCCCTCGCACAGAAATGAAGACCCAACACAGCAAAAATAAATAAATAAATTCCTACCCCCAACATCTTAAAAAAAAAACAACTTTAAGATTAATATCTGTCAAGGACATTAGGCTTTGGGACTTAAAAGGCACGTGTAGTACGTTAGCTAGCTGTATACTCTGCATTAGGACACAATCTACTGTAACTATTTTGTCATTAGAGCTCAAGCTCTTGGATGGTTGACAGCTAGAAATCTACTGACTTGCTGCACTAAGATCCTGGACAGTGCACTTATGTGACCTCCTCCCCACTGTTGGGCTGGGTCTCTGGAAACATCAATTTTGGGAGAACAGCTGTTCAAAACAGCTGTCTTGAGAAGTAAAAAAAAAAAAGACTTTTTACTAATGAAGCAAATGTTAATGTTAATACTCAACTTGAAGATCCAAACTGTAGCTCATGGGTTACCTCAGCAAATTCTGCTTCAGCAGTCAAAAGACTATTATTATGATCAAACAACTGCAGTTATTATTAAGATAACTGTTAAATGAACTATGCCTGTACTATTAAACCATGTTCATGAATAACTTCTAACCAACTCTCAAACTACACTTTTCCACATTTCTGTAAACAGGCTGTGTGATCCTTAAAGGCATAAAACTTATCTTCAGTTATAAATGGTATCCTCTAAACCACTCTTTCTTAGTGTGATCTTGGGACCCCTGGGGCTTCTCAAGACACTTTCGCGGGTCCACAAAGGCAAAACTATTTTCATAATATTAAGAGATTATTTGTCTTTTTCCACTCTCATTCTCTCACAAGGGTATGGTGGAATTTTCCAGAGCTTACATTAACACATAATGGGTCTACTATTAAAAAAAAAAAAGAACAGGTATTTTAACAATTTATCAGTTCTAATTTAATATGGTAAATATTAATCAATATAACTCATATAACACAAGCTTTTTAGGGTCCTCAATAATTTTTTAAGGTGGAAAGAGGTCCTGGGACCAAAAAGTTTGAGAACCACTGCTCTGAACAAAATAGCGCAGGACTGCCTGTATGAAGCGCCCAATAAATGCTTGCCATCCCTTCATATATTAAAGTGATTTTACTTCAGATAATCTCTGTACTTGAAATCAGTAATTTAGTACCCACTGGATATACTACAGGGTACATGACCATTAACTACCTTCTTCTGAAGATCCAGGGTCATTTAAAACCGGAATTGTGATTTAAAACCTACTTCACAGGACTTGTTTGAGTTATATTTTAAAATACAGAAAGATATACCTCTAATGTAGAAAGAGATACCTTAATGTACACTAAAAAAGGTTTTCAATCACTTTATTACTTTTTTGGGGTAAAGTTGTTTTACTTCAATCATAACCAGAGTTAGCGGAAGATATAAAACTGAAATATGACTTCAATTTGTATGTTCCTTAAAATAAAAGTAGAAAACATGATGTGACATGATTTTTTAAAATTATACCAAGAAAACAATATGATTCTGTTTCTATAGTAAAGTGTACTGTTTTGGATATAATAACCACAAATTATAAAGGCTTGCCAAACAGGTCTACAGAAACACAAGGAAAATCTGTCCAAGTTTGCTTTCCTTTCTTGTTAATGTCTAAGCTACAGAGTTCATTTGTAAATAGTAATCAAGATAACATGTTTTTGAGGGAAGGTTATTGTCTAGGGCCTCAAAGTTCTAAATTAAAGTATGCTAATTTTAGAAGATAAAATACTGCTTACTAAACACCCTGTCTCTTATGGATTAATACACTCAACTGGATGGCATGTTCCAACCCTTTGGACTGCTAAAAGAAAACCTCTTGAAAGAAAAGACAACTTTAAGGAACTGAAACACTAATACCATAGCACACTCATCAACGGACAAACTCCATCTTTAAGTATTAATGTAAGCAGTAAGTTGAAACCCTATCTGCAAGGGATATGAAATTAGTTTTGTTAGGAATGCATTATTCAGGTGGAGAGCTTCCTAAAGATTTAGGTATGCTTTGGAAAAATCTTTGGATGCACTTTGGTTTTACTGAATGTTTAGGCTGAAGCCTAGTGAAATGGAAAAGATTTTCATTGTATTCTATACACAGCTGATATCTATGTGTAAACATCAAGCTCACCAGAATGTATCTGTCAAAGACCTTACTAAATCTTTAGATACTGGAAGTAGACATGTGTCATCAAGTATCAATAAAACCCAACACGAAGAGTTCTCAAAAATACATAGCTGAAATCTGTCATTAATTTTGTTTTTGATGTCATATAAAATCCATTATTCAATGACTAGCAAAGCAGAAAATAAAATCAACAATGTCAGTATGTTTTTCAGTAATGCAATGCAAGGTGATGCCAATGTGGCAGATTTTCAATCAAATCTGAAGGTCTATATAGATCAATAGTTGTATTCCATCTTCTTTATTATGGTTATGCCTTCTGGTCATGGCACAAATAATTTAGTTGGTCTTTGAATAAATTTATTCAGGCTTTGGACATAATCAGTATAGCAGCACTAAAGTAATACTTGACATAATTCCACTTCGTGGGATAAGCAACTAAGATGTGGCTAACTGAAGAAACAGCAAGCAGGATGGATAGGATTGGGAACTAACACCATGACTGAGGCCATCAACTCACCACTGTTGATGGGAGGTATGGTAATTGTAGCAATACAACTAATTATTTTATGCTCCTAGTTGCCGAGCCATCAGTAAAAAAATGGTCAGCATAATGACTTCCAGAATGGACAGCAGGCATGTTTGAGTCCCTTCCCGTGTGAGTTATGCATGTGGCACTACACAGATTAGACTAGGGCACAGGACAAGGGGTGAGGAGAAGAGCAAAGCAAAGATTCAAATAATCTATAAGATAACATAAATAATGCACCTGATGTAGTAGAGCTATGGATTACCAGATACTAGAGAAAGCAGACCATCTGTTAAGACTATCACAGACAGTTTGGTTCACTTGAACAAACAAGAGGCACAAGCAGAGATACCAATAACAGGCCTCTCAACTAGACTGTTGTTATAACAAAATGAAAAGTCTTCAAAAATATCAGGTTCCTGACTGCAGAAGCATGTAGCATGCACAAAGGGTGTAAAGAAACAGGTGTCTGAATGGGAAAAGGATAAGTTGTTTAGATGTTGCCAGGATAGGACTAGAAGCACTAAAATTCTAAGAAAATAAAAGTACTGTATGTCACTAGAAATGGCCACTAGAATGTAAATGAAATGCATTCTCTAGTGAAACAAATTAGCAGCATCAAGTTCACCTGCAATAGGGCTAGGGCTGAAATTGGTCAACAATTACTTCTAAAATCCAGGACCTTAAAAAGGTTATTCCCCCCATCAACCCCAGCCCTTTCCACTTGTTTTCTTTCAGAATTTCAAGGAATCAGTGCTTCCAACTGTTGGTAATTACACTGCCTTTCTATGATGATGAGTACAACGTATTTGTGTTCCTCTTTCTCTCTCGATTCAGCAGAAATGAACTGGTTACACGCTCACTTAAGGGAGGCCTAAATAGGTGTGGAAATTGGAAACAAAGGAACTTTTTGCCTACTGCCCATTTCCATTTTCCCCTGGGCAACCCCATGCAAAGCCCTCTGTGGTTCTAACCTCTTAAATCCTGCTGTGTGCGAGCACCGGCCATGCTCTGTCTTGGCATTCGAAGAGAAGTTCTCAAAGGTGTATGTCTCTGCTCATCCAGGTAAGCGAGGTCCTCCAAGTGGGTGGAGCTTGTGGCTGATAAGACAGAAGAGTTTAGTCAGAATACCTAAGTTTAGAAAACTGTCAGTTAGTCTGTATCTCCAGACTTCGGAATCAGAGCAGATACATTCACTGAGAATTTGCTCAACTCAAAGTCCTCATCAGTGTCTGGAACATGTGCCAGGAAAACATGTCAAGAGTTGTCTGCGGCTCCTTCACTCCTATCAAATGCCTGAGCTTATAGAGAATACTAGCAACAAGTTGGCAAACACATTAGTACCTGACAACAAAGATTATTAGTTTTTGCTTCTTTTGGGTCACAAATCCCATTTGTATAAACAATATCAGTGGAGAAATCTGTTCCAAATTATATTAAGCTATAAAAGAACCATGAAGCTCTATTTTCAACATTTCCTATTCACGGTAAAGAATGAAATATCCTAAAAACAATTTTCACATGTGTGTATATATATGTATATAATGGAAAGGCAGGCACCTGGGACAATGGACAGAGAATTGCCAAATAGCATTTAGGGAACTGCCAATGTCCATGAATTCCAAAGAACATGTTGTTGCTCTCTGAAGATAAAAGTCAAGTAACAGTGGCTTCCCACTGCATCTATAAATCCTTTAACCCCTAACCTAGCCACGAAAGAGAAAGAGAAAATGGCAGAAGATGAGGGTAAAATGGCACTGCTACATACTGAGAGCTATTGAGTCCAAGAATCAGGAAGTGCTGAAGACAAAAAGCTTTTAACAAAAAGGAAAAAAAAACTTCCATCAGAAAATGGTTATTTAGAGCTCATACGTGATTAATTAAACCGTTAATTCAATCTGTTGCCAATTATGTAAGATACTGTGCTGGGGGTTAGTTCAGTAATTCCATGACAATAATTTACTGAGAGAATCCTGTGTGCCAGGCTCTGTTCTTGGTGCCCTCGCTGGCTTCATTGCTAGTCTACCTCTGTGACAATTTGGAGTGGGTGAAAGGAAGCAAACTGAGATCACTCTTGGCTGCTGAGCTCCAATGAAGAATTGTCCACATCCTCAGTCAATGTAAGACACAACAAAAACATAAAGAGGGCTATGATAAATGGCACAAAGTCAGTTACAAAGTGCTCCATGAGCTGAAAAAGAGAGAGAAAAGATGGAGAAAATTGAAGAGAGGGAGAGGGAGAGAGAAAAGAATAAGTGCAAGAGACATATGTTCCCCTCACCCTTCAATTACTGCAATTGTCTTATTTACCTGGATCTACTGGAAACCCACACAAAAGACATTTATCCAAATTATACATATAGTTTCTATAAGGAAATAAAAGTCTTCGAAAGCTAGTCCAGGGAACTTATACCAAGAAAGGGAAGCCAAATGACGCATGACATACCAGAGAGAAGAAGAGAATAAATATCAGAAGAATAAAAGATAATCTCCATTTCTGCATTCTGAAATTAAAACTATCCAGAATAGGTAACTTTCTCTTATTTAAAAACATTGGGGACAATTACACCATGCCCACTGGTTCTAATTTGGTTCTGTGAATTAGTTCTTTCTTATGTTTCATACAATCCCTCCTGTTTTAACCAACGTCTATTTTCTTTTGCTAGGTTCTTTATCCATATGTGTGTAGCTACCAAAAAAAAAAAAAAAAAAAGGCGGGGGGTGGGCAGCCCCCAGAAGTCCTGTCCCCACAGAGCCCTCCTTGGAGCTCAGAAATATTAGCATCAGCTGAGCATGGCCCCTTCACAGAGATGTTTGTTTCAGCTTTGTGGGGCCTCTCCTCCAAGCTTCTATGGTTTAATCATCCCAACCTCTTCTCGTTTACAGGCTCAGAAGCGGTAGCTGCTTCCTGAAGTTGCTAAGTCCATGATATCTCAGTGTTCTCTTTCACCTTTTCAGTTCTTTAAAACCTAGTTAACAATTCTTTATATATAACATCTTCTGTTAAAATATCTGTGTGGTTTCTATCTCCTGGCTAGCCCCTGGCTGAGATAGCAAATAACAGCAATTCTTTTACTATGTGATGTTGATAATAAAGCAATATCACAGAACGCAGATGTAAAAGATGTTTTAAAGGCCATCTAGACTAGAGGTCAGCAAACTATGGCCTGTGGATGAAATCTGGCCTGTCGCATAAAGTTTTACTGGAACACAGCCTTGCCTCTTTGTTTAAATAGCTGTTTACCATAGAGTTGAATAGTTTCGACAGAGACCATATGGCCTGCAAAGCCTAAAATACTAGCTGACCCCAATCTAGTCAGATCCCCTCCTTTTACAGTTTAGGAGACAGTGAAGTCATTTATCTACAGTGACTCACTTATTCACTGGAGAGCCAGGTCTGGAAACCAGCTATCTTAACTCTCAATCCAGTGAGCACTATTTGCATTGTACCCTCCTCTCCTTTTAAACCTAAACAAATCTAATTCTTCTTAAAAGGCTTATTTTTCATTCCTTCTTCATCTTTGTCACTTTCCCTCAATTCTCTGTTTTTTATGGCTTCAAAGAGCAGTGATCAAACTTGGGCAATAAAGGCATTGCCAATGCATAGTAAGGTGCCCTGCATGTCACAGACCAATAAATCTCTGCACTTCAAAGTTTTCTGCAGTAAGAAACAAAAGAACAAACAAAAGTCCAAATTTGTTATTTTTTTAATAAGAAAAATACTTATAAGTTACTTTTTAAGCTGATAAACTGAAGAGTAATATGAAAAGACCAATGACAATGACAATTTTTAATTTTCTTTTATTCACATTAAAACAAAATTCAAATAAAAACTGTAAAAGCTGGATGATTGATAGAAATTTCTGGTTATCATTATGGCAATATTAATGGTACACTATATGATTTTAAAGCAAGGTTCTAGCAGGGTACTTTTACTAAAAATGTTTCTATATGCTAACACACTAAGATGGTTTGATATGTTTGAGTAAAAAGAATATATATTTCATTAACAGTAGCCAGAATGATATAGAAATACACAACATGAAGCAGAGCAAAAAGCTTTGTTAAAAAAAGAAGCCTAAACTCTTTCCTTTTTACATGTTATCTCCATCTATGAATCTTTTAAAGATTAAACTACGGGAGATCTATACTTGGAGTATAGATTTAAATTAAATAATAATTACATAATCCATTTTAATTTCTTTTCTTTTTTTCTTTTTTTTTTTTTGCGGTACGCGGGCCTCTCACCATTGTGGCCTCTCCCGTTGCGGAGCACAGGCTCCGGATGCGCAGGCTCCGGATGCGCAGGCTCAGCGGCCATGGCTCACGGGCCCAGCCGCTCCGCTTCATGTGGGATCTTCCCGGACCGGGGCACGAACCCGTGTCCCCTACATCGGCAGGCGGACTCTCAACCACTGCGCCACCAGGGAAGCCCGATAACTACATTCTTTCAGAGTAAATCAGAGTGCTCCGCACGTAATGCTCAATACAGAACTAAATTCCAGGCTCGTCTTACTTAGATTTAGAAATCTGTCTGGCTCTATCCTCACCTTCCTCATTGCGCTGCTTAATGTTTAACAGACATCACTATGGTAGTATGCTTGGCTCCAATGATGTTCATAAAATCTTTCTTCAGGTACTGCTGATCCTTTACTTTTTTCTATAACACATATCACTTTCTATTGTATTGAATACTATATAAATTACTTATTTATTCTGTTTATTTTACTTTCCCTGGTGAGAATGTAAGTTCCACGAGGGTGAGAATCTTTGTTTTGTTTATTGATGATTCTCAAGTGCTTAGAAGAGTGCCTGGCATCAATAGCCTATGCTCAATAAGTGCTAATTCTAATGACTAAATAATTGTATTTAACATACACGTTGTGTTTTGCCTATATTTAAACAATCACTGAATAACAAATTAGGTTTTGTCTCACTGGGTTATCTGAAAGCTAAGGATGAAGGAGGTGGCTGTAACAACAATGCCTTTTCCATCATCATCCCATACAAACACCAGTGATAGATCTATAGGGACACATATATTCCCACCTTGTAGTGCTACTCTCACTGTGAAATTGTCCTGGCAATTTTTTGAGATAATTCTGTCAAATTAAATCAATACTATAATATTTAATGAACACTTTCTAGATACAAATATAAGAATTAATCAGGTAAGTTGAAGTGAACTGATGAAATAGGAAAAACAAATCAACAATAAAAAGTTTTATGTAAAAAGAAAATGCTTTAAAAAAGTAAGCCCATAAAAATCTATGTCTTTAAAAATCCTTGTTTTCAGAGAATGAAGAGGGAAGTGGAAAAAGGGAGCATATATTTTTCTGAGATTTCATCAGATTGGAACAGCTGACTCATTTACAGAACATTTAACTGACATACTTTTTGAATTTAATACACAAGTGGGCAGGAAGAAATCCAGCAGATGACATTTGGTACAAAACATTCCAGAGGCAACTCTGTATTATAGAGTTTGGAATCAGTTTAAATTGTTTCTTCTATCAGTTGCCACTAATGCAAACAGATTTTAGTAGCACAACTGCCATTCTGGCTGACCTGAGCAGGGAGCCTGGAATGACACGTTATGTTTGCTACAGCCTGGGCAAGAAGCCACTCTGCTGTTCTTACACCCTTGATTCATAAAGCCAACATTCTGACTGCAGAGAAGCTCATTTCTGATTTTATTTTTTTTGGTAAAATCTTTATTACAGTTTCCGATTGGATTCATTTAAATCCCCCAGGATTCCCATTTTGCATTTACCTGATTCTTAAGATCCTTCTCTTAGGAAAATGTGCAGCTCCAAACATTAAGAAGCAGATGGTGAGAGTTTATATTTTAACTGACTTCTGTTGTTTGCATGTTTCCCTGATAGACTCCTCATTTTCACACAAAGCACTGAGGACAGCTGTTGTAAGCGAACATTTCCTGCTTCCCATATCCCTCCAATTCACTGCCAATCTCATTTTAAGACATCAAGGATGACCACAGACAGCCTACTCTGATAATTTCTGCCATGCAACCACAAGTCCACAAGGGTTCTCTGCCTCCTTCCAACACAACAGGCTTAAAAATATGCAATAGTGATTTACATTTTGAAAACAGTAAAAGTTTTTATTTTTTCATATTTTACAATTTTAATTTAAAGGTGCATAAACTTCTAAATTTATATTCAGAAAACTGAGCTGCTCCAGGAAAAACCCAACCTTTAAGACTAGACTGCCAAAACTCACCTTTAATCACTTCATCATTCAAGATAAAAGTTTTTATGTTTTCAGTAAATAGTACTATTTTCATTCGTGGTATATGGAGCTTTTAACTGGTACATTAACTTTAGACTTCACTTGTTTAAGAATCTTTATGTTGCTATAGGTATATAGCTAAATCTAACTGACCAATGTATTTATTCAATCAGACCTATTTTAGTAATCAATAAAAAGTACACGATTGTTTAAAAAATTTCATTACATATGTTACTTCAATACATTGCAGTGAGTTAAAATCTCAGAAAATATTAAAAAAATAAATCACCATAAACATTTTATAGTGCTGACTCCATTCCCTGAAAATAAAAGTGTTATAAAAGCCACACATCCTTTCCAATTCTCTTTAAAATCAAGAATTATGGAATAACATAGACAGTTTTACTCTTCAGAGTTCAATCCAGCATCAGCCTCATAAAACTCCTTGACAATTTCCTGGTCGTGACAAATGTGGTCCTGTAAAGATGCCACAAAGCTCAAGCTAAAGAGGATGCTTCTCTTCCCCAGGTGGGGAGAAGTCTATAACACAGCAAGGACCAATTAAACAGTTAATCCCCTAGGTTTTTAAAAATGTGATGAAAATGGTATTTTCATATCATTATTCAACATTAATTGGTCTCTAAAATAAATATATCACTCATACTGAGATAAAGTTTAAAAAAAAGAAGGAAATTTAAAAGCTGAGTTTGAACAAAGCCTTTTATTATTGGCATTCATCACCTCCCCAACCCCGTTCATATGCTTAGAACAATTTTTTTTTTTTTCTTTTTCTTTTTTTTTTTTTTTTTTGCAGTACGCGGGCCTCTCACTGTTGTGGCCTCTCCCATTGCGGAGCACAGGCTCTGGACGTGCAGGCCCAGCAGCCATGGCTCACGGGCCTAGCCGCTCCGTGGCATGTGGGATCCTCCCGGACCAGGGCACGAACCCGTGTCCCCTGCATCGGCAGGCAGACTCTCAACCACTGCGCCACCAGGGAAGCCCGCTTATAACAATTTAATAAGTAAAATATACTGACTTTTTTCCCTATTTCAAACTCATCTCATATTTGAAATCCTCAATCATTCCTGTTCACCAAGGAGATTTCAGCATTTGATCTTCCCCCAGCTTGGGGAACCACTTCTACATACATTAGAAAGTAAAGGAAAACATATATATCTAGAGCTAAAATGAGAAGAGAGTACCCTCCTGAGCTAATACAATTTACTTTAAAAACTGATTTAGGTATCTAATCACTTAAGCTACTAGAGATTGTGGTCTTATCAAATATTTACACACATTATACAGTTAGCAGGTGAAAGTAATTTTGTCTTTCTACATTCTGGAAACACTTTCAACCTACAATCTATAAATTTTGAAAATAATTGAGTCATTTGGTTTACCTTCCTGCCTCTGTGTGAGGATCTGAAACCATGGTTTCCAGATACAGAACATGGTTACAGATACAGATACATGGTTTCCCATACAAACTACTCCTTGACCTATGACTTGCCTTGTAGGCAATAGCAGGTCTGTTTGTATTACATTCAACACTGACAAGAAATAACTCTCTGATGAAGTATTTTGTTCAACATAGTCAGTAAGTGCTCCTCCAACAGTAAAAAATCCTATTCTCCAGGACAGATCTATTGAAGAAGCATGACCAGTACTGCTTAAGAATCTGAAAAATCTCTGCTAGCCAGAAAGGCCAGTGTTATGAGATGACCACTGTGATAGATGAAAAACTAATCAATAATTAAGGTTTATCGGAATAACAATTTAGACTAATATTATCCCTTTTATTTATGTTTTAACATGAGGGAGGGTAAAAGGAAAAGAAGAAGGAAGAAAGCATTTAAGTATGTAAGGAAATATTTTTCAGTACTTGAGTTAAAATAAACTCCAATAACAAAGAAAAATCAGTGTTTTATAATACTTGATATAAACAGTTTTACTTTCTGTTAAAATGATTTAAAAATGGCACCAAAAGCATGGTCTACAGAAGAAAAATCTGATAAATTGATGTCATCAAATTTTGTGTGTTTCAGATGAATGGATAAAGGAGATGTGGTATATATATACAATGGAGTATTACTTAGCCATAAAAAGGAGGAAATAGTGCCATTTGCAGCAACATGGAAGGACCTAGAGATGATCATACTAAGTGAAGTAAGTCAGACAGAGAAAGACAAATATCATATGATCCTACTTGTATGTGGAATCTAAAAAACAATACAAATGAACTCATTTACAAAACAGAAACAGACTTACAGACATAGAAAACAAACTTATGGTTACCAAAGGGGAAAGGGAGGGGGGAGGGAAAAATTTGGAATTTGGGATAAACAGATACACGCTACTATATATAAAATAGATAACCAACAAGGACCTACAAGGTACTGTATTCAGCATCTTGTAATAATCTATAATGGAAAAGAATCTGAAAGAGCATACAAATATATATGTATAACTGAAACACCTTGCTGTACACCTGAAACATTGTAAATCAAGTATACTTCAATAAAGGAATAAATATTTAAAAAATTTTTGTGTTTCAAAATACATCAATAAGAAAACAAAAAGATAAGCAACAGACTGGGAGAAAATATTTTACAAACACATCTCTGATAAGGATTTGTATACAGAATATACAACAAATTCTTACAACTCAATAATAGGAAGACAGACAGCCCATAAAAAATAGGTATTTCACCAGAGAAGATATATGAATAGCTAATAAGCAAACAAAATAAGCACAACATCATTAGTCACTAGGAAAATGCAAATTAAAAACCACAAGACAGCATTTCACATCTGCTAGAATAAGCATAATAAGAGGTAAGACAATAACAAATGGTAGACAGGAGGTGGAGAAACAGGAGTCTCCAGACATTGTGGGTGGTGCAGTCGCTTTGGAAAACAGTTTCGCAGTTTCTTAAAAAGTTAAACATAAATTTACCCTATGATCCAGCAATTCCAATCCTAGGTATCTATTCAAGAGAAATGAAAATATATATTCATTCAAAGGCTGGCACAAGAATGTTCATAGCAGCAGTATTCACAATAGCTAAAAAATGGAAAAAACCTCAATGTCCATCAACTTGGTGAATGGACAGATAAAATGAGGTACAGACGTACAATGGAATACTATTTGCAAGAAAAAGGAACAAACTTCTGATACACCTTAAGTAGATCATCCAGTTCTTGAAGCTATTTGGATATTTTTAATCAACACTAAAAATAGGTATTTCTTCAAAGATCTAGTGATGTCACCTAGGACTGCTATTTCTAAACCAAAGACAAAGGAAAACCCTTTTAGAAAGACAAGAGCTTAAATATATAGTTTATATGTATTTTAAGTTGAGGTATAATTTATATACATAGTGTACATAAATCTTAAGTATTTAGCTCAATAAATTTTTACCTATGTATACACCCATGCAACAACCATTCAGATCAAGATATAGAAGGCTCCTTTAATTGATATTCCCACCAAAGGTAACCACTACTTTAGTTCTTCACCACAGAAGTGCCATAGTTTTGTCTGTTTTTCTGAACTTTATAAAAATATACATACTTCATGTAGTATGTACTCTCCATGAGGTTGTCTATAGCAGTAGTACGTTCTTTTTCATTGTTGTACACAATTCATCAAGACTGTTGATGGACATGTGGATTAATTTCAGCTTTTGGGTATTATAACTAAAACTGATATGAACATTATCATATTTGTCTTGTGGTGAATATAAGGACTTATTTTTGATGGCTAGTCTATGCAGGAGTGGAATCGCTAGGTTTTAGGTAACATGCACATATAGCTTTATACACCTTTAACAGATCTTGCCAAGCAGCTTTACAAAGTGGTAATGCCAATTTATTAATATACCCCCATCAGCAATGTATGACAATTCCAACTGCATTATATCCTCACGAACACTTGGCATTGCCATTCCTTTTAATTTTTTTAGGTATGGGTATAATAGCATTTCATTGTCAAGAACTGTGAAGGATCTGATATTTTATCCTACTCGTAAGCTAACAAGCCTGGATGCTTGAGGAAGAAGACATGAGACATCTAGGTCATAGATGAAAGACAGTTTATTACTCAGAGGAGTAACAGTAGCCATAGTATCAACACTGTGTCAGTTATGAGCCCCAATTCCCACAGGGTAATACAAAGAGGGCTCGGTGCAACTTGCACGTGCAGATGGTTGTATTGCAAGAGAGACCCTCTGTGCCTATAGACTAGTTTGCATTTTCTAGGATTTTATATAAATGTAATCATATAGTATGTACTTTTAAAAAATCTGGCTTCTTTCACTCAGCATTAACTATTTTGAGATTCATACATGTTGTTGCAGTATCAGTTCATTCTTTTTACTGCTGGGTAGTATTCACTGTAAAGATATGCTTAATTTGTTTATCCGTTCACCTGTTGATGGGCATTTGGGATACTGACAATTTGTGGCCATTACAAATAAAGCTGCTATGATTTGTGTAAATCTGGGTAAGAACATATGCTTTCATTTCTCTTGTATAAATCTTATTGATTTTTGACCTCACATGTCTCTTAACATATATTATAATCACATGTAGCTATATAATATATATTACGTATATAATATGAATATTATATGTATAATACATATATTTTAAAGAATCATAATATTAACGTTTTACTAAGATGAGAGGGGAAAGTGGCTTTTCCTTTTGTGTTTTTTGTTTGAATCTGAATTTTTATTTTATATATATTATGTAATATATATGAATCTTTAATTTCTAGAATATGTCAGCAGGAACCACTGGGCAAGGAGATTATAGCTCATTTCTTGTTTTGTTTTCTTCTTTATATCTCTCTGTATTAAAAAATCTAAAAAATGTTATTTTTTAAGGCAAAAAAGAAGATCTCTCAAGCCACTCTCTCAACTCCATTGATATAACCTGGCAATTCAATTCACTATAATTTTGCACAATACCAGAAGCTTTTAACTATTTTCTCTAACTCCAGGCTTTTGCCCTCCAGTCTATCTTATTAAGGGATGGATATGTACGTCATTCTTTTGAACTGCAAATGTGATAATATGGCTCCTGTTTAAACTCACTATCAACAAAGTAAACCCAACATAACATCAGAGTGCATAAGGTCTTTGGCTTCCCTTTCAACATCATTTTCTACCATTCCTTCCATATACTCCAGGTCCTAGTCATGCAGAAATACCAATTATATGCCAAGTTCTCTAACTTCTTGGTGCCTCCTTCCTCTTTCTTCTCTTAGTCCTTCTAGTGAATTCTTATTTGTCCTTCTCTGTGATGTTTTCTGTTCTTCTCTACCCTACTTTCCCCTTTGCACTTAGATTCTTCCTTCTCTGTGTTCCTATGGTACTTTATAAATTACTGTATTATAGCATTTATCACACTGTAGCCGAGTAGGTTACCAAAACAACAATGGATGTCAATTAGAATTCCCTACTGTAATTCTCCAAAAAAATCTTAATATTTGCTTCAGTCACTGTTCCAATGGATATGCAAAAAGTTACTGAAGTACAATTGTAGCCACAAGTATGCTGACGACTACAAACAGTAAAGTTGCTAAATGGCAGTTTGCAAAAAATATACCGTGAGAGGTAGTTAAGAAGTCTGAAAAATTCACAAATTGAATTCTAATTCCCTAAAAGTTGACCAAAATTTAAAAGATTTTATTAAGTAACTAGAATAACAGCGCTTACAAGATAAAATTCTAAATAGACAAAAATCTTACAATCCATATAATGGAAGAACGTACTCTTCACCTGATAAAATACTGCTTGCTTTTTAAAGTTTTTTTAAAAACATATTTCAAATTATATTTTTACCTGGTGATTAAAATACCTGGTATAGAAACCTGGGCTCTATACAGTCAATTTCTTCAATATCTATTAGTTAGAGAAATGTCTGATAACTTATTGATGCTTCTGACAGCTGCCTTATGCCATTTTCTAGAAAGCAACAGTGTTAGAAACCTTTAGAGACAGTGAGGGATAAATCATATCTGTCTAATTAGTCCTGTACAACTTTTTGTAAAACCTAAAGTTAGTTTTTGCATAGGGTAAAATAATGAATCTTTACAGACACTTATGCTCAAGAAGGGAAAAGTATTTTATAATCTCTTCAGTGAACTAAAAAGAGAACAAAAGAAGCTTATACCTCTGTTTCCTACTAAGTGCTCAGTATTCTTCTCAAATAACAGAGCCAGAATTCTCTTAGAAATCACTGCAGCTTAGTTAAGAAATAAATTGGGATGTACCATTAAGGTTGGTAGCTATATTTTCCATTTTTATGTAAGCAAGGATTTAAATGCTTCTCTTTTGGATAGACTGAATTTGCCTCGCAATTTCTCGTAAGTTATAGCATTCTAGGATTCTAAAAATGATGTCATGGTTGGGGATCATCATATTTAAAAGAACCCAGGAGAGAAAATTTTCTGTCATTATATAAAAGTGAATAATCTTGAAAAATTAATATTAAAATCTTCTGCAGTGACTGATCTTCCAGATGAGCCATGCTCCTCGTAATCACATCTGATGACAGATGCTGATGGTCTCCAGAGGACAGAACAAAGAGTAATGGTTTAGAAAAGGTACAGAAGGGAGATGGGAAAGGCAAGAAGCATCACACCATCATCTGCGTAACAAATAATTACATCTGGAAAGAGCCCTTGACTACAATAAGTATTTTATTATCTTGTGTCAGTGAGATAAACCCATCCTGACACTCATCAGGCAAGTAAGAAAGACAAACATAACTTTGATTTTGTAGCACGGACAAAGTCCAGATGATGATGCATCTTGAAAGTGTCAGAATGCCCAACCATTCTGCAAAAGTCCTGGTCTGAATTATTAAATAGCAACTTAGCTGTATTAAAAATATCCCTTGACGTAGTTCTGAACAGCTGCTAAAGAATAATGGCTCCATATTCCAGCCACTTATTATCTGTATCATCCCCTTATGACTGAGACTGCTAGTGGTGTTTGAGTTATTCTTTAGCAATGTAGGTACCTGATGATTCTACTATGGTAAGATAGCCAGTGTATTGTGAAAATACTGAGCTCTTCGAATGGGGAAGTTGAATTCTTGCCTGCTTGTCACTCTCTCAAGCTATAGGTGATGTTTCTGGTAATATAAATTCTACTGAAATATACTTCAATTTAATAATATTTTTCATTTTTTATTTTGGCTGCACAGCGCAGCTTGTGGGATCTTAGTTCCCTGACCAGGGGACAAACCCAGGCCCTTGGCAGTGAAAGCTCAGAATTCTAACCACTGGCCTGCCAGGGAATTCCCAAATAATGTTTTTTAAAACTAAAGCTTTTAAAATCTAAAATCTCAAATTGAAATCCTTTGCAAGGCTTCTGATGTGAGAAAAGACTTTTAACAGTTTGACAATATACTTTATAGGTTCTCTTTTTGATTTTATGTGTTTTTATTTTATATTTATATTTTGGTTTTCTTTTAAGATTTTTTTTGATGTGGACCTTTTTTTTTTTTTTTTTTTAAGTTTTTATTGAATTTGTTACAACACTGCTTCTGTTCTATGTTTTGGTTTTTTGGCCGGAGGCATGTGGGATCTTAGCTCCCTGAGCAGGGATCAAACCCGCAGCCCCTGTGCTTTGGTAGGTGAAGTCTTAACCACTGGACTACAAGGGAAGTCCCTATTTTATATTTATATTTTGGAAGCAGAACTAAACAATCACTTAAGGAACACAAACCTTCCCCCAGGTTCAAAAAGATATACACATGTATATTACCCAAACATAAAAGAATAGCTTAGCTGAAGAAGATGAATGGAAAATTTAAATACTGTGAGAGCAGAATTCATCTTCATTTCAATATATATGCCAGTAAAATGGTGATTTAAAAAACATAAAACTTACCTGCTACTGAATTTGGCCGTGGCATAAGATAAAGAGGAATAGACTGTACTGACTGTGATAAAACTGTTTCCAAATTCCTCTCTGGGATCTTATTCAGACTATAGGTGGAAGCCGTCATGTTTTCATCTACTCGATATAAACAGGAATCCATGCTGGATTTTTGAGACTGCCAAGGCTTTACGTTTCCTCCAGATCCTAATTCTTTACTGCTTTCCCCAACGTATTTTGTGCGTTCCATGTTTTCAGAATAGCTTGTCAAGGTAGCTGAAGAAAAGAGTAAAGTGAATTAAAAAAGAAAACCAGACCTAGAGGTTAATCTGTTTACTACTCTCCAAATACATGACTAGATAATGACAATATTAGAAACATTATTTTAAAAAAGTTACTGATGATTTTATCTCCATCATGAAGTTTAAACAATTGAAACCAAAATATAACTCTCTCACACAGGTTCTCTCTCAAATATTTACTTTTAACAACTCTATTTGAATGAATTAAACAAATTCATATATCAGTGCTAAAGGGCCTACAAATAGGGCCTATCAATGGTAAAAACTGTAGAATTTCATCAAAAGGGAATTTACATACTTTTCATGGATTGCTGGAGAGCCCTAGAGCTGTCAAAAAGATCTTTATACTCCTTTTATCCTATATTTTTCCTTCCTGGCCCTTTATATGAAACAAAGAATTAGAAAATATAGAAACATTCCCTAAGTAGACGCTAATGTAGGAGAAAGAATCTGTCTAAATAAGGAAACACTACAAGGCCTCTGTTTTAAATTAAAAATTCATTTCATGTATTTATCTTTCAGTCATAAATAGCCCAACGGATCCTAACCTTTTTGCCACCAAACACAATGTTACACCTTCCCCAATGAGATTTTATGGATTCTATAGCATACTGTATAATTTCTAAATATGTTCAGTGATAATATATAGGTGTAAATTTATATTGTGTGTATGTGTCTGCGTGCACTCTTTTTAAACAGATGCATGCTTCTTTTCCTAATTTCTGGAAATTGTCTTATTACTTTAAAATATATTTAAACATTTTTCTTTCTGTAAAATTTGACTGAAGTATAATTTCATTTGGTGTAAAGATGTGGTGATTCAGCTGGCTTTTAATTCTCAGCTAGAAGCCTGGAGTTCACACAGCTGCTAGGGTCAGTATAATGAAAGCTGGAGAATGTAAAACTTCTGTTTCCCGGAAGACTTGTCTACATGTAAAGTGTCTGTTAGTTAACCCTTTGCCTTTCATGTTTTTTTTTTGGTGGTGTGTCCCAGCAGAAGTTTTTATACTTAGGTCCCAAATCAGAGCTGGCTAAGATTCACTTGTATCTGTGAGGTCTTACCCTGGTATATATTCCAGAAATATACCCCTTTTCTCCAGATAAACCCTGAGCACATTCAGCAGGCTCCAAACACTGGAACACGACACCTTTAAAGGTCTGAGAAGGTAGTAATGGGTTTCACTATTTTCAATATTTCAAATAACTTGTAAGTAATAATATGTTCTCAAATGATTTATAAGTAATAATATATTGACTAGTTACCTAAAACATCAAGCTTCTATAAACTTAGCTGCAATTATATCAAGGGTGATAACATTAGTTATCTCAGGTTGAACAAAAATTTTGGCAGATATATATATGTATACATATCATACATATATATATATCATACGTATATATACATTTGATAAATAAAAAATGAGATAGAAACTACTGGATAAAGAATAGAGTGATGCTGAAAATTTTTTCAAAAATACGGGGTCTGGGGCTTCCCTGATGGCGCAGTAGTTGAGAGTCCGCCTGCCGATGCAGGGGACACGGGTTCATGCCCCGGTCCGGGAAGATCCCACATGCCATGGAGTGGCTGGGCCCGTGAGCCATGGCCACTGGGCCTGCGCGTCCGGAGCCTGTGCTCCGCAACGGGAGAGGCCACAACAGTGAGAGGCCCATGTACCGCAAAAAAAAAAAAAAAAAAATACGGGGTCTATCAATAAAAATTATGAAAGTCCTCATTGGCGGTGAAAAGATTTGAGAAACTTTGAATTAATTCATGGTACAAAGAATTATTCAGTGGCCTATGGACCCTATTTTATCATTTAAATGATAAAGTTTATAATAAGGAAGGGCTTCTATGGTCATGGTATTTAAAAGTAAAGACAAGGAAGACATCCAGTTTCCCAGTGTGAGAAGAGCAGTGATGTCATTTTGCACTACAATTGTACTATCTGCATGAACCAAACCTGTTATTACATAGTTCACTTGTTTTTTAAGCCCAAAGTATCCCTTGCCCTTTTTCACTAGAGAGAAATGTATCTAGTCCCTGGCACACAGTATATGATCAACAAATACTTGTTGAGAGGATGAATAAATTAGTTTTATTGGATGCTCAATGGTCCAGAACCATTGGGGCACAGAAAGAGTGAAAACAGACAACTCACATAAAATACCAAAAGTAAAATTCTCTGGTTAGCCATTCCCATTTAGGAATTTTGTACCTTTTTGCTTCATTGATGCTTTTCACAGAATACGGTGACTTTTAGTTTATTTCGTTCACTTATCTAGCCAATAAAATTTTATTGAGCAACTAGTATGTGTCAGACTACAGTGGTGAACAAGATAGGTCCTAAATCCTTAATCCCAGAAAAAGGACAATCCTATGGCAAAAGAGGCCACACACAGAAAAAATGAAGAATCACAAAATGAAATGCTATTTTTTTTTCTTGCGGTACGCAGGCCTCTCACTGTTGTGGCCTCTCCCGCTGCGGAGCACAGGCTCCGGACGCGCAGGCTCAGCGGCCATGGCTCACGGGCCCAGCTGCTCTGCAGCATGTGGGATCTTCCCGGACCGGGGCACGAACCCGTGTCCCCTGCATCGGCAGGCGGACTCTCAATCACTGCGCCACCAGGGAAGCCCTGAAATGCTATTTTTAATAACAACATGCTAATGTCTGCATATTAGTCAATTTTATGGATGCTCCTATTTTACTCAACCATTCCTCTATAGTGAGAACTTATCATACAACTTAAAGTCACCAAGGTGAATGAAGCACCAGAGAATGCAATGATATTTTGATTCATGTGGCTACTAAAAGTTTCAAAAGTCTAAAGCCCAAGCAGTCTATATGTCAGATATTGGCCTACATAAATTAAGCACCCCTATGTGCAAAGTTTCTATGAGTGGAGTTGAAGAGGAAGACATGGCCTCTCATTGAAAAATATACATATTTGTTTTCCACTAGGCCTATTCTATCTCCATTTTAATTCTCTAGACCTAGTCGTTCCCAGGTGGAACAAAGAATAGTGGGAAATATGGAGCTGTAAGTAACTAAGGAGATTTTTCTGAGAATTTCTCCATTTTCCTTCCTTGATATAGAAAAATAAATTGCTACCTCAGTATAAAGAACTGTTTACATGGCATTTCTGTTTATATTGCCATATAGGCCAGGAAGATAGTGTGAGGAAGTAGGAATTACAGGCTTATAAACAGGCTCATTGTGAATAAAATTAGCTCCATATATTTAAAAGTTTAATTGAGGTACAATTTACATACCATAAAATGCACCCATTGTAAGTGTACATCGGTACAAGCACATTTGCTTGTCATCTATAATAATTAAAAACTGATAGTAGGGACTTCCTTTGTGGCACTGTCATTAAGATTCCATGCTCCCAATGTAGGGGGCCTGGATTTGATCCCTGATCCACGAACTAGATCCCACAGGCATGTCTCAACTAAGGAGCCTGCCTGCCGCAACTAAGGAGCCCATGTGCTGCAACTAAGGAGCCCTCGAGCCACAACTAAGGAGCCCATGAGCCACAACTAAGGAGCCTGCCTGCTGCAACCAAGACCCGACACAACCAAATAAATATTAAAAAGAAACTGATAGTAATAATTTTTATCTTGATTCACTACTTTGCTTTTGTTGATAAAGACTAAATTTTTGGGGGTTTTTTTTTTTTTTTTTTTTTGGCGGTACGTGGGCCTCTCACTGTTGTGGCCTCTCCCGTTGAGGAGCACAGGCTCCGGATGCGCAGGCCCAGCGGCCATGGCTCACGGGCCTAGCCGCTCCACGGCATGTGGGATCTTCCCGGAACGGGGCATGAACCCGTGTCCCCTGCGTCGGCAGGCGGACTCTCAACCACTGCGCCAGCAGGGAAGCCCAAGACTAAATTTTTAATGCTGGATAATAGTCTTAGGTCATCTGTTCTGAGAGAGAATTATTTTAGAACTATGCACTGTTTTATAATAATTAGGACCATGGGTTTTGAAGTTATAGAGACCTGAACTTGAATCTTAGCTTTGCCTCTTAATATCTATGTGATCTGGGACCAATTATTTTTGAACCTCAGTTTTCTAAGTCTAAGAAAGATTGTTATACTATTATGTAAGACAGAGTTAATTTACAGCTAGACTGGGCCAGCCCTACACTTATCTCTGGGGATGCCTGGAACTCTGGTACTAACTCGTAGCCAAAATAAGGTCAACTGGGATAACTAATGATTTATAATTTGCAGTTTAAAGTTTGAAACTCCCCTGGTAGCAACCAGGTCTAGTTGTTTATTGACAGCTTACACCTGGACTACTTGGACAGTCTGGCTTAGCTATGTGACCAGAGGGGCATAAAAAGCTTCACTGTAAACTTCTGGGGAGCTCTCCTGAAACCAAGATTCCTTATACAAATCTCGGTGATTTATACTCTGGGGACAGGCACATCCTATTTGATTAAGAATGAACCTGGATATATATGGAATCTAAAAAACCAAAAATGGTCCTGAAGAACCTAGGGGCAGGACAGGAATAAAGACGCAGATGTAGAGGATGGACTTAAGGACACGGGGAGGGGGAAGGGTAAACTGGGACGAAGAGAGAGAGTGGCATGGACATATATACACTACCAAATGTAAAATAGATAGCTAGTGGGAAGCAGCCGCATAGCACAGTGAGATCAGCTCAGTGCTCTGTGACCACCTAGAGGGGTGGGATAGGGAGGGAGGGAGGGAGATGCAAGAGGGAGGGGATATGGGGATATATGTATATGTACAGCTGATTCACTTTGTTATACAGCAGCACCTAACAACAATGTAAACCAATTATACTCCAATAAAGATGTTAAAAAGAAAAAAAGAACCTGGAGAGCTGCACTTGGCAATGGATCCTCGGTGCTCGCCCGCATTCTCTTTCTCCTGCTGTACTGTATCTTTACTAAAAGCTTTTTGTAAGCATTTTTCTGTGGAGTCTTATGTACCCTTTCAATGATCTGATCCTGTGAAACCTTTACAACTATTTTCTTATAAGATGATTGTAAGGATTAAGTAATGGTACCCGCCTCGTACTTTGTACTCAATCAACGGTTGTTGTTACTATTATTATTATTGTTATATTAGGTCAATTATGCAAGAGAAATGCTCTGTTTGGTCTCCTTGATCAATTTAATAGGCAGTATCTAGACTTCTTTAACATATATGCCATGCCATATAAATATAACGCTATAGCTACCAAACATTTCTTAGTTCCTAGTAAGTAGGAGGTGGGAAGGATGACAGAGTCAGTAGCACAATAACTGGAGAAACTGAGCAGTGAAGATACAATTGCACATTTCTGAAAACAGGCTGGAGAAAATATAAAAAAATAACTCAAATATCTAATGTTCAAGTTTATGACTCAGGGACGTGATTTTTTAAACGTGAAAATTTGCATCAAAAAATGAACATACAACATCCTACTGGAATATATGTTACTAAACGAACAAAGGTCTTTGATGAGGAGTTTCTGATTTTGCTTTTTAGTTACTAATGTGAAATACTAGGAAAACATAATCACTGAACAATGAGCAAAGCTGTAGATGTTTCATCTTCCTAGGTGTTAAGTGATATAAGGCTAAAGGATATAAGAACAAATTTGGCAATAAATCAGAACCTAAAGAAAAAAAATCCTGAGATTTGATTAAAAGAGGGAATTCAAGAATTATACCTTTCTGGGACTTTCTTTCCTGGAGGCACAGTGGTTAAGAGTCTGCCTGCCAATGCAGGGGACACAGGTTTGATCCCTGGTCCGGGAAGATCCCACATGCCATGGAGCAACTAAGCCCGTGCACCACAACTACCGAGCCTGTGCTCTAGAGCCTGCGAGCCAAAACTACTGAGCCCGAGTGCCACAACTACTGAAGCCCGCACGCCTAGAGCCCGTTCTCCGCAACAAGAGAAGCCACAGCAATATGAAGCCCACGCACTGCAATGAAGAGTAGCCCCCGCTCACCACAACTAGAGAAAGCCCGTGTGCAGCAACGAAGACCCAGTGCAGCCAAAAATAATAAATAAACAAATAAATTTTAAAAAAAGGAAATTTAAAAAGAATCATACCCTTCTGAAAGGAACTGTGATCTCTAGATAAACAAAAGGCAAGAAACATGCCTAAATGGATCCATGCTTAAATTCATTTTGCTATGTAACACTATACCAAAATAGCCCATTATTAAAACTTAACATGAAAACTGAATAGGATATAAAAATGATGTATATCTCACGGAGTTTATGATTATCAAGATTTTTATGAAGCTATATAGGAGCTTATATATAAGCTAATAGGAGATTATATGTAGTTGGTGGTATCTAACTAGCCACATATATAAGACCGTTATACCATTTAAGTTATATCAATAAAATAAAAGAGTAACAAATATGGGGGCTTCCCTGGTGGCACAGTGGTTGAGAGTCCGCCTGCTGATGCAGGGGACACGGGTTCGTGCCCCGGTCCAGGAAGATCCCACATGCCACGGAGCGGCTGGGCCCGTGAGCCATGGTCGCTGAACCTGCGCGTCCAGAGCCTGTGTCTGGAGTCTGTGCTCCGCAACGGTAGAGGCCACAACAGTGAGAGGCCCGTGTACCGCAAAAAAAAAAAAAAAAAAAAAAAAGTGACAAATATGAAATTACATTGTAAATACCTGACAATCATGTCAGTGACATTTTACCACATATTTAAGAAAGGTTGTGAGTTTGAGGAAAGGGAAGCTATGACTGGAACAGAGAATGCTTTCTGTGGTAAAAATTAAATTACATCTGGGGTGAATCTAGACCACATAAAATCTAAGAAGTTACAGTTATTTACAACCTTTTAGAATCTGAGAGAGGAACTTTTTACATTAACAATACTTAAAAATTCAGGAACTCTGCATTTCTAGTATTCTGATTCTTATAACTAGAATTCTACATATTTTGGCATGCTGTAAGAGTGATACAGTAGGCATCACTAAAATTGATTGCTATAATTACAAAATGTAATCATAAGGAATTCACACTGAACTGACTGATATATAAACAAATCAAAAATAGATAATTTAAATTAATACATTTAATAACTTTTGTGCTTTTCGCTGACGGGGCAAGATTTAAATATGAAACACTAACAAACAACAGTCTATCTTGGAAGTTTTTGTTTGAAATAATATAAGCAATATTTAATTTGGAAAAGCAGATGTTTCTATAATCAGCAGGGAAAATACTTGAAACATATTTAACAGTTAAGGTAGGCTAGCCTTGAGATTTCCAAGGTAATAACAATATCTTTGACTATTATTACTTATGCCATATACAGTTTTCTTCCAAATCAGACTGCAGTGAAAAAAAACTAAAGGGAAACAAGTCATTTCTCAAGATAAGCTGCTCACATATAATTTGATAATTACTCTATAGTCTTATGTAATTTTAGGAACAGATATTATTCTCTTTCTTCTCTCATTATTTTGCAAGTAAATCTGTTTCAGTATTTATACACATTAAAGAATGGAAGTTCATTATTCTTCAAATTAGCTCTCTTATCCACAAAGGCACTTATATTTACAAGGAACACAATTTTGGAAATTTATCAGAAAAAAAAATGAGGAACACTGCCTGCTATAAGTCAAAGCAGGATCTCATTTTTAATTTTCAGAACATTATGAACATTTATTCTGATCACTCACTGACATGTTAAGCTTCCACTTTGAAAGGTAACTACTTGTAAATGGATTTTATCCAATCTGTCAGCACCATGCCTTCTGCTTGGATGAATGTATTTCTAAAGCTATTTTTTTTTATGTATGGCAGAATAGATGATATGCAGTTACAGACACTCTAATAAGATTGAAAGAAGAACCCAGGAAGAGGTTTGGCTGGGATTATAAAAGTCACTGGGCCAAAATGAATCATAAAGAGAATTTAAGAGAATAAGATTAGTTGATGGAGAATTCTAATCTCTATTATTTATTAAAAATTTAATAAAGTTCCATCTTGTACCCAATGGTCACTCTAAACACTCTAAACACCTGTCAAAAAAGTAAAGTGCCAGGTCAGTCCTTTATGCCCTATCCTTCCACACTTAAGCTTTCTTTCCTTTGAGCACCTACTATGCTACCATATGTCAGTCACTGGACTAGGTGCTACAGATACGGATGAATAAGACACAATTTTGGCTAACAAGAAACAGTCTAATGGTGAAAAGCAGGCTCCAAAAGTAATTATAATACCATGTGTTAAATGTAATGATACAGATATGCACAGGTATTACTGGGAACACGGAATAATAATATGTATTGGATAGGAGGTGGAGTGGAGAAGTGAAGAGAGGTGGTGGTAGTAGTGGTGACAGGATACTCAAGGTGAATCTTAAAAAAATATGTAGGAGTGAGTCCAATTTAAGAGGGAGAGAGGAGATTACAAGGCAGAATGCTCAATATGAGCAAAAGCATAGAGATGAAAAAATGAATGTGTCAGGTAACAACAAAATCTAAAGTTGCCAGAATAATATATACAAGGCCGGAAGTAGTGGGCTTGAAGGCTGGAGAAATTGGCTGCAGTCAGATCAGGAGAGCCTGGCCTTTATCTGCTAGGTAAATGGGAGCCAAAGGAGTGATCTGATCAGATTTGAATTTCAGGTAGTTCACTTCATCTTATAGATAACAGAATCAAAATAGTAATTGTTTTTCAGTTAATTCACTTTAGTGGCTGTGTGAAAAACAGACTTAGGACAAGGCAAAAAATGCAGAGAGAACAGTTAGATTTGTATTAATCTAGGTCTAAGATAATGCGGACTATCAAGGCAATGCTAGGAAAGATGAAAAAACAATACAGGGATGAGAAATACAGGGGGAAGGAAGGTGGGAAGGACTCTCCTCTTGGCTTTCCAGCTTGGGTTCCTGGGTAGGTAGTGATGTCATTATAAGAGAATACTTTGGACAAGTTTTTGCAAATAAATTTGGAAGAGAAACTATTACTAAGGAAAACACATTCAGAAAGAAAAAGAAAAAATTTTAAGTCCTATAGTATTAAATACACTGAAATAGTAGTTTAAAAAATCGACATAAAGAAAATAACAGGTCTGAAATATTTTAACGGCAGGTTCTACTAAATAGTCCAGAAACAGGTAATTCCAATTTTCTATAAACTATTTCAGAGGTTAGGAAAAGAGGTCAATTTTCATCATATTTTGTCTATCTATGTGTTTTATTTAGTTAAAATATTTAGCTATTTAATGATAATATCTTCATAATGACTTCTCATATAAAGTAATCACAAATTAGAAATTATTATGTTACATACTGAGGATATATAAAATTATTAGACATGAATCCTGCCTTTTAGGAGCTTTATAATACGTTTTAAAATCAGGAGATGTGAGTCCTCCAACTTTGTTCTCCATTTTCAAAATTGTTTTGATTATTTGGGGTCCTTTGAGATTTCACAAGAATTTCAGAATGGGTGTTTCTATTTCTGCAAAGAACATTGTTGGGATTATGATAGGGATTTCAATGATTCTGCAGATTGCTTTGAGAAATATTATCATTTTAACAATATCAGTCTTCCAATCCATGAACACAGGATATATTTCCAATTATTTAAGTCTTTTAAAATTTCTTTAGCAATGTTTCGTAGTGTTTAGTGTACATGCCTTTTGCCTCCTTGGTTAAATTTATTCCTAAGTATTTTATTCTTTTTGATGCTACTGTAATGGAATTGCTTTCTTTTATTTTTTTTGGTTATCCACTGTTAGGGTATAGAAATGCAACTGGTTTTTGTGTGTGTGTGTGTGTGTGTGGTAGGCGGGCCTCTCACTGTTGTGGCCTCTCCCATTGCAGAGCACAGGCTCCGGATGCACAGGCTCAGCGGCCATGGCTCATGGACTTAGCCGCTCCGCGGCATGTGGGATCTTCCCAGACTGGGGCACGAACCCGTGTCCCCTGCATCGGCAGGTGGACTCTCAACCACTGCGCCACCAGGGAAGCCCGCAACTGGTTTTTGTATGTTGATTTTGTATCCTGTAACTTTGCTGTAAAAATATTCTTTTTATCAACTCATTATTTATTTAAAGTGAATAAATTCACATGTTGATGTATATTCATTTAAGTACTAGAGATATGCTTAGTTGACATGGCATTAAAATATCTGCAGTAACATCTAAACAAATAAATATTTTGATTTGATAACCTTTAGAAGGAAGCCAAATGAGGAAAAAATATTTCATTGTCTTTATTCCTTTATCGTTTCCACTTTCCTAGCCTCTTCAGCTTCTGTCATTTGTTGACTAGCCTCTCCTCACCCCTTCCTTGAAACTTTTATCTTCCTTGGCACTGGTAACACTATACTGCCCCAATTTTTCTCCTATCTGTCTGACTACCCTTTTTCTGTATCTACTGGCTCATTCTCACACCTCTCACCCCCTGCTCAATTTGAACGTGCCCTAAGATTCTGTGCTCAGTCTTCTTTTCTTCTCTTTGCATTTCTTTGTCTTCAGATTCTTCTTTTCCCAAAACTTTGCTCACTTCCATGTGACTGACTCCCCTTAACAAATATACAACAGGCAATAATACGAAGACTGAGAACCACCAAGAAACTACTAGTTCAGTGAGGGATAAACATTTTCTGAACCACTTCTGTTGGTAGACAGATGATGCATGTGAATTTACAAGAAGAAGTAGAAAGAACTTTTTTCTATCAGATATTATCTTTAAAGGACTGGTTAAGCAGGGAGGGATACCTCTCATTTTGTTTACCCTTTATGTCTCTCTCCTGTATCATTAAAAAGAAAAGGACACATTTTATACATACACCTCAGTAACTCAAAAGCAGAATTTTTAAAAACCTTGAGCTTGTGTAATTATTTTAAAAAGAAAAAAAGACACAAAATGATTTCTTTTTTAATGATTAATATAAAAACCAACTTACCAATGATACCGCTATCTCTGCTTTCAAGGGTGGAGGTTGGACTAGTGACAGCCCCATAGCTGCCATCCTTGGCAGTTGCATTTGTACTGACTTGCGGGAGAGTGGAGCAGGGGCTACTGGCTGGTGGAGAGGCAGTGCTGCTAGTCAAGGTGGAACAGGGACTTATCCTCTGGGTGATTGCTGAGGTCTGAAAAATTGAAATGAAAAATGAGATAAACTTATCAGCTGTTAAAGTAAAATATATCTTATGGTAAAACACATGCTTTGATAAGAAAAAGAAAAAAATCCACATGCACAACTATTACGTCTATTAGGTTCTGTTTGTTTTTGCCTTCTGGGATAAAGCATTCTGTGTTCTATAATTAAGGTGAAACTTGATAAATTTAACATGAGCAGAGACTGGCCTGTTTTTCTGCCTAGGAAACTCACAGTGACAAGTGGTCTTTATCACTGCTATGAACTAATAGACGAATTTATTTATTTATTTATTTATTTATTTATTTATTTATTTTCTTTTTGCGGTATGCGGGCCTCTCACTGTTGTGGCCTCTCCCGTTGCGGAGCACAGGCTCCGGATGCGCAGGCCCAGCGGCCATGGCTCACGGGCCCAGCCGCTCCGCGGCATATGGGATCCTCCCAGACCGGGGCACGAACCCGTATCCCCTGCATCGGCAGGCGGACTCTTAACCACTGCGCCACCAGGGAGGCCCTAGACGAATTTATTAATCACAAATTTTTCTTGCTATTTTCAATCGAAATTTTTCTGAAGGCTTGGAACTTTTTCTTGCTAATAATTTTCTTTGGATAGAAAAAAAATATCTCTGCAGCCAAGGGGAAATAAAAATAAAGTTCTTAATGCAAATAAATGGGTTTTTTTTGATACACACGTGGCTGCTCAGAGACAATAAATGAATGCAGAGAAAATGACTTATCTAAAAGTTTGTCAAATAAAATAGATCAAACAATATTAATTTAATACAAAATGAAATAATTTCTCTGTAGAAACTGATTACAGACTGAGATCACTGAGTGATTCTTACACCTAAAGTTACCTCCTTTTCACATTTTTGATGGGAAGTAATGAATAATCACCAAAAAGACTGATGGTAGTATATTCTGGTTTACCTAATTTAATGATAATCGCTTTTCTTTAGCTCCTTCTACCCAAATAAATAAATGAAATAATGAATGAAAGTCTATGTTTTCTCAAACACTCAAGAAATGTTATCCTACCCTGATACCAAAACCAGACAAAGATGTCACAAAGAAAGAAAACTACAGGCCAATATCACTGATGAACATAGATGCAAAAATCCTCAACAAAATACTAGCAAACAGAATCCAACAGCACATTAAAAGGATCATACACCATGATCAAGTGGGGTTTATCCCAGGAATGGAAGGATTCTTCAATGTACACAAATCAATCAATGTGATAAACCATATTAACAAACTGAAGGAGAAAAACCATATGATCATCTGAATAGATGCAAAAAAGCATTCGACAAAATCCAACACCCATTTATGATAAGAACCCTCCAGAAAGTAGGCATAGAGGGAACTTACCTCACCATAATAAAGGCCATATATGACAAACCCACAGCCAACATCGTTCTCAATGGTGAAAAATGGAAACTATTTCCTCTAAGATCAGGAACAAGACAAGGTTGCCCACTCTCACCACTCTTATTCAACATAGTTTTGGAAGTTTTAGCCACAGCAATCAGAGAAGAAAAAGAAATAAAAGGAATCCAAATCGGAAAAGAAGAAGTAAAGCTGTCACTGTTTGCAGATGACATGATACTATACGTAGAGAATCCTAAAGATTCTACCAGAAAACTACTAGAGCTAATCAATGAATTTCGTAGAGTACCAGGATACAAAATTAATGCACAGAAATCTCTTGCATTCCTATATACTAATGATGAAAAATCTGAAAGAGATATTAAAGAAACACTCCCATTTACCACTGCAACAAAAAGAATAAAATACCTAGGAATAAACCTACCTAAGGAGACAAAAGACCTGTATGCAGAAAGCTATAAGACACCGATGAAAGAAATTAAAGATGATACAAACAGACAGAGAGATATACCATGTTCTGGGATTGGAAGAATCACACTGTGAAAATGACTATACTACCCAAAGCAATCTACAGATTCAGTACAATCCCTATCAAGCTACCAATGGCATTTTTCGCAGAACTAGAACAAAAAAATTCACGATTTGTGTGGAAACACCAAAGACCCCAAAGAGCCAAAGCAATCTTGAGAAAGAAAAATGGAGGTGGAGGAATTAGGCTCCCTGACTTCAGAGTATACTACAAAGCTACAGTCAGCAAGACAGTAATGGTACTGGCACAAAAAGAGAAATATAGATCAATGGAACAGGATAGAGAGCCCAGAGATAGACCCACACACATTTGGTCACTTTATTTTTCATAAAGGAGGCAAGAATATACAGTGGAGAAAAGACAGCCTCTTCAATAAGTGGTGCTGGGAAAACTGGACAGCTCGATGCAAAAGAATGAAATTAGAACACTCCCTAACACCGTACACAAAAATAAACTCAAAATGGATTAAAGACCTAAATGTAAGGCCAGACACTATCAAACTCTTAGAGGAAAACATAGGCAGAACACTCTATGACATAAATCACAGCAAGATACTTTTTGACCCACCTCCTAGTGAAATGGGAATAAAAACAAAAATAAACAAATGGGACCTAATGAAACCTAAAGGCTTTTGCAAAGGAAACCATAAACAAGATGGAAAGACAACCCTCAGAATGGGAGAAAATATTTGCAAATGAAGCAACTGACAAAGGATTAGTCTCCAAAATTTACAAGCAGCTCATGCAGCTCAATATCAAAAAAACAAACAACCCGGGCTTCCCTGGTGGCGCAGTGGTTGAGAGTCCGCCTGCCGATGCAGGGGACACGGGTTCGTGCCCCGGTCTGGGAAGATCCCACATGCCGCGGAGCGGCTGGGTCCGTGCACCATGGCCGCTGAGCCTGCGCATCCGGAGCCTGTGCTCCGCAACGGGAGAGGCCACAGCAGTGAGAAGCCCGCGTACCACAAAAAAAAAAAAACAACCCAATCCAAAAATGGGCAGAAGACCTAAATAGACATCTCTCCAAAGAAGATATACAGATTGCTAACAAACACATGAAAGGATGCTCAACATCACTAATCATTAGAGAAACGCAAATCAAAACTACAATGAGGTTATCACCTCACACCAGTAAGAATGGCCATCATCAAAAAATCTACAAACAGGGGCCTCCCTGGTGGCGCAGTGGTTGAGAGTCCGCCTGCCGATGCAGGGGATACGGGTTCGTGCCCCGGTCTGGGAGGATCCCATATGCCGCGGAGCAGCTGGGCCCGTGAGCCATGGCCGCTGGGCCTGCGCATCCGGAGCCTGTGCTCCGCAACGGGAGAGGCCACAACAGTGAGAGGCCCGCATACCGCAAAAAGAAAAAAAAAAAAAATCTACAAACAATAAATGCTGGAGAGGGTGTGGAGAAAAGGGAACCCTCTTTCACTGTTGGTGGGAATGTAAATTGATACAGCCACTATGGAGAGCAGTATGGAGGTTCCTTAGAAAACTAAAAATAGAACTACCATACGACCCAGCAATCCCACTACTGGGCATATACCCTGAGAAAACCATAATTCAAAAAGAATCATGTACCACAATGTTCATTGCAGCACTATTTACAATAGCCAGGACATGGAAGCAACCTAAGTGTTCAGCAACAGATGAATGGATAAGGAAGATGTGGCACATATATACAATGGAATACTACTCAGCCATAAAAAGAAATGAAACTGAGTTATCTGTAGTGAGGTGGATGGACCTAGAGTCTGTCATACGGAGTGAAGTAAGTCAGAAAGAGAAAAACAAATACCGTATGCTAACACACATATATGGAATCTAAAAAAAAAAAAAAAAGGTTCTGAAGAACCTAGGGGCAGGACAGGAATAAAGACGCAGATGTAGAGAATGGACTTGAGGACATGGGGAGGGGGAAGGGTAAACTGGGATAAAGTGAGAGAGTGGCATGAACATATATACACTACCAAATGTAAAATAGATAGCTATTGGGAAGCAGCTGTACAGCACAGGGAGATCAGCTCAGTGCTTTGTGACCCCCTAAAGGGGTGGGATAGGGAGGGTGGGAGGGAGACACAAGAGGGAGGAGACATGGGGATATATGTATATGTATAGCTGATTCACTTTGTTATAAAGCAGAACTAACACACCACTGTAAAGCAATTATACTCCAATAATGATGTTTTAAAAAAATGTTATCCTTTTCAAAACAGTAACTGATCAGTGGCAAAATTACTTGAAGGAGTACTAATGATAAATTTGACATCTTTAAATGTTAAATTAAATAAAAAGCATTTCAACTTTACATACAGAGTCTATTTATAATCTCTCTGCTAAAATTGAAGATTTACATTTTATAACTTGACTGGAAAATATGTTGATCACTGAATATGAGAATATTAAGGCTCTTTGACTCGTCCCCAAATGATTTCCAGATGCAATCTCTTATATTTAATTATCTGTGTTGAATCCAGGTTTTGATTTTAATTCAAATGCCATAACCAGGTCATAAAAGATACATTCAACTCAACCAAGCATAAATGACATTCTCAGAACCCTGCAACCAAGTAAATCTTTTCAATCATATGAATAATATTAGAAACTGATTTTTCTTAATAACACAATAAGCCCTCAAATCTATGCCATTTCTCTTCTATATAATTTTTCTCCAGAGGAGGGAGGAGTTTCAATTTCTTTGTAATTTCCTCTATTTCTATAAAATGATGTTGGTCTACCAGAGCAATGAATTTTTTAAAAACTGAGCTTGCAGTAGAATTTCCTGTGGAATGTAAAAAACAAATTCCCCTACAAAACTGACAGATACTGAACCCCACCCCAGTCTTACTGACTTAGAATCCTTCCTAGTTAGAATTTGGTATGGCAATTTTTAACTGCCTCATTCTCAGTTTAAGAAATATGTGGGTACTGTAATAGAATTGTATCAGAGTCTTCTACATTAGATATATCTATACTCAGTCATTCCATGTTGAAAAAGTTTCATTTGGGTATAAATCTATTACCTCTATAGCAACTAATTTCCATTTTTAGACAAGATTCTCAGTCAGTTCTTTGAGAAAGGAAACTGTATTATATGCATAATATAGCCAATGTGGAGGTTAGGCTCAAATGATGCATAATTTTTACTACAAGTTATTTTCTGGAAAATAAAGCATTTATCACAGACTGTATGCTTTAAAAGCTTTAACTGTAAAAGCAAAGCTTAAAGATCAAGCCATTCAGAAAGCAGAAAATTGTTCATGGCTTGTGAATTAAAAGGCAAGCCTTATGTTTATTTAAGGAGGCTAGTTAATGAGACATAGAAATCTCTTCTAGGCACAGAAAGACAACATTATCTACTCTCCATACTGCAGGCTAAAATGGACATCTAATTAAGCCGCTCCACTTCTAAAACTTTTCAGTGGTTTTCCCATTGATCTTTTAGTGGTCTCCAGAAGGATCCCAAACTCCCAATCGGATCTCTTCAAGGTTCTACAAATACACAAGGGAAGAATCTAATGATGGAATTTATAAGGTACATCCTAATACCCCAGAAACTACTGAGAGAAGAAAATATAGTGATCAGTTGAATATCACTTTCAATATGTTGTCCTTTGCAAAAAAAATGATATATGCTGACTTGCCTCTGCTGGATTTTGTCATTACTGGCACTATTCTGAGGACACCATTACTATAGGGTCTTTCTAAACAAAGCAATCTATCGTTGTCAGTACGCTGTTTAGTACAGAAGAAAGTCACTAAGTGAACATGACCTCCCAGTTCTTAATCATTTTCCTAAGACTAGAAATTCCAATGATCAATTCAGCCACTTTCTTCTGTGGTTCCAAGATAGTTTCATGGTATATTATATTCCAAGCGGGCTATCATGTAGCTTCATTATTAATATTTTACATTTGTTCAATGTTTCGTAGTTAAAAGTTTTTAAATGTTATAATTGATACTTCATTATCTCCTTATCAACCAAGTATGAGGCATAATAAATATTATTTCCCCATTTAAGAAATGTGAAAATGAAACTACCCTAAGTATGCAAGCTATGAAGCAATTTCCCCCAAATCATACAGTTCCTGCATACATTTACATACTAATTATATTGCATATATATCTTTTGTTTATATGACATTTTACAGCTTACGAAGTGATTTCATATTCATGATTTAACTTGATCTTCACAACAATCCTGTCATTATTTCATGCTATACTGGACCAGTATGGTGTAGCTATTAAGAACGTAAGTTGTAAAAGCAGACTGCCTGGATTTGAATACTATTCCATCACTTTCTGGCAGTGTGTTTCCACTTTTCTTTACCTGGAAATTGAAATACAAATGAACCCTACAAATCTTCTACCTCCTGGTTCAGTGACTTTTCTATTATACTGTATCACTTTAATTACATTAAATCAATGATACTACTCATTTACTTATTTTATGATGAATTTATTCAGTAAATGCACAAAGCACGCTCTAATCTGAAATCTTTATTTACCATGACCAGGAAGGGGCTACCTGATTTCTAAATGAAGTCACAAGTCATGTGACTTCATTTAGAAATTACTGCAACAGGCTGTGACATGAAGCATCTCAAAAGCAACCAAATATAAATTTTAGCACCTCAAGAAATGTAGCTTTTTAGAAACAACAGGGTCCTTGGCAAATTCTCAGATTGTAATGTCATGTTTCTTGGTCATTATTAGAACAGTCACATTTTAACCTGCTGTGAATATAAAGAGATAAAAAGTAAAATAGATGTTTTATTTATACCAATTTAAATGAAGCCCTCAACATGTATCATTTCCATTTTTTATTCACAGATCACAGCATACTGAGATAGTTACAATGTAAATTAGTTAAAAAAATTAATCCCTATCACCATGAAGCTTACATTCTTGTATGATATACAGACAACCCTCCCCACAACTAAATATATAATGTAATAAATTAATGATAAAAGCTATAAAAAAAATAAAGTGCCAGGATAAGGGGATACAGAGATGGGCAGGTGTTATTAGATAAAGTGATTAAGGAAGAGGCCTCTCGGAGGAGGTAACATTTGAGCACTGGATAAAGTAAGGAAGTGAGTTACGTGGGAAGAACATTCCAGTATAAATGAATGTTTTATGTGTTTGAGGAATGACAGGAAGGCCAGTGCTGCCGGCGAGCTGCAGGTGAAAGGGAGAGGGGTAGGAAATGATGTCAGAGAGGTAGCCCCTTGCTGGTCATGGTAAAGAGTTCAGATTTAATGTTAAATGTGGGGGAATATAGTGGGAGATTGAGAGAAGAGAAGTCAAAGGACCAGGTTCACATTTTACAAGGATCACGCTGGCTTCTGTGTAAACAGACTACAGGGGGCAAGAGTGGAAGCAGAGCCCTATTGGGAGGCCATTTATTCAGACAGTAAGTATTTATTGAGCACCTACTAATAGTAGACATTGTTCTAGGTGCAGAGGATACAGCAATAAATAGAACAGGCAAAAGTTCCAGCCTTCTAACCTTACATTCTAGGAGCTATTGCACTAGCCCAGGCAAGAGATGACAGTGACCTGGATTTAGGTGTACCAGTGGAAGTAATGAAAAGGGACCAGATTTAGCATACATTCTGAAGACAAAGCCTACATAATTTGCTGCAAGAGTGAATGTAGAGTGTGACAGAGTAAAGCCAAGAATGACTCCAGTGCTTTTATCTTATGCCTGTAGGTGATGCCACCTATTCAGACAGGAAACTCAGTAGAAGGAGCAGGTTCTGGGGAAAAATGCAAGAGTTCAGTTTTTTGACATGTTAAATTTGAGATGTATCTTGGACACATAGGTAGAAAAGGTAGTGTAGGCAGCTAGAAATACAGATCTAGAGTTAAGGGGAAAGGCAGGGCTAGAGATAGTTCAGGAGTTAAGACAGTATTTAAAGACTTAAGAATGGAAGAGTTTCAATCTGATTAGAATCTCCAGGTATTTGAATTTTACAGAAACTGTCCACGTGATCAAATGTGCAGCCAGCAAAACCAATGACCTTAGGAGTGAGAATATAAAGAAAGGAAAAGTCTGAGGAGAGAGCTCTAGAACATCTGAGCATTAACCACATGATTGACAAATATATTCAAATAATCCTTGTACACTTTATGATGAAGCTAACATGTGACAGAATCTTCACCAACATTACTGAGAATACGCAATTTGAATTTAATTTGTCATCTTCTGAGTAAAATGGTTCACTACTGGACATTCATTTTAAAGATTAAGACCGCATAAATGAATCTGAGTCTAATACTTCTTTTGCTACATTTTAACTGAAAAGAATGAAATAGCCAAAAGAAAAAAGTCTATGAAATAATAATTTGTTCAAATTGCTGATATTTTTAACTTTCTGAGATAAATATCTAGATCATTAATTTTTCGGATTTTCTGCTTTTCTAATATATGTATCCAAAACTAAGGTTTTTTAAAGCATATTTTATATACTACAAGTTTTATTATATTTTGTTTTTTATTATTTCTGTTTAAAATATTTTCCAATTTCTTGTGATTTTCTGACTTAAAGGCTACTTAGGAGTGTATTAATATCCCATCACTTGGGGACTTTGATTTTCTGAGTTATCTTTTAGCTATAATTTTCTATGTTATTTTATAATTGATAATTCTACTATGGTCACAGTAATTGAAATCTTTTGACATTTGTTGAGATCTGTTCTATGGATCAGCATATTGTCAATTTGGCAAATAATCCATGTGCACCTGAAAACAATATGTATTCTGCAATTTGGGGGTGCAGTGCTCATATATATGCCTATTTTGTTTGTTGGCTTATTTACTTATTTATTTCTTCATTCATTCAATAAATAAGTCAAAACCCTAAAGTGGCTTTTTAAACTTAAGAAGGAAACTAAAAGATGCTCCAAAAAAACCCTGAAGAAATATAGTGATTATGGAAAATTAAGTTATATCTCCAGGCCTCAAAAGGCATTCTATACTTGGGACTATTCTTCTCAGAACACTGACACCCTGCAACATTTTACCTTTCCTGGTTATAATAGGCTGTTTCACCCATGTTTCACTAAGTTGATACGAAACAGTTTACCTGATTTTCATCCTGTACTTCCATGTTGTACTGGTCACCTGGCTGAACTTCCGTGACTTTCTCTCCAAGGAGGAAACCCAGACGAGTCATGAGTGTGTTTGCTGCCTCATCTACAGATGGAGGGGGACCAAGTTCTTGTTCAGCATCACCTATAACAGGAAGACATTGAAACACCTGAATCTATCAAAATAAAATGGCCAGTTTTGCAACTATTTTGACATTCAGTTTGGTCATTTCTTTTGTTTTCACATTCTAAATGCAAAATTACTAGGTCCTTGACTAGAAGCTGATTTTTCCACTGTTACATATTATAATTGATAGTCTACTCAGAATCCTCAGTATATTTACTTGAAACCCTTGAATTTGAGAGAATGTTTTTGTAACTCACTGAACAGAAGTTTCCCATTTCTTTGGCAGTTAGCCTTCCAATACAAGTCCTAGTCTTGGGATCTAGTCCTGGCCATGATCACCACCTTCATTCAGGTTCTTTTATCTCTTTTTTCCCTTACAGTTCATGTAAATATCCTTTTTTATTTTAAAATCAGTTCAAACTTACAAAAAAGTTTCAAGAACAGTACAAAGATCATTTTTTTCCTTAACCATTTGAAAATATAGATGTGATATCCCATCATGCCCAGACAGTATGCATTTCCTATAAACAAGCAATTCTCTTACATAACCACAGTACTAGCAGAGAAATCAGGAACCTAACATTTTACATTATTATGATCTCATCCACAGACCCCATTTAAGTTTTGATATTTATCCAGTAATGTCACTTCTAGCAAAAAGATCCAATTCGGGATTAAGCAACTGCACTGAGTTCTTAGTTCTCTTTGACTCCTTTAATCTCGAACAGTTCTTCAGTCTCATCTTAACTTTCATGATCTTGACACTTTTGAAGATTACAGGCCAGCTATTTTGCACAGTGTCCCTCAATTTGAAGTTATCTCATGATTTAATTCAGGTTATGCATTTTTGGCAGGACTATTGAAAAAGCAATGCTGTGTTAACTTTGATCACTTGGTTATGGCAGTGTTTGCCAGATATTTCCACTCTAAAATTATACTCTTTCTCTTTGTAATTAATAAGTATGTAATGGGGGGATACTTTGAAAGTATGTAAGTATACCATTCTTCAACAAACTTTTAAATTAAAAAAAATTTTTGTGATAAAAATACACGTAACAAAATTTGCCATTAACCTTTTTTTTTTTGTGTGGTACGCGGGCCCTCTCACTGTTGTGGCCTCTCACATTGTGGAGCACAGGCTCTGGATGCGCAGGCTCAGCTGCCATGGCTCACGGGCCCAGCCGCTCCGCGGCATGTGGGATACTCCGGGACCGGGGCACGAACCTGCAACCCCTGCATCAGCAGGCGGACTCTCAACCACTGCGCCACCAGGGAAGCCCCATTTTAACCATTTTTAATTGTACGATTCCGTGGCATTAAGTACGTTCACAATGTTGTGCAACCATCTCCATTTTCAGAACTTTTTTTTTTTTTTTTTTCTTTTTGCGGTATGCGGGCCTCTCACTGTCGTGGCTTCTCCCGTTGCGGAGCACAGACTCCGGACGCGCAGGCCCAGCGGCCATGGCTCACGGGCCCAGCCGCTCCGCGGCATATGGGATCCTCCCAGATCGGGGCACGAACCCGTATCCCCTGCATCGGCAGGCGGACTCTCAACCACTGCGCCACCAGGGAGGCCCCATTTTCAGAACTTTTTAATCATCCCCCAGAGAAACTCTGTATCCACTAAATAAAACTCCCCAATCTCCCCTCTTACTAGCCCCTAGTAACCTCTATTCTACTTTCTGTCTCTATGAATTTGCTTATTCTAGGTACCCCATATAAGTGGAATCACACAGTATTTGTCCTTTTATGTCTAACTTATCTCACTTTGCGAATTTTCAAGGTTCATCCTATGTTAGATCATGTATCAGAATTTCACTCCTTTTTATGACTGACTCCATTTTATGTACATACCACATTTAGTTTATCTATTCATCTGTCCATCAAGTTGGACACTTGAGCTGTTTCCATCTATTAGATATTATGAATAATGATAGTATGAACATTGGTGTACAAATAGCAGTCTGAATCTCTCCTCAGTAAACTTTTGCCCACTATTTTTAGCATCCATTAATGTTTCTTGGTAGAATTAATTACTATCATGCTTGCCAAACAGTGATATTTTCTAAATCCATCACTCTTCTATAGTTTAGTTTCTCTTCCTTTACCTATCTACCTACCTATCTGAACTCAGACTCCTATCTTACTCAATGAGTTATAACCTGTTACTATGATTATTTATTTTGATGCTCAAATTGTCCCAAAGTTGGCCATGTGAGCCCTTTCGATTTGGCTCCTGTAACCTTCTGATATATCCCTGTCATTTTCTGAGCACTTCTTTGCTTTTTGGCATCAGATGTTCCAGGCTCATCTTGTACTTTCCCTGCCCTAGCCCTAGAATCAGTCCTTTTCCCAAGAAGAGTTTTTTTTTTTTTTTTCCAGTGGGGAAAGGTATTTAGAATATCAGGTATGCTCATTGCGATCAGGATGTCACTGCCCTCCAAGTCCACTCCGTCGACAAAGTTAGGCAGTATGCTCATACATTTATATACATACACACAACTCTATATTCATTTTTATTTGTAAATCCATATACAAACATACACTCTAAATGTTCACAAAGATGCTCTAATTCCAATTCAATACCATAGGGTTAATTCTAGATTTCTTCCTTTCCAAAGTTATAACTCTGTTCTCCAATAGTGAAAAATCTGGTTCTCGTTTTCCTTATTTAATACTATACTTATTTAATCTATCCCCCTACATGTAACAAATCTCACCACTGCTCATTGCCACCCTGCACACAGGTGCACTACTCACCCTGGTTGGGTTCCTACCCTATGCCAGATGGCCCTGAGCTATCATTTCCCCCATAGTCAGGGTCATTTTTTCAAAATAATTCATATACCATAAACTCTATCCTCTTAAAGTATACAGATCAATGGCTTTAGTCTCTTCATAAGTTTATGGAACCATCACCACTTTCTAATTTCAGAATACTTTCATCACTCCAAAAAGAAACCCCATTCAGGTTCATTTTTCTGCCCTGGAATTTAGACCCCTAAAATTCCTGATCTCTGGCATTCATTTTAATCCTGTGCTTCCAGACTGCTACACTCTTTCCATACAATTAGCTTTTAACTCAATTTTCTTTCTTTTTTCTTTTTAAAGAGCTCAGCTTTTTATTGAACGTGTTACTAAAGAGGTTTAGTCAAAAAGACCAAAGCCCATGTCACCATTAGACTCTTCAGATTCTTCTTTCTTTGCTTCCACTTTCTTCTCCTCAGCTGGGGCAACAGTGGTGGAGGGGGCAGGACCTCCTGCCGGTGCAGCCCCAGATGCTGGGGCAGGTCCACCTGCCCCGACATTGCAGACAAGGCTCCCGATGTTGACACCTGCCAAAGCCTTTGCAAACAAGCCTGGCCAGAAAAGTTCAACATTTACACTGGCTGCTTTAATGAGGGCATTGATCTTATCCTCGGTGACTGTCACCTCACTGTTGGGCAGGATGAGGGCTGAGTAGATGCAGGTGCGCTCTGAGTCGGAGGCCATGGTGCGGGCGAGTGCTAGGCAGGGGCTGCTGGGCATGGTGCAGTCGCACCATGAAGTGAGGTGAGGGCCTACACCCCAACGTGGCCTCAGCTTCCTCGGAAGGACCGAGCACCTTAGCGGCAGCTGAGGAAAGCGTAATTTTCTTCCTATTTAGGCTGTTTTTCAGTGGTCACCAACTACAGGAATTATTCTTTTTCAAACCTTTTCACTGAGGGATGCTGAACAATGTCAGTATGAGGTTCTTCCTTGGGCTCAATTTATTTCCAAATAGAGAATTTATAGACATAAAAAATAGCCAGGGAACTCAAGATGATCTATTTTAAATGTGATGCAGAACTAATTTACCTAAACTGAATATCTCTTTACATTAACTTGATTCATTGTCAACATTTTTTCAGATTTTCTTTTATGTTCAGATGCATTCAGTCTAACCTGTTAACAATCCACAGTAGCACATACCCTATATAGGATATTACAAAAATCTTTTTTTTTTTTTGGAGTCAGATATGTCCTTTCACCACAGCAAGAATTAACTAGAGTATCATATGGTCTGATGCTAAAATATAATAGCTTAATTTTTTAGGATATTCAGTGTTACACATTAAATCACTCCTAATGGCAAGAAAGTGAAGTTTATGTTCTTATTATTCAATTTAACACTTATCTTAACTTCTCTACTAAAGTCACAAGCTGCAGGCCAGAGGAAGGGACTACAGGTGTATCCTTGTATAGTATTATTGAACTCAAGTGCTCCATCTGTGGAAAATCTATATAGAATTCTCACTGAGGACTTCCCTGGTGGCACAGTGGTTAAGAATCTGCCTGCCACTGCAGGGGATATGGGTTCAAGCCCTGGTCTGGGAAGATCCCAGATGCCGTGGAGTAACTAAGCCTGCACACCAAAACTACTGAGCCCGTGAGCCACAATTACTGAGCCTGCGTGCCACAACTACTGAAGCCCTTGCGCCTAAAGCCTGTGCTCCACAACAAGAGAAGCCACCACAATGAGAAGTCCGCACACCGCAATGAAGAGTAGCCCCTGCTCGCCACAACTAGAGAAAGTCCGTGCACAGCAACGAAGGCCCAATGCAGACAAAATAAATAATAAATTAATTAATTAATTAAAAAAGAAAGTGCCTAGACTGGCATTCAAACCTAATTCTACCAGCATTAAAGTCCCATAAAAAAAAAAAAAGAATTCTCATTGAAATTATGCCAGAGTAGAAAAACAGGATCTATATTCCCTTCCCTACTTCTCTGCAAGAGGCAACAAAATGGATTTCTCTGCCACAGACCAGAAAGATATCCCAGGGGCTTTATTACCTCTATAATGTCCAACATTATAGACAGTTCCTTATCTCTCTACCTCTGCCCAACTATGACACTCTAACATAAAATCTCAGGAAAAAGCTGTGTTACAAATGCATGCAAATGCATCTTCAAAACAAGTACCCTAAATCTAAAAAATAATACAAATGAATGTATATACAAAACAGAAACAGAGTTACAGAGATAGAAAACAAACCTGTGGTTACCAAAGGGGAGAGGGAAGGGTGGAGGGACAAATTAGGGGTATGAGATTAACAGATACAAACTACTATATATAAGTAGATGAGCACCAAGGGTATACTATATAGCACAGGGAATTATACCCATTATTTTGTAATAATCTATAATGGAATATAATCTGCAAAAATACTGAATCATTATGCTGTACACCTGAAGCTTACACAATATTGTAAATCAACTATACTTCAATTAAAAACAAACAAATCCCCTATCCGTCATTCAAGCAAATTTCCACCTTTAAGCCCTTGCTATGAAGAATTTTTCATTTCGTTACCACAGTGTGTAGAATTTCTAAACTATTGAGTCAGCTATTTAGTATTATTAAAATTTATCAAAGTCTACTATGATAACAAGAATATTTATAGCATATGAAATTTGAAGTAAACAGTTTCAGGTTAAAATGCTAAGTGTAATTCTGAAGACATCTATAATAAAATGTAAACGTCTCTGACCTCTTTAAATTTCACAACATACTACTACACTATATACAAATGGCAGGCAAGAGGCTATAATTATATTATCATTTCATGCATTATTTGCAAAAGTCCAAATGTTACTCACTTAAGAAAGAGGCTGCGGAAAAGAAACCAAACTCTTCCTTTTTCTTCTAGGCTCTTATACTCATGTTACTCTTAGTCTTACTATATCACTCTATTTCTCTTAAGTGCTTTTTTCCCTAAATATTAGTTTCTTAAAAAGATACTAATATTCATTATTTTTCAGAAGTCTACAAGCTGATATACTTTATATACATTAAAGTATTTATGGGAGAAATGATATAATGACCAGGTTTTGCTGAAATTACTACAGAAAAAAATGGAGAAGATATAGATAAAACAAAGTTGTCAAAATTATTGAAGCTAGGAAATGACTACATAGTAGTGCATTATTTTATTCTCTGTTTGTGAATGTTTGGAACTTGAGGAAAAAACTCTATGCAGGGAAGTTTCTTTTAAATAACTTAGCAGTTCTCAACTAGTGACAATTTTGCCCCCCAGGGAACGTTTGGCAATGAGTGGAGATATTTCTGGTTGTCACACTGCAGGGAGAGGTGCTGCTACTGGCATCTAGTAGGTAGAGGCCAGGGACTCTGCCAAACATCCTACAATACACAAGACAGCTCTCCACAATAAAGGATTATCTAGCCCCGAAAGTCATTAAATAGTATTGAGGTTGAGAAACCCTGAAACAGCTAGAATCAGCTTATCCTTTAAAATCTGTCAAATTGGATGAACTCTTAACACACAGTCAGTAGGAAAACCAGTGTCCAACCTGTTACTTCCAGGATTCTTAAATTACTTCAACTTCTAACTTACAATGAATTTTTAGTCTTTGGGCTCTTTCTTTCCTGAGTGTAGGGTCTGTTTTCTGCACTACTAGATTCTGCTGTAATCTTTTCAGTCTTCAATGAACCTTAGTCTTATGGTGGTGTGTGGACAGGACTTTACTGGGGTTACAGTGTGTTTGTTAAGGGTGGGGGATTATATCATGGCACAGAACAATTAAATGAAACTAAAACATATGATATATCTCATATTTTCAGATTATCCTTTATTAATTATAATAACAGCTAGCACATATGGGGATTAATTATATGCCAGGTACTGTTTCTAAGTATTTTATATACATTAACTCTTTTAATGATCATAACCACCCTATGAGGTAGGCACATATCCCCTTTTTATGAATAAAGAAAGTGAAGCACAGAGGGATGAGTAACTTACCCAAATTCATAAGCTAATAAGTAGCTGATCCAGGAAATCTGGATCTAGAACTCAGGCTCTTAACCCCTAGGCTCTACTGTCAACCTTGATTCCAGTCTCTCACCATTTTGCTGGGCATCACTTCCTACCTCCCCTCTGCCCAGGGTATTTGTTCAAAACTCTCAAAATTTCTCTTAAATCCTCATACCAAATATTTTACCTATCTTTCTGTCTCATCCATGACCATCCAGGCGATGCGAAGAAGGTGTCACCTTCATAACCAAACACGCCCAATTAAGGTATGTCCCTAAACAAACACAGTACTTTTCTTGAGTGGAATTCTACTGTGACTCCTTTAATAATGATGAATTTGGAGTATGATACACAAAACAAGATGGCTGGTAGGTTGTTGGAAAATAATCATTGTGACACTATGATACACAAAATAAATCATATCATTCATACATTAGGTTGATTAAAACTCTTGAAATTTATCTTGGCTATTTGGGAGCAGTGTGTTTATGCAATAGGCTTTGCTCCAGAATACTGAATGAGGAATACAGCACCATAAAACTAAAGGATTCTTATGCTTGGATTTTTTTTCCACAGCAGAAGTGGTTATTGAATGTTTATCAAATGCCTTGTTTTAGCCTCTATGAAGAAAACTAGTTGTTTTTATTTCTCTTACAGCTATTAGTATGATGAACTATTTTAATGGATTTTGTAATTTTGAAAAGCTTTCATTAAAGTTAATAGGAATTATTATTAAACATTAAAAAAAATAAAGGATCTAAAATTCACATAGGAATGGAAAGGTCTAGGAATAGTAAAGAAAATGTGAAGAAGAATGACTGCTATTACTTAATATCAAGGTTTAATCTAATGCTAAAGTAATTAAGACAGAGTATGATTGGTACAAGCATAGATAAAATGACCAGGAGAACAGAATAAAGAATCCAGAAACATATCTATACATGTATAATCACCTTATTTGGACAGAGATGCCATTGCAATATTTTAGTAATCAAATGGCCTTTTCAATCACTGGTGATGGATCAATATGCATGAATAAAAATGAAACCGTCCCTACCTCATCCCATACAAAAAAATCAATTCCAGGTGGATAAAAGACCCAAATACAAAAGATAATACATTTTCTGGAAGATAGTCTAATAGAATATCTTCATGAACTAGGTCTAGGCAAAGATTTCTTAAACAGAATACAAAAAAGAAAAGATGGGTAAGTTTATTAATGGGAAAAACTTCTGTTCACCAAACACTCCATTAAAACATTAAAAAGGCAAGCCATAGAGTGGGAAGAATATCTTTAATTCATACATCCAACAAAGGACTTGTATTTAGAATATACAAAGAACTCGTACAAATCAATAAGAAAAATAAAGACAATACGATTAAAAGATGAACAACAGAAATTCCACATGGGAATTTACAAACTCCTGTTTTATACAAAATGTTCAACATTGTACAGAAATGAAAATCAAAACCACAATGAGATACCACTACGTATGTGTAGTGCAGGACAGCACACAAAAGAAACAAACCAAAAACACCTGATAATATGGGGTAAAAGGACAGTTAAATCCTGTTGTACTGGTGTGAATGTAAACTGGTAGCATCAAATTTGGAAAAATATTTAGACTGGGGACTGAAACCCCACGACCCAGCAAGTCTACTACTAGGTATATACCGAAAGGAAAAGTACACGTAGGGGCATCAAAATAGATGTAACAAACAGTCACAGAATTGTTCATAATAGCCAAAGCTGAAAATGCCCATCAACAGTAGACATACAATGAAACACGACAGCAATGAAAGAGAATCTCACAAACATACTACTAAACAAAAGAAGACAGACTCAAAGGAGTACATACTAAATGACTTCATTTATATAAAGTTTGAAAACTGGTAAAAGAAATCATTGATAATGCAGTCAGAACACTGGTCAAGCTTAGAGGGAGTGGATTATGATGCAGAGGAAACACGAGGAAAGGTTCTGAGGTGCTGGTAATGTTCTATGTCTTGATTTAGGTAGTGGTTATACAAGTGTGTTCACTTCTGAAAATTTCATAGAGCTGCATAATTATTATTTGTACACCTTTCTGTAATTATGTTGTATTTTAATTTTCAAAAATTACAGAAAATGTATTAAGGACATAGGACACTGGGTTTGAGAATGAAACAATATTCACAATACTTTTTTTTTCCTCCAAGAAAGGAGTCTACAGCTATGAAAAACTAACTAATGTTATATATAATTAAAAATTGAGTGTAAAATAAAAAATTATCTGACCACTCCCCTCTTAACATCAGTTAACTTAAAGTGGAGCAATGACCTAAGGATAGAGAGAAGCCAGTATATATACAAGAAGTATTTTGTAAATTAAAGGAAGTAGTAGAGAGCACAGAGAAAGAAACAATTAAACTTGTTCTGGAAAGATGGAGGAAGAAAAGGAGGAAAGAAGGTTTTCTGCAGGAGGCCATACTTGTTTGATTTTTTAACAGTAGAGTTAAGGAAAAAGAGCAGAGGGAGGAGCAATTTTCAGATTCAAATTCTGTAAGACTTACCAGTTCAACACAAATACAGAACTCTGAGATCAAAACTGAGTAATAGAGCATATTTAGTATTGTTTTAAAAGACTGTTTTAAGTTTATTTCTGGAATAATAATATTGATAGTTGTACTAGTAGTAATAATAACTTATTGAGGCATTACCGTCTGGTACTTTTCTAAGTGCTTTACATGTATTAAATCGTTCAATCTTCACAACACCTTCCTTATTGTACAGATAGTAAAAGTGAGGCACATATAGGTCAAGCTTTTGCTTGCCCACGGTTACACAGTTAGGCAAGTGACAGAGTCAATTTTGAAGTCCAGGCTGCCTGGCTGGTGGACTGATTATTTTGCCAGGAAATATGTGATTATTAAGTACAAATTGTTTAAATGGTTATTTTATTTATTAATGGGATACAGCAGAATAGCCACCATGGACAATATAAGAAAGCATGTATTAATCCAATAAATATTTACTAAGTACTTTCTGTGTGTCCAGCACTGTGTGAGGTATCAGATCACATTTATGAACAATGGGCACAGTCCCCATCCTTAAGGAGCTTATAGTCTTGTGGGGAAAAATGGAAAATAAATAATTTGATTGAATCATAGTAAATTAAACCCTGAGAAATATAATGCAGGCAAGAAATAGGATGCTGTAAAAAAGCAAATGCTGAATATTTCAGAATATTTTGGTGTTTTGATGACATCACTTTTCTTTTCAGAGATGGTTTATACTTTACAACATTTGCAAAAAGTATTTTTTACTCTAAGTAGCCAAACTGCAGAAGGATTAAACAATGATTAGAACTGTGCCAAGAAATGAATTCATTTCTTGGATACAATTAGCTAATGTATCCAAATCCCTAATCTGTATTCCTAACATGGCAGGCTACACATAGAACAGTTCCACAGATTCTCTTAATTCTCAGCATTCTCTTAGTATTTTCTCATCGGGCTGTTTACATTTTCCTTTATGATCTGTTAATTATAAACTGCTTGTTCTCATCTATTTCAAGACTCAGAAATTTGTACTACATTTAATCAAATAAAGAAATCCATGCTTTCTCTCCAACAGAGTTACAAAACCTATGATTAGCTTGGCCCAACTGCCAAAGCAAACCTGGTTATATTTTCATTTCTTAGTTCTTACACGGCCACCTAAATTTTTCCTTTTCTGATGAACACTGGAAATGGGTGACCGACAAAAACAGTGGCTGCAGTTTGCCGCAGGAAGTGCTAAAGCCGGCGTGGAGCTCTACCACGTCCTTCCCGCACTGAGCTTCTGATTGTGAGAGTCACTGCCAGTGATCCAGGGATCAAGAATCAAAGCAACACCACTAGCCCATCTCTACTCATAGAGGCTGACCTGAAAGCATATTCCTACACTTCTTAGTTCCCTTGGGCATAACTGAAGAAGAGGTGGAGAAAATACATGAAATGACTGTTGATACTGTGGGGTGGGTGTATGGAAGGTTCTTTGGGTAGGTTTAAAACTTTACACAATGAAAGATGTTTTTGGCTTGGCCATGTGACTTTATTTGGACCTTGGAATGTTATGAGCAGAGGCTTGAAATGTGCCTGAGCAGTTGGGCTTGTGTTCTTGTGCTCTGGTGATCCGCCAGGAGAAAGAGCTTCTCTCCAGTGGATGCCCCTTCATCCTGGGCCCCAGAATGAACACCTACAGGCCTGAGCCCAACTTGAACCCTAGAGCTGCTCAGCCAACCTGCAGCGTAAGACAGAGCTATCCCAACCCACACTTGCAAATCTACGACTAAAAAAAATTGCTTATTTTTTGGTTGCTCTAAATGTTAGGGTGGCTTGTTACACAGCATTATTATGAGCATTTAATTTTTAGGTACTTAATTTGATTCAAATGCAACCATAACTTATTAGTAGACCAAAATGAAACCCTGGTGATTTCTCTTACCATGTATTTTCTGTTCAATATAACCATTCTCTTACTCACCTTCATACCCACTCACTTCTAGCTGTCATCTTATTCCGGGATTCTATTCTATTTCTTACTCACCTATTGATCTTGTCTTTTTAAAGATGTAATTTACATACAATAAATTATATTCCAATAAAGTGTGCAATTCAATGAATTTTGACAGATATATACATCTGTGAAACTACCACCAAAATTGAGATATAGAATATTTCTATCATCCCCAGAAGTTTCCTTAGGTCCCTTTGAAGTCAAACCCTCTCTCAAACCCTAGCCACAGGCAACCACTTTTTCTGTTATCAGAAACACAAACCACTGCTTTCTGTTATCTTAGTTTATATCTTCTATAATTTTATATAACTGGAATTAAATAGTATATTTTCTCTTTTGTCTGGCTTCTTTCGTTTGGTTTTTGAAATCTATCCATGTTTCAACAGTTTGTTTCTTTTTATAGCTGAGTAGTATTCCTTCGTATGGCTATACCACCTTTTTTTTCTTCCTGCTGATGAACACTGGGTTGTTTCATATACAATAGTTTTTTGGCTTTTATAATATGAAGAAACTATGAACATTCTTATAAAAGTCTTTTTGTGGATATATATTTTAACTTTTCTTGGACAAATACAAAGTTGTGTAATGGCTGGGTTATAAAGTTTAAACATTTAACTTTGTAAGAAATTGCCGGTTTCCAAAGAGATTGTTCAGTTTACACTCTCAAGTGGTGTTTAAGAGTTCTAGTTGCTCCATATCCTCGCTAACGCTTCGTATTGTGAGCCATTTTGATTTTAGCCATACCAATGGGTGCAGAGGTATCTCATGGTTTCACTTTGCATTCTCTGATGACTAAAGATATTGAACACCTTTTCATGTATTTACTGGCCCTTCTTATATCTTCTTTTGTGAATGTTTCTCCAAATCTTCTGTACTTTAAAAAATTAGGTTCTCTTCTTATTATTTGGAAGAGTTCTTTATATTGGATACAAATCTGTCAGACGTATGTATGCTAATATTTTTCCTGTTCTATGGCTTGACTTTTCCTTTTCTCAAAAGTCTCTTTTGAAAAACAAAAGTTTTACATTTAGATAAAACCCAACTTTTAAATTTTTTCTTTTATAGCTCACGCTTCTTTTGTCCTATCCAAGAAAACTCTGCCTACCTTAAGATTGCAAAGATTTGCTCCTAGCTCTTACATTTAGGTCTATGGTACTTTAAGTTAACTTTTGTGCATGGTATGATGTAAGGATTGACATTCACTTCCCCACTGAATTTCCCTGACACCTTTATTGAAGAATAATGGAAGTCCTTTAACTTTGCTGTTCTTTTGAAAAAGCACTGGGGCCACTCTAGGTCATTGGCATTCCTATAAAAAAATTTTAAATCATGTAAATTTCTAAATTTCTAATCATGTAAATCTTATAAATTTCTACAAACATTTTTTTCTTGGGATTGTAGTAAATCAAAATTGCTACTTTAGCAATACTGAATCTTCTAATCCATAAATGATATCTTCATTTATTTGGATCTTTATCTGAGCACTGTTTTATTTATAATTTTTAGTGTACATGTTTTGTTAAATTTATCCCTAAATATTTCATGATTTTGGATGTTATTATAAATGAAGTTGTTTTTAGATTTAATTTTCCAATTGTTCTTTGCTAGAATATAGAAATACTCCTGATTTTTATATACTGACCTCACTGTCCTTCTTTTATACTTACATAAATGCATTTATATAAATTATTGGAAATGTATCTTGCAAGTATTAGTCTGTGTTTGTGTATTGCTCTGCTAGTATATAAACATATTTATATAATATAAAGGTAGTTAGAGTTGGGGTGGGAATCTCCATGTCCACATAGAACACTGACATATCGAGGCAGCTTATCAGAGGCTTGCTTTACACCAAATTTGGGAGAAACAATGATGAGACACTCAGGTATTAACTAGTTCTGGCATTAGGATTCTTAAACAGGAAAGGAAGATAGTCATAGATTATCTTCTAAATTCCTCAGGCAAGTCCATAAATACTGACATATATGGAAACTTTTTTTAGTGTTCCTAGGGGAAACAATTTGGGGTGGAAGATGAGATGCCACTTCCAATACCTTCGAACTTAACTGCAGGAACCTGGTTCTGAGTTCTTCCAGCTGGGGATAAAGGTAAGGGGAATGGAGGTGGTGTAAGGTTGTAAGAAAATGGGGCTAATAAAAGAGCTGTAGAACTAGGGGTACTGTACAGAAGTGAAAGAGTAAGTTAATTCTAATTTAGAAGTCTGACAAGAGCTGTAATACTGGTATACTAAAAAAGCGCTTACCTCACACAGCATAGCTTCAGTGCCATGAGATGACTAAATCAAAATCAGTTAATGTGGAAAGTGATACACTACCAAGGCTTTAATAGATTCCAAAGTCATGTCAAGATCTGCCTTTGTCACTGGGAATGATGTTATGTGAAAAAAAGGTATGGAAATAAATGAAGACCACCCAAATAAGAACAAGCAAAGGCTATTTATTCAGAGCTTGCTATAGCAGGGGAATCAGCTACTATCACTTGTACCTGGAGGAGACTTAAAAGGCAGGCAGAGGAGTTGAAAAGCTTTATAGTGGGAAAAAAAGGAGAGGCTTCAGGTATGCCCTGATCAGAGGCACCTGGCACAGAAGAGCTGAAGGTGGGCTAACTAGAAGCATCCTACATGACTGGCTAGGTGTGTGTATTTAGCCTTCTCTGGTTACTCCTAAGTTGCAAGTGAGGGCAAATACTAGGGAAGCTGTCAGTTAAAAATCAAGCCCTCGTCATTTAGTTCCAATAGTTACAGGGGTTACTTTTGGCTTCCTGGACTGGTTATTAGAGATAGTAGTCTTACTTCCTACAAGTCTGACTTGTAGATAGTAAGTTGGGTTCCTAGGCTATCTGCTGCAAATTGGGTGTCAGAACTCTATTTTTTTTTTTTTTTTTTTTTTTTTTTTTGCGGTACGCGGGCGTCTCACTGCTGTGGCCTCTCCCATTGCAGAGCACAGGCTCCGGCCACGCAGGCTCAGCGGCCATGGCTCACAGGGCCCAGCCGCTCCGCGGCATGTGGGATCTTCCCAGACCGGGACACGAACCCGTGTCCCCTGCATCGGCAGGCGGACTCTCAACCACTGCACCACCAGGGAAGCCCCAGAACTCTATTTTTATACATGGTCTGGTCATTGTATATATATTCAGTTTCTCAAAGGATAGTGTTAAGTTTATTCATGTATTTATTTTCTTTTTCCTGACCTTTGAGGATAAATGTGTCACATTTGGTTGGCAGATATTTTCCTGAAATCCTCATTCTTTGTTTTATACTCATTGATTATGTTCTCTAATTACATTTATTACAATTCACTCGTAGCTGATTGATCTCAGTTGGCTGCCATGGCCGAATTCTTACCCAGTGAAGCTTTAAGCCCCTTCCCATATGCTAGTCACATTGGCCTTGTAGGTGGACTTCTATGGAAGGAGAAAGTTTAGGAATTTAAAGCAAATGGGATACTACAAATAAAAAAACCACTGAAAGAAATACTACTTCCCCTTTCTCAACACCATAGTGAAATTACATTATAAGCACAGATTAAGAAATCATGGTTCCAGTTGTTCACGCTTACAAGCCCCTCTGTAGTAAATTAGAAAAAGACATATTCTTTTTTTTTTTTTTTTTTTTTTTTTCTTTTTGCGGTATGCGGGCCTCTCACTGTTGTGGCCTCTCCCGTTGCGGAGCACAGGCTCCGGATGAGCAGGCCCAGCGGCCATGGCTCACGGGCCCAGCCGCTCCGCGGCATATGGGATCCTCCCAGACCGGGGCACGAACCCGTATCCCCTGCATCGGCAGGCGGACTCTCAACCACTGCGCCACCAGGGAGGCCCAAGACATATTCTTAAGTAGAGAGAAAACCATGTAATTTACACATTTATAACATACTAAATTTTTTTCATTTTGCCTTCCTCTGACTTTTTAGGTTCATTTCATTCATTCAACACACACTGAATGAACACCTACTATGTATTAGTCAGTCACTGCACTAGGCACTGTGGATACAGTGGTAAGCATAAAGGAGAAAATGTGTAAATTGTCCAGATGAGTGTTTTTGGTCATTGTAGTGTTTTTTTTTTCTTCTTGTTTGAATATTTAAGAAGAAATGATTTAGGGATAACTGTTATTCAAAAGCTTTCATTAGAGAAATGCTGTGATGATTCACTTATAGTTTAATTCCTTCTCTCTAAGGCAGAGAGCATATAATCTGGGTCATTATAAAAAATGTTACTTGATTAGGGACCAGATAAGGCATTTGTTGTACTAGAGAATTCATTGTATAGAATAAATTTTAACTAAGAAAATAAGCATCATTGCTCTGGTAAGGTACCAAAAATAGCATCCATATTTTATGCCCTTGACTGTAATGGAAGTTTTACTTGTATACAAATGAATTCTAACCAGAGTTCTTTCACTTTAAGACTTATAAACAGAAAAATTATTAAATTAAACAAATAATACCTTTACATTTTAAGGGTAGCCTTCTGTTCTACAGTATCAAAGATGATTTACATGGATTAATAGAAAATTGAGTCTTTCATATATGCATTAGGAATTCTGTGGTAAATACAAAAAATATATTACATGGCTTTTGATATTCAATGTTTTAATGAAACATTAACCAGCAGATAAGAACATTCCTTTTAAAATTGGTTTGCAACAGAGCCAAGCAATAGAAAGCCAGACTGTAGTAAGCCTGTGTCTCATGATCCTCTTCAAACACTAAAGAAACTCTCCAATCATTTTGCATGATGACTCCTATTCCCTATTTAAAATTTTTTTTTTCTGGCAGCAATATAAACATCAGCTTCATCCACTCACAATTATAATTTAACTATTACGGCTATTGTAGAAGGTAAGATGAAAGCTGAAAACATAATAATGTTTAACTTACCTCAGTAATCTATAAAATACATTTGGGATTTGTGACTGGATGAAACAGACATTTTCCTCCCCAATCTAATAGTAATAGGTCAAATAACACCAGAAAGACAACAGGCGCAGAAAGGCAAGTTTTTCAACAATTCAGTATCATGGGTAATATCATAATCACACTTGGCAAAACTTGCTAAAATTTGATGCAAAATACGAATTTCTTTGAGATTAAGTTCCAAGTCCAACCAGGAGACAACTTCCTCAAAGAGATGGACCATGAACCAACTCTAAGAGCCTGTTTCAGGGCTTCTCTGGTGGTACAGTGGTTAAGAATCTGCATGCCAAGGCAGGGGACACGGATTCGAGCCCTGGTCCGGGAAGATCCCACATGCTGCAGAGCAACTAAGCCCGTGCACCACAACTACTGAGCCTAAGCTCTAGAGCCCGTGAGCCACAACTACTGAGCCCACGTGCCTAGAGCCCGTGCTCCACAACAAGAGAAGCCACTGCAATGAGAAGCCCGCGCATTGCAATGAAGAGTAGCCCCTGCTCGCAGCAACTAGAGAAAGCCCATGTGCAGCAATGAAGACCCAACGCAGCCCAAAATAAATTAATTAAAATAAACAAACAAATAATTTTTTAAAGGCCTGTTTGAAAAGAGAAGTTCTTTATATTGATATTTAATCAACCGGCTAATACCATCAGTTCAATTTCTTAGTAGATAGCTCCCAGAATTTATGGGGACTGGTTTGTCCAAAGAGGTAGTGTTCTAAGACTGTTTTAGCATATAGTCTGTTCCCATGTAGCTTCATGGGGAGCACAGAACAGAAAAATAAAAATGTATACATACCTTCAGATGTATACACGATCTACAAATACAAATGCTAGAATTTTTTTCCCCCAAAGGAAATAATGATGGTAGGGACCTTTCAGTAATTGGAAACCTTCCAGCTGATGACAATTATTAAAAAATGGACAAAATATGTTTTAAAAATCTTTTTAAAAGAAAGCATTAAAGATCCAACAAGATGGTGGTAAGTCACCATTATAAGAACAGGGAGAAGATGGAAATCAGACATGGAGATCTTGCCCAGCATGGAGGGCCACTTTAGCACTGGGGGCATTTCTTAACAGGGAAGAAATGACTGAGCAGCTGAGCTGTGTGTTTAGCTGTCTCACAAGGTCAGGGGAACAAAAATGAAGTCTAGGATATGCCAGGAGTGGGAAATCTAGTAAAACGCCCCATACTTTAGGCTGAGACCCTTGAGAGCTACACCCTAAGGGTAAAGATGAACCAGAAGTAAACTAGGTCCTGCAGTCCTGATTTGTGTCATTTCATTGGCTTGAAAACTTCACACCCTGAACTTGGATTGAACTGGTCACAGGTGGCAGAAGCAAATGAAAACCCTCTCTGGAAAAAAAAAGAAATCATCCTACTTTCAGATTACTTCTACACATATTTTCAAATATTAAATCCAGCACACAAAAATAATTAGGGGTGTGAAAAGGCAAGAGAATTAGCAGAATAACAGGCAAAAGAAATAATGGTAAAGGTCATAGGGTTAGAGTAGTACAGTCAATCTTTTAAGATTATTCTTAACATAATATTGTAAAAATGTAGTAGAAAAGAGCTAGAGTCTGTGGGAAGATGAGTGGTGGAGATGGAGGAAGGAGAGAGCAGTGGGAGAGTTACAAGAATAAGAGTCATTTGATGAACACCGTATTGGAGAAGGTGAATATTTCCCTAACACCACTAGAGGTTATTGGTTGAGGAAATTCTCCTTTAGTTCTTCTCTTTTTAAAGTAACATTACGTTTCAATTATTCAATCATGCATAATGCTTCCTCCTAGCAGAGCTAAACCATAGTAGCTAATAACAAATGATATTCTAAATAGTAGCTTATGTCAGCTAATGAATGATCTAAATCAAGAACTCTTGATGTGAGATCCTAGGATGATACACTTTTGGAAGTCTATGAATCTCCTGAAATTGCATGTTTTAATAGGGAGAGAGTAAGGGAAATTTTCATTCTTTCATCTTCCAGTTCTTCTTTGCCACCTCCTAAAAAAAGTAACGACTTCCTGTAACCCACAGCAGAGGTTGCAAACTCAAATACCTTCAGGATATAAGAAATTTTAATATATCTGGCATGGCTAGGCATGATGGTAGTAGGAAATGATAAAGTGTATGTTGAGCTGCAGAATATACAGCCAGGCTGAAGGCACTCTATTTCTTTTCAATGTGCTTGCTAAACAGTTTTTGAATACCTTATCTCAAAAAATGTGTCTACTGTTTTAAAATTAAATATAAGTAGGAGGTTAAGATGGTGGTCTTGGTCTGAGATGTTTTCCAAGGTTCTAAGTCAGAGCCACCTCTCAATATGGAGGATCCAGAGGGCAGAAAATAGGGAAGATTGGTCCCTGGATGTAGATGGGAAAACTAGATCCATGTAAGGGTACCAGTGACACAGGTCACTGTCAATCCTCAACTGAGGGGAAAAAAGTGCCTTAGTTGGGGCGGGTACAGAGAAATCTAAGGAACCTTTAATCACAGGACCCCATCTCTTTAAAACAGAAGTGTTTGAATTTCTCCTACTTACCCTTCCTTTCCCCTACCTCCTTCCTAAATAACTGCCTTCTTTAAATTAACTCACCTAGAGCCTAAGTTAAAGAACCAACTTTTATGGAATATCTACAGTTGCATTATTTAGATACCTAGCTTTAGGGTATGGAATGGAAGTTAGCAATAATGTAACTTCCTTAGAAGACTCTAGTCTGATTCTTATTAATTTTGGTTTGCTTAGACTAGTTTTCAGATAAAACTACTACACAGGGCAAACAAACCTAAATGTTTTTATTAATTTCTTCAAAACTCAGACAATATGCAAAATTTTGCACGTGGGTGCAATTTTCTGGAGAGGCTGTCCATAAATTTTATCAGTAATCCATATATATATAAAATGATAGTGTTGTACACAATGAACTTGCCCAACGTTATATGTCAGTTATATCTCAATAAAGCTGGAAAAGGAAAAAAATGCTCCCTAAAAAGTAAATTTATCTCCTAATAATCCTATACTTTTTTTTTTAATTAATTAATTTATTTATGGCTGTGTTGGGTCTTCACTGCTGTGTGCGGGCTTTCTCTAGTTGCGGTGAGCAGGTGCTACTCTTTGTTGTGGTGCGCGGGCTTCTCATTGCGGTGGCTTCTCTTTGTTGCAGAGCACAGGCTCTAGGTGCGTGGGCTTCAGTAGTTGTGGCATGTGGGCTCAGTAGTTGTGGCACACGGGCTTAGTTGCTCCGCGGCATGTGGGATCTTCTCATACCAGGGCTCGAACCTGTGTCCCCTGCATTGGCAGGCGGATTCTTAACCACTGCACCACCAGGGAAGCCCCTATACTTTTTGTTAATAACTTAGACATACACAAATAAATTGGGGAAAAAAGTCCTACACACACACACACACACACACACACACACACACACACACACGTATACACACACACACACAGATGGTGGTTCTCCCTTGTGCTATTTAGGAATAAAATTTTTATAAGATTAGGGACTCTTTGCATTTTTAAAAAATTCATTAGTTTAGCACTTAGTTAAGAGAACAGGCTTTTAAATGCTTATCATCTTCCATTACAACATCCCACTATTCTGATTCTCTCCCATTGGAAGTGGGAATCACTGTAGAGGCAGGACACCTAGAGATAGAAAGTACTCATTGCTTGGCAAAACTTACACTAGTTTCCTTGCCTACATAATTGCCCCCAATGTACAAGAAGTACTATGTGCATGTCAATGTATGATGAGGACTATTTGGCTGAAATGAAAAGCAGTATTTAACAAGCTCAAGAACCTTAAATGCTTCACTGAAATCTGTAAGACTGACGTTTATCACTGAATGTTCCTTTGGATTTTAAACTGAGGTTTCTAACAACTGCTTTGAACAGACATATGTTTGAGATACAAAATATGGTAAAAATGTGTTAATTGTGTAATACAGTATTTCCATATTATTCCCCTACTGACCTGGATTTCCTTACCCATCGTACGATGTATTCTAATGTGGAAAGCAAGGCATTTATATATTGCTCATGGTAAGAAAAGTATTATCCTCAAAAGTCACCTTTGTCTAAATGGCAAATGTATTCTCTGTTGGCTTCCAAATCTGGAATTTATTCTAGAAACTGCACGTTAAAATAACATGATGTAGTTACCCAGACTTAAAGAGAAAAACACCACTCTAGGAACAAGTATTTCACTGGACCATAAGAGTATAGGTTAGGCAAGAAGAAAGAACTACAGACAGTTATTAGAAGGACAGTAGGGGAATTTTGAATATAAAAGGGTAGGATACCAGGAATACTATGGAACTCTTCTATTGGAAGACAAGGATGAGAAGGATTCATGCTTCCAGAACACAGAAAGGTACATATCAAATACGCAGAAGAAGCAAGGAAAACTCATTGCTTCATTTAAACAACTTTCTTTAAAATTTCAATTTACTCCTTTGAGTGTGGGTTGGACCTGGTGACTTGCTTCTCAGGAAAAGAATACAACAAAAAGTGACAGGATGTCACTTTTGAGACTAAGTTATAAAAAACTGTCACGCTCATATTGCTCGCACTCTCTCTGCCTCTTGCTTGCTTGCTCTCATGAAGCAAGTTGCCATGTGTGAGGTGCCCTGTGGAGAAGCCCACATGGTGAGGAACTGAGGGTGGCCTCTGGTAAAGGCCAGCAAGGAACTGAGGCCCTCAGTTCAACAGCCCATAGGAACTGAATCCTTCCAACAACCATGTGCATAAACCTGAAAGGGGAGCCTTTTCCAGTTGAGCCCTGAGATGACTACAGCCCAGGCTGTCATTTTTTTTTTTTTTTTTCTGCTCCTCACAGCTTGCAGGATCTTAGTTCCCTGACCAGGGATTAAACCTGGGCCCTTGGCAGTGAAAGTGCTGAGTCTTAACCACTGGACCGCCAGGGAACTCCCCAGGCTGCATCTTGATTGCAGCCTGTGAGAGACCCTGACCCACAGAATGCAGCTAAGTAGCATCTAGATTCCTGACCCACAGAAACTGTGAGATAGTAAATGTTGCTGTTTTAAGCTACTAAGTTTTATGGTAATTGGTTATATAGCAATAGATAACCAATACAAGGACCTATTCACAAGGGTACTCAATAATGACAAACAGAATATAACCAACACTCCCCATATCTTATAATTTTTTTTTTTTTTTTTTTTGGTGGCCACAAGGCTTATGGGATCTTAGTTCCCCAACCAGGGATCCAACCCAGGCCCTTGGCAGTGAAAGCGTAGAGTTCTAACCACCACACTGCCAGGGAATTCCCTAACTTTAAATGTTGTAATGAATAACTTCCAGATAAGGAAAAACAAAATGACAAAGAGGATTTTAAGTGACTTAGAGATGAAGGATGGCAGTGGTGATATCAGATACAGAATTCATAAATCTCTAGTTTCTTAGGTATCAAAACACAGGTCAAGGGGCTTCCCTGGTGGTGCAGTGGTTGAGAGTCCGCCTGCCGATGCAGGGGACACAGGTTCGTGCCCCGGTCCAGGAAGATCCCACATGCTGCGGAGCGGCTGGGCCCGTGAGCCATGGTCGCTGAGCCTGTGCGTCCAGAGCCTGTGCTCCGCAACAGGAGAGGCCACAACAGTGAGAGGCCCACGTACCGTAAAAAAAAAAAAAAAAGTCAACAAAACAAAAACAAAAAAACCCCACAAGTCAAGAATAGCTTTCTGTCTCTTCCTTGTTCCCAATGAATTTTTCATGAACATTGGGCTGCCGGAATGTATATACTGTTTAGGGAAAGAAAAACACAAAACATTTTTTTTAGAAATAAATGTATAATAATATATAAATGTGAGAGATGTTGTTAGTCATAATAACTGATGTTCCATTGTGCTAAGCACATTATGTGTATTATCTTATTTAATCATCACACCCTATGGAGTAGGGTTATTTTACAGATGAGGAACCAGAAAATTAGAAAGATTAAGTAATAGAAGTTATACAGCTAAGTGGCATAATTAGAACTTAACCAAGCTCATTTGATCCCAGGGCTATTTACCATTATGAAAAGCTGCCTCCACTAAAAAAACAATCAAAACCCACAAAACTTAGTATCTATACATGGACTGCTTATGAAAACAGGCCAGTGACAACAGGTTATACGTGTAATTTTATCCTCTTTGCAAAGCGCTCATAAAAAGGATATAACCTTACCCATAACATTCTTAGATAAAGGGTAGTAAAGGCTCTGAAACACTTTAAAAATTGTAGCTAAGAGTTATCTAGCACTAACTATGGACCACATAATTGTCCTTATTATTTTACATATTTTATTACATCTTCATAGCATTCCTATGATACAGGTAATATTATAATCCCCATTTTATGATAAGGAAAGTAATCATTCTTATGGTTAAGTAATTTGCCCAAGGTCACACAAGCACTAAGTGGTAGAGTCAGTATTTGAACACAGGCAGTCTGGCTCCAGGGTCTGTTGTCTAAACTAGTGCATTTTACTGCCTCAAAAAACCAAAAGTTAAAACTGTTTTCAGAGTTAATGAAAAAACTGTCCATTTGGCTATATATCTAACTAAATTACGGATCTAAGCACCATACTCACAGCCCAAGTCTTTACAATTTGTGATGCAAAACACCTTGAAAAAAGTTAATCTAAAAGTGAGTTAAAAGATGGTTAACCTTTTAAATAATGATAAAATATGAATCAAGAAAACAACTGAAAATGTTCAAAGTGAAAAGTTCTATTCAACAAAGCACCTGTCCACAGAAAGAACTTTCTAACAGGTTAAGAACTTACTACTGGATAAGGGAGTGTGCAGAAGAAAAGCTATTTATTTTCATATTCTAGCTCTTTGGTGTGTTTATGTTCATAATCAGTTTTCAGGCAGTATCTCTCATACTTAAAATATACTGAAATTATTCCTGTTTATCTCTCTGCTTCCTATCTCTAGTTGCTATACTGACTTTCATATCCCAATTAGGGCAGCAATGAAGTTCATTTATACCCTTCATTTGATTTACAAGTCTGTCCACTACCCAACTTTTAGGTGCTTTTTGTTGTTGTTGTTCTAACAGTTGTACCATTAACAACCTTCATTTCATGTCAACATTTATAACAGCATTTCTTTTTTCCTTTTTCTTGGAGGTGGGGGGAAGTATGTGTTACAGACCATTTTGAGAACCTGTTATAGAAAGAAGTACATATATGCATATAGAATAGTGTTTGTATGTAATTTTAAGGAGTTTAGAACCCGCCTCCCTAAAGCTCACCTGTTTAATTCAGGTTAAAAATCTTGCTGCATACTCACTGTGTTTACAACATAGTAGACTTAAGGAATACAAATACAACATAACAGAAGATGTGAATTACAAGAAAAAGGCTTCTGGTATCCATATACCAATAAAAAATCAGAGGGTTTTATGTCTAAAGTATAAAATTCATAGCCAAAAAAAAAGCAAAAAAAAAAGCATGCCTAACTATTTAGGATAAAGATAACATTTGATCATGTTTTCAGGGAAAACATGGAAGGAAGAAAATGAGGAAGCAAATCATCCTTTTCTTCTAAGTGGAATGACCATGACTATACAGGAGTTTGAAAAAGAGAATTCAAGGAACTACTCACTTTATGTAAAATATCATCTATCAACCGTGGTTTGTACTTGTGCTATAGAACACCATGCTGATAAGAAATCCAAATGAAAAATCCTTTACAAATTCAAAAACTATATAAATATGAGTATGTACTTTCAAATAAGTATCATAAAACTCTCTTCCATTCTTGAGTTTCAAATACATCCTAATTTTGTTGTCACCTTAAATAACACTGTCCTTTGAAGGACAGTGCCATTTTTAAAGAGATTTAAAGGAATCTATTATAAAAAGATTAATCTCAAATTCCTCTGAAAGTATCTGCTGTGGATAAAAGCCTGTCTATTTTCAGAACACTGGTCTGGACTTTGGCCCTTAACCTTGCACATGTAGTCAAAAGTCCTATAAAACTGTCAACATGGCCTGCCATCTGCATCAAGGATCATTTCTACACTTGAAATTATGTGTTATAACATGCAAAATAAAAACTTTAAAAAAACTAAGACATAAGGAATGTTGCTATCCTTTAGCAGCACCTGATTACTGAAAAATTTCAATACAAATTCATTGCAGAAATTTTAGAAAATGAAGAAAAGTATGATGATGATGATGAACAACAATAACAGGAAGGGTGCTACATACCTCTTCTTGTTTGTTTTGCCTGAGCTAATCATTTGTCACATACATTACTATACTTAATCTTAACAACTCTATGAGATAGATCTATTGTAAAAAAAAAAAAAGACCTATTTTTATCACAATCTTATAGACAAGGAATTTAAGACTATGAATGTTACATGTATTCACATAGCTAGTAGGCGACAGAGTCAGGAATTAAACTCAGATCTAATTTCAGAACCAGAGCTCTCATTCACTAACATATATTGCCCAATAAAGAAAAGTAAAATCATCTGTAATCCCACCAGCCAGATACAACCACTGCTAACATGATCATTATCTCACCAATGCTACTTTCTCCTCTGACATCCAAACAATCCCAATTCTCTCCCTCTTTAGGCAACCAATGTTAGTTTGGTGTATTCTTCTGGACGTTTTCCCCTTTGAATGTGTACTTATGTATCTATACAAATATATATATTTAATTTGTTAAATTATATAAGTAACATCATGTTATATGTAACGTTGCTGTGATAGGAAATTGAGGCACAGAGACATTACATGACATGCTTAAGATCACAAAACTAGTTCGGGGAAAATCATAATTGAAACACAATAAGACACATTTAACTAAAAATGACCCTAAACCTTTACATCTTGTTTTTCCTGATTGTTTAGAAAAACTTTAAGATCTTGTGTTATACACCTCAGGATCATCACTATAATAATAACAAAATTAGCTAACATTTATAAGCATTTACTATAAAACAAGCATTGTGCTAAGTGCTCTATATTTATTAATCTAAGATTACCATTTCCATTTTTACAACTGAGGAAACTGAGACAGGTTAAGTGACTTGCCTAAAATCACACACCTAATAACTAATGCTGTAGGTAGAAAAGTCAGAGGGTAGGGTGAGCATGTTCTTTTATTTTGGGAATTGTTTTATGGAAATCACTGATATCAGTTGGTTACCCTGAAAAGAGAATACAGCCCTGTCTCATATGAAAAAACTGAATTTTCTACTTTTTAATTTAAGGGTGAGTCAAGGGGTGCTTATAGAATTTACACAGTAATAGAATTAGGGACAATGTATTTCTGGACTACACTGTGTCCACTTCAAGAGTTCAACAATAAATCCTGCTTGTGACCTTCCACAAATCACTTAAATTCTCTAGGCCTTAATTTCCCCACTGTAAGACGATTATCAAACACAATTCACTTGACCTGGCCTACTCTGGTAGTTCAGTTATGTAACATCATCAATCATCTCCATGGTTCAGCTGCAGAACCAAAACATACTGTTAACTTGTAACTTTTCCTCAGATTTTCTGCATATAACAAATCTGATTTGCGGAAGAGTAAAACAAATTAAGTATTCTAGAATCTAATGCTATGTAGACTGAATCCTTCAGTTTATTAGATAAATATTCTGGATCAACAGCTATATCCCATTGCAGCTTTCCCTAAACTTTGCAGACCAAATATCAACAACTTGCTCTGGTTTGATCCACAGTTTCCTTTTTCTTGTAGGACAAAACTGAAAACTAGTCATGGGTACACAGATACCATGTACAAAAAGACAGATCAGGAAAAATATATGTCAATTTCTCAGACACAAAAGCTTTATTCTTCCCACCTAAAATACAGGTACCAAAGGTTTAAGTTAAGATAATAAGGAAACATCCCCAATTACTCCTCAGAAGTCAACAGCAGAATGAACCCTACAGGTTTGTAAGCAGCCTTCAGCAGCCCTGTAACCCGACTGGTTCTCCAAGTGTGGCACCTCAGCCAGCAGCTTCACCATTAACTGAGAATTTGTTAGAGAAGTGAATTCTCAACCCACCCAGGCTTACTGAATCAGAAATTCTGGGGGTGGGTCTTGCAATCTGTATTTGAACAAGTCCTCCAGGTAATTCTTGAAGCGTGCTAAAATTTGAGAACCACTGCTCGTTTAACCTTTAGCTTAGGACTGTTGCCTCTGTCAGATATACTCTTTTCCTAAATCTGCATGTGATAATGAATAAAGCAGGTGGACAGGAAGATATCAGATCACTAGTTTTAACTGCACTATTATGTATGAGTATACAATAAAATATGATCATTATTTGGTTAATATATCTTATGTAAGAGAAATTCAAAAAGGATGGATTATTTGCTTGCTTTATGAGTCTACTAAATTCATTTGTTTATTGTTAATTTTTGGTACTATATAGAAGATAATAGCTTCAGCCCTCAAGTCACTAATCTTATCTCAGTAGAAACTTACTTCCACAGAGTTTAATAACTTTACTATAAAAGAACAAATCATTAAAAAGTTTCTGTGCCTTAAATTTATTTCAGATAAGAAAAGGAGAGACTGCAGTGTATGGCAATTAACATTTTGGCAACATGTTTTAGTTTCTTCCTGGTTTTCTGAAAATCTTAACTGAGGTTTAGTTTGGTTTAATTCCAATTCAGCAAAGATTCCTGCTTGTGGAAAATATACGTAAGTAATAACACGGACAAGATTTTTCACAGTGATTCAGCACTGGCATTCTAACCAACAGCAGCTACCTTGCTTCTTGACAATAACAAAAGCTAGATTAGATTAAGGATGTCAGATGGGCAATTAGGAAGTGAAAGATTAGTTTCCCCACAATCATTCTGATTTGCAAATCTGGAAAAGAAAAGGCCTCTGATAGGGTTTCTCGTCCAAAACTCAATGTAGGAAGAGAGAATTAGTGCATTTATTTATTTTACTTTATTACACTAAAATTTGCGTGAAGAAATGCAGAGCATAATATTCCCTTGCCCAAGAAATGTGACAGTATCTCAAAACATGAAAAAAATTTGTTCCTTTTAGAAATAGAAAAGCTATTCCTAACACATATCTGCGATTGATTTAAACTGAATACTCATTTATAACAGTGGATGAAGCCCAAGTTTCTGCAACCTGCAAGTGAAATCCCAGAGGTCTTTCAATATTCAAAACTGATTCATAGAATCAAATGTCTCTGATTAGGTTTGGCTCAAGTTTTTGCCTACTGTCTTTTTTTTTAAAAACATGTCTTATCTGGCTTCAGAGTTATAGTATCCTGCTATTTCAGATTATAGCTACTGATAACTTCCCTAGAACTAGAAATCACCTTATTCTGCTGATCTGTAATGCTGTAAATATGTAGTAGTTGCATCCACTGTGCAATTTTAATGAGCAGGAATAAACAAAAGACCTAAAACCAAGTCTTGTAAAGTTTTTTACTGAAGCTCTGATCTGTATACTCAACTAGAGCTGTGAACATTTCTGACACAGCTCTACAGACTCACTGTAGAGTGAGTGTAAAGGATGTTGCCAGGCAACTCGTCTAAGTTTGGAAGAATCTAAGCCTTGATAATGAGTCTGTCTCAGGTTTGCTCCCACACAAGAGGGTTTTAGTTAACTCCCACATGTGCTTACAGGCCATTCATGAGAAGAGGTATTTCTAACAGTGAGTGTCCAGGAGTCCAAATCAGGAACCTATAATATTTCTTTTTAAATTCAAGTATAATGCTTCCAACATCACAACTATTTTCTGTAACTGTCCAGAAAACCAACAGGGATTAGACAAAAAAGGTCATATGCAAAGGGCTAGTGTTGAATGAACATTTTCATTCACACTTGAACGTTCCTGATTGCACATGGCCAAAGCAAAATTTCAAGTATCTCAGATCACAAAGATCACCCTGAAAACGTATCTAATGAATTATTTTAATTCTTTTGAAAATTATCTTTGAAGCTGTTTTCAATACTTACATAATTATATCAATAATCAAAAAGGATGTTCAGTAAAAACAGTGCTCTAGTAAGGAAAATATGCAATCACAGTTGCAAAAGAGGTAACGGCTAGGTTTTATGAATAATATACATGCAAAACACTGCTCTGCTTGATGGGCCTGATCCAAACCTCCCTCTTTCAAAGCAGATACTTTGCATGCATGCTTACCAGGGCAGTATGCATCCACGTCCAGTTTCTGAGCTGAAGTGAGGGTTGGTGAGCCAAGCTCGGATTCTGGAATTCGTGGGCTCTCAACAAACTTTGCCTTCCTCAGAGGGGCTAAGGACAAAAAAGAGAGACAGAGAGAGAGGAAGAGAGAAAAAAAAAAAAAGAGAGGAAAATAGAAAGGAAGGAAGGAAGAAAAAGGAAAGAGAAACAGAGGGAAAGAGAAAGGAAAGAGAAACATAGAGGGGTCATGAGTAAGGGGAACAGCAGGCAACAGATGGAAGCACTTAAATGAACGACACACTCTGTCAGACTCAGATCAGGTTACCCTATTTTTTTGTGCCAGAAAAAAAATTAACTGCATTCTTCATAGAGGAGATGGGTCTTGTTAAAAAATCACTGCAAACTGGAAAAGCTAAAATCTAATAATAAAAACTATGAGCATAAGTTGTAACTGTCTATCACCTTTAGCTATTTTCTCTCTCCTTATAAAGCAAGAGCTTTCTTATTTTGTCTTCCTTTGCCGTTAAATATAGGTATTGACTGAGTAAAGTATAGGACTAAGTTTTAAGATTTTGTTTATAATAATTGTAATCAAAAGTCTTCTTTATCCAGAAATAACTATTATATAATACTGGGTTGTGATAAATACCTTAAGTAAGATTAATCTATTGATATTTAGCTTAACAAGGAAATCAATTACCTAACTGCTCAGCTGTTAGGTAAGAAGTCAAAACTGCTAGTGGACTAAAATATTACCTAGGCCATGCCAGTTTACAACTGGATGCTAAAGATAAAGAGATATGATTTAGTTACAAATATAATCATGAGGTCTATGGAACAGTAATACTGCATGCCATGGAAAACATTCATTCTTGTAAGAAATGAATGAATGAAAAAAGTATAATTCATGAATTGAAAGTTTTCATATTAAAAGCTCATATAAATTTTATTTAAAGGTTTTAGGGGGAAAAGTTAAGGAACATTATTGATATATATTTGAATATATTAAAAGTTATAATTATGAAGATTGCTTTGGTACTTTTAAACTGAGTTCTATTAAATAAACTGTAATAGGGTGAAAGTGCTTATTTAGCATAATACTGGTGCAAAAGTAACAGTTGAATCTGAAATTGACTTGTATGCATTACACATTATATCATAACTATAGGTGTCCCAGACATGTGAGTGCTTAAGATCACATTACTTTTTTCAAAAGTTTCTGCATGTTCTTCAAAATCCTCATCCGTTACTGATTCACAGGGGGATTTTAAGTTATTCCTAAAAGACCCTGTAAAAAGTAATATAAAACTTTGTCATTACAATGACCAGAATTCTCCTCTATTTTCTTTGGAGGACAAAAATATAAAGTTTTTAAAAAATAGAAAATATTTTTGATATGTGCCAATACTCAAAACCTGCAGTCAACTAAACCACACTTTAAATCTTAAGGTATGTATGTATATTTTAAGTGTATGCTAAAAAAAAACAAAATAAAGCCTTACTGTCTTCATGGCAACAAAGGCTAAGGGTGCTAACAGTATGGTTCTCTGCCAAAAGTAAGCTCTGGAATAGCAGAACTCTCACCTCTGATGAGAGGTAAAACCTGAGCCTATTTTTTAAAATCACTATCACAAACGAAGATCTCAAATGATTTATATGCAAATCTGCAGGCTACTTATAGCCAATATTAGAATCTCTTTCACTCTAATCTCACCAATTCAAAAATAATGAAACATTTTATTTATCCAATATTGCTTTGTATAGGAGAAATTATTATAATTTAATTCTTAAATCTCTTAAGTCCTTTACTAGAATTTTATTATTTTATTTTATCATGGCAGTAGAATAATTATTTTACCTGCTGAGTTCTGACAAAGACAGCCCTGGTCCCTGTTCAAGGGACTCTATACATCTAAAAATCTTAACAATTTTTATAATAAAATTTGGGGCTAGTAGACAGACAGAAATCAGCAACTTAGGGTAGATATGTAAGAAAGAAATTGAAAGATGGCAGGAGAAATTGAGGGAGGTATGAAGAATGTATTAAGAATTATGAGATGGAGTCAAGGGGGAAAATCAGGATCCTAGAGATCTGTGAAACTCAATACCATGCAGACTCCTCTCTTTTCCCTTCTCAGGGGATCCCAACTGTTACCTTTATAGCTCATAGTGGACATTTCATTCTGCTTTTCTACCTTCATCTCTAACTGTGATCCATGGGACACTGTACATGTCTAATAATGAATTTTCATTATTTTATAAGGTATATTATAATGTTACTCTCAGCCAAATTACAGAAAACTAGTGTTACCTGTAAGTCAATCACACAGAGGAGGTACAATCACAGGCATGACAGACTGTCCAATAGTCTTAACACTACTTGGTGGAGAACATAACAGGTCAAAATGGAAGATGGGACACAGTATTTCGTTTGGAAGCCTAGAATTCCAATATACTTTATTGTAAAATAAATGGTATATGAGATTAAACAGATGGGTAAAAGAAATCTTTGTCAAAAGGGTTTACCAGATAGTTTTTTAAAAAAGTGGTTGGGGCTTCCCTGGTGGCGCAGCGGTTGAGAGTCCGCCTGCCGATGCAGGGGACACAGGTTCGTGCCCCGGTCCGGGAAGATCCCATATGCCATGGAGCGGTTGGGCCCGTGAGCCATAGCCGCTGAGCCTGCACGTCCGGAGCCTGTGCTCCGCAACGGGAGAGGCCACAACAGTGAGAGGCCCACGTACCGCAAAAAAAAAAAAAAAAAAAAAAAAAAAGTGGTTGAAATGAGATGGGTAGGGGACTCTAAAACCAAACCAGGTATTTTATTATGATATGAGAGATAACAGGAAACTACTGAACTGAAAAGAGATCTCAAACAACACTGGGAATATGATTCTTATGCTGTAAGAGACTTGAGTTTGGGAATCTGGCAGAGTTGAGAGGAGGCTGCATACTGGTTAAGAATATGGGTTTAGTCATTTCAAAGATTGAGGTTGTAGCTCTAGTACTTATAAGTAATAAGAAACTGGGCAAGTCAGTTAACGTTACTAAGGCTCAGTTTTCTCAAAAAGTCACAGGATTATGATGAGGCTTAAATAATTCCAAGCATGTAAAGTACTTAGCATAGTGCTTGGATATGATGATATAGTTCATCTAGGAGTTTATTAAGACATGGAGCAGAGAGGGCAATGGCTATGGAAAACAAAGTAAGCGTGTGGTTCCAAGACATAGCATGGAGAGGCAGTATAACACGGTAATATAGTAATGAGGGGTTGGATAAGAGAAGAATGAAGGGTCTGAGCCCTGAAACCAGAAAGCCTAAGTTAGATCCCATCTCTTCCACTTTTTCCTAGCTGTGAGAATTTTTCTGTGCCTGAGTTTTTTCATCAGTTACTTGGAGCTAATAACAGTAGCTACACTCATGGGGGAGTTGTTAAGGATTACACTAATTAATTCAAATAAAATGCTCAGAACAGTGCTTAGAACAGAATAAATCCTCTATAAATGTTAGCTGTTTTTATCATTGTTTCTGCTGTTGTTGTCATCATCATCATCACCGTCACAGATGCAGCATTATTTGGAAAGTCTGAATTGTGTGTGTGAGGGGGGTAAAACAAAGACATTTAAGATGGCATGGGGGAATGACAAAAATGGTGATATTACCAATTTTGTTTTTAAAATTGAGAAGGGAATAATGTTGAAGAAAACACGTTATACCTTAGAAGGTGGTAGAATACCCAAATCCAAGTTGTCTAGGTTAGACAATGAGAAATATGTGGGTATATAAAGAAAGTTAAACACTATGATTTAGACCACTGGTTCTCAAACTGTTGTGCCTGGACCAGCAGCATAGCATCATCTGGGAGTTTGTTAAAAATGCACATGATCAGACCCCATGTCAAATCAGCTGATGATCAGAAACTCAAGAGGGTACAGTCCCAGCAATCTGTGCTTAGCAAGCCCTCCAAGTGATTCTGAAGCACACTAAAGTTTGTAGACACTGAATCAGAGAGAGAGATCTATAAATACCTCATGAAAACAGATCATTAAAAGGCCTTTTCTAAGAAAAAAGTTGAAAGAAAACAGAAATCAAGCCCTCATCTCTTAAAGAATTAATGTCTATCATGAAAGTTAGGATTTCTTCTCAGTCACTCTTTTAGCAATATAACTCTTGTGTTATGTCTTTTTGTTTTTGTTTTTTTTAAAACAGTTCCAAGTAATAAAGTATCCACCATTTGGGGCCTATTTTGAAGAGAGACCAATATGTCTGCACTCACTAATTCTTACCAAGATCATTGAGGGGTGGAGGACGAGGGAATAAGAGCACTCAGATATATTACAAAGAAATGTTAATGGAGAAAGAGAAAATCCATCTATGGAGATCCTCTGTAAACTGAGATGCTAGAGATGATGCTGAAGCACACCTAATTCAAGCAATTATAAAGGCATTAAAATATAAATTTTAATAACTATTGAAATATGTCTTTGATAAAAGTTTCATAGCAAAGGGGAATTTTTAGGGATAAACTGTCACAAGACTCAGATACTCATGGAAGAATGGTATGGAGGCAGATAAAATAAAGCAAGGACCAGGAAAATGAGAACTGAAGGATAAATATAAAGATGAGCAGAACATCAAGTACCAAGAAAGTACTTTCACAAAGTTGGTTTTGAGATTAAAAGCATACTCAGTAAGCTTAATCTAAAAACAAATTCACTGTCAAATGAATATGGTTTCTACTAAATGTGAAAGGAGGATAAAATGATTTTAGCTATAGGCAAGAAAAAGAAATACAAGGTACCCAAATTAGATAGGAAGAAGTAAAATTATCTTCGTTCGCAGATGATACAATCTTAAATGTAGAAAATCCTAAAGATTGCACTAATAAATGAACTCAGCAAAGTTGTAGGATACAAAATCAATACGCAAAAATACACTAACAATGAACAATCTGAAAAAGAAATTAAGAAAACAATTCAATTTAAAATAACAACAAAAAGAATACTTAGGAATAAATTTAATCAAGGAACCTAAAGACTTGGAACACTGAAACTAAAAAATGTTGCTGAAAGAAATTAAAGACACAAATAAATGGAAGGATAACCCTTGTTCACGAATTGGAAGACTTAATATTGTTAAGATGGCAATACTACCCAAAGTGATCCATAGATTCAATGCAATCCCTATCAAAATCCCAATGACATTTTTTGCATAAATAGAAAAACTCATCCTAAAATTCATATGGGTTTCAAGAAACCCTGAATAGCCAGAATAATCTTAAAAAGAAGAAAGTTGGAGATCTTAAACTTCATGATTTCAAAACTTACTATAAAGCTACAGAATTAAAACAGTGTGGTACTGTCATAAGGACAGACATATAGACAGTGGAACAGAATAGAGATTCCAGAAATAAAACCCATGGTCAAATGATTTGACAAATGTACCAAGACCGTTTAATGAGGAAAGGATAGTCTTTTCAATAAATGTCGTTGGGAAACTTGGATATGTGTATGCAAAAGAATGAAGTTGGACCCTTATCTTATACCATATACAAAAATTAACTCAAAATGGGTCAAAAACCTGAATGTAAATTAAAGTTATAAAATTCTTAGAAGAAAACATAGGAGAAAAAGATGTGAACTATAGAACTGTTAACAAAGTAGAGAGAAACAGTGGAAAATTTATCTGGAAAGAGAAAACTGTATTTTTAAAAGTTTTTAACAGAGCTTTCATAGGCAGAATCTTAGGACATTCATAAAATTTTAGTTCCTAAACGTTTATTAGAAAATAAACCTTTCAGTAACAATGGATTTCCTGGAGTGGGGGTGGGAAAAAGGGGTAAAAGGAGAGAGATTATTTGAGAAACTCTTTATTTCCTCCTTCTTAACCCCCAACCTATGGTGGATTTAAAATTGGGAAATAGGTGGTAACAGCATCCTTCCAATTTATCTGATATCCTGATTGCTTGTCATAATTGTGCTTAAATGGTGACATAAATCACACCTTGAAGAAAGAAAGAATGCCAGGGAGCTTTTCTTTTTTAGTTATGCACCAATAAACAAATGAATCTCCCAAAACAGAGGGAACAAAAACTAAAAAAAACTGAGAAAGAAAAACCAATAGAATTTGACAATTTGACACATGCTAGATGTAAGTGAAACACAGATAAAGAGAAAACTATAATTCATATAGTTCCCCATTTTTTGCAAGGAGAAAGTATCCATCTATAGAAAAGAAAAAACATAAAACAAATGAACACCCTCAGATGCAACCCAGAAAGAGGAAATTAAAACGTGACATGACAGTCTTTATCAAATAATGGCTAGTCTACTACAGAAAGAGTTTCCGACTCATTATAATGAAAAATAAAACTTTGCTGCTCTAACCAATGACAAAATTAACATAAAGCTGGCGAAGTATTTTTCTGGTTCTCTTTTCTTCTATAAAAGTGTTAAAAAATGAAGTATATGTTTTACACATTTCTCTTTACCCTGTTTCTTCCCCAAATACCATGTGTTATCTTCTTTAGTCTCCCCACTTTCCAGACTCTAAGCTACAAATGAAAATTGTTGCATGTTGTTTTACACCCATACTATGCAGTGAAGTATCAAATAATTAGAATGCATTTATTTTAAATCTAAATACATATTAGTATAGCTAGAAATACAATATGCATATTTATTCTTGACAACAGACTATTAGAGATCTGATGTCTTTGAAACCTATACAAATATAAGTGAAATATGAAATGTGTGCAGTGTGGCGAAGTCAATTATGTTTACCAATACAAATATTAGTTAGTGTGTGGTCACTAGATATCTAGTGGGTGGGCTCGCCTGTGAACATCTCCTATCTCCACTGATCATAGTGAACAGCTTTATAAAGGAGGAATCCAGAATTCATTTTATTTGAGCAAAAAAGCAACATTGCATAGTTTTACCATTTCCAAAACTAACAGCAACTACATCTTTTTTTTTTTTTTTTTTTTTTAGTTGAAAGGTAGCTGATCAGCATCAACTTAAAGCATTATGGTCCCACTGAAAGTAAGGACTGAAAAGAAGGTCCCACTTGAACATAACACAAAGAATACAGAAGCTATCCAAGTACAGAGAAACTTAGCAATTTGAATATCAAAATAAGTTCTTTTAAAGTACCTATCACCTAAAAACTTTAATACTAACTTCCTAATAATGAAAATAAAACAAAAAACTCTGAAGAAACAAAACCCAAATAACTGAAATAACATAAATAATTTTAAATTTATAAAGAATTCAATAAAGTATGGAACAACTATTCACTAACAGTGACACAGCAAACTGCTACAGATAAATAACAGTAAATGGAACTTGAGATAGTATATTGGTATATTTATTTATTTACAAGTAACAACTTCAAAGCAATAGGATGCCTCAAATACATTCATAAAGCTGTCTATCGACCAAAATATAGAGGTTGCGAGATCAGAGCTGAATTTTTTTTTAGTACTTTCTTCTTCAGAAGTTATAGCTGTGAGGTATAAATTTATATATAAACACATATAGCTGAAAACTCTAATATGAATCTAATTTCTTCCTATTTAATTTTTTCATCTTTAAGGTACCCCTTACTTAAATAATCTTGTAAAAAAATACAACATAACAAAGGCACTTCCTCTACTAGAGATGCTAATAGGTAATAAAAAAGGACGCATCAGAATACATTTTAGGGATTATCATAATCATTTGACAGGATTAGGATACTTCACTAACATGAAAATTCATATTTACTCAAAATGTAAATTTAATCCTAAATGAAAGTTTTACATATAAATACTGATACTTTTAAAGTGAGCATTCTTTTTGTTAAAAAACTGCATACAACCATTTGTAAACCAATTCCATAAAAAAAATTCCATAAGAGCTCTTCCATTCAATTCAATAAATGCTACTGTGTTCCTACCATGTGCAAAGCACAGTACTAGACATGTCAGGGGATTCAAACATGATTAAGGCAGTCTCTGACCTGAAGGAATGCAACAATGGGATAAGACAGAACAAGAACAGCTATGATAAGAAGCAGAGACAGTGCCATGAAAAAAGTACAACACAGAAGCTATAGGGTTTAAAGAAGAGAAAAATGTACATATCTTCCTCAACTTACGATGGGGTTATATCTTGATAAACTCACTGTAAGTTGAAAATATCCAAAGTTGAAAATGCATTTAATACACCTAACCTACCAAACATCATAACTTAGCCTAGCCTACCTTGAATTTGCTCAGAACACTTACATTAGCATACAGTTGGGCAAATCATCTAACATAAAGCCTATTTTATAATACAGTGTTGAGTACCTCATGTATTTATTGAATACCATACTGAAAGTGAAAAGCGGAATGGATGTTTGAGTAGAGAATGGTTCTAAGTGCACCGGTAGTTTACCCGCACGATTGCCTGGCTACTGGGAGCTTTGGCTGTTGCTGCCCGGCATGGCAAAAGCATATCATACTACATATTGCTAGCCCAAGAAAATATCAAAATTCAACATTCGAGGTATGGTTTCTATTAAATGTATATTGCTTTTGCATCATTGTAAAGCTGAAAAATCTTAAATCAAACCACCATAAATCAGGGGAGCATCTCTACTTCAGAATGCCTCCCAATTCAGTATGAAGTTTAATAAATATAATTAATTTTCTATTAAAATCAAAATTACAAAGTTAATTTAAGAAGCTAATTTTGAGAGAATTACTAATCTTGCTAATTCACCTTTTTAAAAGTTTCAACGAAGAGTTTTATGGTTACAATAGTTGAAAAGGTACTAGGGGAAAAGATGCTCAGCATATGTTTTTAAAAAGTTGAAAAAGAAGAAACTAAACCTAAAATCAAGCAGAAAAAGGAAATAATAAAGATTAGAGCAGAAGCATTAATAGTAAATAAAAAATTGAGGATTGAGGACAGTAATGAAATCAGAATTTAATTCTTTGAAAAGATGAACAAAATGAAAACATCTTTAAAAATGGGCAGAAGAACTGAATAGACATTTTTCCAAAGAGGAAATGCAGATGGCCAACAGACACATGAAAAAGATGCTCAACACTGCTAATCATCAGGGAAATGCAAATCAGAACCACAAAGAGATATCACCTCACACCTGTCAGAATGGCTATCAACAAAAAGAACACAAATAGGGCTTCCCTGGTGGCGCAGTGGTTGAGAGTCCGCCTGCCAATGCAGGGGGCGTGGATTCGTGCCCCAGTCCGGGAGGATCCCACGTGCCGCGGAGCGGCTGGGCCCGTGAGCCATGGCCGCTGAGCCTCCGCGTCCCGAGCCTATGCTCCGCAACGGGAGAGGTCACAACAGTGAGAGGCCCGCGTACCGCAAAAAAAAAAAAAAAAAGAAAGAAAGAACACAAATAACAAATGTTGGTGAGGATGTGGAGAAAAGGGAACCTTTGTACACTGTTGGTAGGAATGTAAATTGGTGCAGCCACTGTCAAAAACAGTATGGAGATTTCTCAAAAAACTAAAAATAGAACTAACATATGCCCCAGCGACTTACTTCTAGGTATATATATAAAAAAAAAACCCAAAAAAACTAATTTGAAAAGATACATGCATCCCAATGGTCCTAGTAGCATTATTTACAATTGCCAAGATACAGAAGCAAACTAAATATCCATCAACAGATGAACGGATAAGGATGTGGCGCACATGCGCACGCACACGCGCGCACACACGTGCGCACACACACACACACCCCAGAATACTACTCAGCCGCAAAAAAGAATGAAATTTTGCCACTAGCAGCAACATGGATAGGCTTGGAGGGCAATATGCTAAGTGATATAAGTCAGAGAGAGAAAGAAAAATACTGCATGATATCACTTATATGTGGAATCTAAAAAATACAACAAACTAGTGAATATAATGAAAAAGAAGCAGACTCACAAATATAGAGAACTAGTGGTTACCAGTGGGGAGAGGGAAGGAGGGAGGGGCAAAAAAGAGCTAGGGGACTAAGAAGTACAAACTATTAGGTATAAAATAAGCTACAAGGGTATATTGTACAACACAGGGAATACAGCCATTATTTTATAATAACTATAAATGGAGTATAACCTTTAAAAATTGTGAATTACTCTATTATATACCTGTTAACTTATATAATATTGTACAGCAACTATACTTCAATAAACAAATGAAAAAGATGCACTGTATTTTAAAGTTACATACAATTTTCAGATTTTACAAAAATAAAAGGATTTATACCTAAAAAAAAAATTTTTTTTTATCTTAAACCAGACTGACCAAGAAAAAACAGCAAAGACACAAATTACCAAAACTTACAAATGAAAGAGAGGACATTGTTATCAACTCTACAGAAATGAAACAGATTATAAGAGAATGTTATGAACAACTTTATGCCAACAAATTAGACGGTTTAGATGAAATGGACAAATTCCTGACACAAATGATCAAAATCAATGCATTAAAAAATGGAAAATCTGAATAGACTATTACATGTAAGGAAACTGAATTAGTAATTAAACATCTTCCCATAAAGAAAAACCCAATCCTAGCTGGCCTCACTGGTGAATTCTACCAAATATTTAAAGAAGAAATAAAAGCATGCTTTTACAAGCTCTATCAGAAAATTAGGGAAGAAGTTGGGACAGGAGCAAGAGACCTAGAAAAACAGGTTAGTTTAGGTACATGTGGCTAGATTTTGTATCAACAGTCTACAAGAAATCTCTAGTGATAGTTATTTAATTTATGAATTTAGTTTATTCATATTTAGCTTAAGCACTTAAATAAATATCATCACATTTTTGCCTTGTTTTAAAAATTAGTTAATATGACACCATTTTAAGTTTTATCAAATAAAAGAAGTTTAAAAACTAAGCTTTTTCCAATATTACATCTATTGATAATAGTTTTCTTATAAAGCTTTATAAAAAATATAATTTTGCTCTGATCTTATTTGGTAGTTCAAAGCAAAATTAAGTATAAAAAAATCTTCTAGAAAGAGCATTCCAACAGTAGAAAAATATGCTTAAACTTTGTTTCAGAAAGATCAGTGGGAAGGGTAATTCTGTTTGAGACTTGTATAGCCTCTTTTGTTAGTAAAAGTAACTTCTTGCTGGAGCCTAATTCTAATACTGGGTACATAGCTCTAAAAACAAAATATCTCACTTTCAAAAAGTTATGCAACAACCAACAGAACAACAGCTAACATCTGTATAACAGTTTACCTAACTCATTCAACATTCATACTTTTCCATGATGAACACATTAACTTTGTTTTGCAGATGGGAAAATAGAATCAAAAGATCTCTTGCCCAAGATCACAGTATTCAAGTGGTAGATTACAGACTTTTGATTCAGAGTATTATTTCATTCACAATATAGTTCTTCAAAAGGTGGCACTCATTTTAGGAAGAGATGCTTTTACACAATCTATAAAAGTGGCAGTACATTGAATTACACAGTATGGTAGACTTTACTAGTGCCTACCAGCATCCTGCAGCCTCCATTCCTTTCTAGAACCAGGGATGACTACAATTGCCAGCTCCTGTGAGGTTTAGGAAGGCCTATGTGCCTAGTTCCGGCTTATGAAATAAGAGCAGAGGTGACACAGTCCCTGAATGATTTTCCAGTTTGTTTCTTCCCCTGGCACAAAAATCACAGACAGGTATCATGTTGAGATGGTGGAGACACAAGATTGAAGCAGCCTGGGTTGCTGCGTTATTGCATAAAGGACAGCTGTCCTGGAAAGTTGCCCGGGCTTGCTGGATAAACTAGAAATAGACCTTTGTTGTATTAAGCCACTGAGATTTTTTTTTTTTTTTTTTTTGTGGTACGTGAGCCTCTCATTGTTGTGGCCTCTCCCATTGCGGAGTACAGGCTCCGGACGTGCAGGCTCAGTGGCCATGGGTCATGGGCCTAGCCACTCCGCGGCATGTGGGATCTTCCCGGACCGGGGCACGAACCCGTGTCCCCTGCATCGGCAGGCGGACTCTCAACCACTGCGCCACCAGGGAAGCCCAGCCACTGAGATTTTTAAGGTTCTTTGTTATGACAGTATAGTCTAGCCTATTCTGACTAATGAAATAGCTACAATGTTATTCCCTTTTCAATTATCTTTCAATCCTTCTGAATATGTCAAGAAGAAAAATGTAATGTAGTGCTAATACTAGCTAATCCTCCTTTTTAACAAAGAGGGAGAAGAGTCTAGCTTCAGAGCCATGTGAAAGTATTTAGCTAGAATTAATGTTCTAGTTAATCTTATAGTTATAGCATGTGATACTGATTTTCCAGTTTGACTAGTAATACAGAGTTTCTTTTAAAGTAAATTTATTTAAATAAAAACATGAAATTCAAAGAAAACATGAGATTAAAAAAGGTTAAGAGGAGATGTGGCAAGAACATGAAGATGCTCTGCCAGTGAATGAAACTTCAGACAGTACACTGTACCAAACTGTATCTCAGTAGGGTAGCTCTTGATCTGTTTTCAATTCATTCTACGTTGAGTTGTTAGCAAACTATTTAGGCAGCTACATTTAAACTGGTATCCAGCATGAAGGGATGGATAGAACTGATAAAGTATTTTTTGGTAATATGAACAATCTATAACAGTCATGACTGGGATACTGGTTAGGCATTAAAGATAAAAGAATCAGGAGACAACAGTTGTAAATGGTGAGAATAAATTAATCACTTAAAAAAGACTTATATGAATAGATTTATGGTCGTTTGAGCAATCTAGTCATTTGATTAAATAATCAGAGCAGTTGCCTCTTTAAATTTTTTGCCATCTTCTCAGGAGGGCCAATCCAATTCCACATACTTGTAATAGCCACTGATGGCACCGTCAGAGGTCAAAAGTGGGGAAAGAGGAAGCACAGAGTGAACCAGCTGTACATACAATACACAAACTCTGAAGAACCTACATACAGGGTTACATTGTGGCATCCTTAGACAAGTGTGGTCTGTCAATATAGAAAAAGCTTTAGTGACTTTATTAAACTGAGAATAAACCATCAGGTTGTTCTTAGAGGTAAACAGGTGATTAGAGGGTTCTAACACTATAGTTTCAAAATTGTGCTACCACACTTCATAGTATGTAAAGGGTCTCATATGCTCACTCACCATACTTGCCACAGAAAGAAAAACCCTTGAAAAATTTGCCTCTTGTCATGAAGAAAGAGAAAAGGAAATATAGAGAAGATGAAGAGAAAAGTATTTTATTTCAGGGAGATAGTAGGAAGGATACAGATTGACAGGGATAATGGGACAGGATATGGGAAGTACATAGATTAAAGCAGCCCTTCCCACAGTTCAAGCAGACTAAGAGCCAGCACCAGAGCCCAAAGGAAGGGAGGTGTTTTCATCTTAATCAACTGGTGTACATGCAAACTGGCTGGTAAAGACTTAAGTCTCTCAAGCCCACTTTTAGACTTATGTATTCATAAAAATTATGGTCCTCTCCCATAGACATACAACCACAGTTATAGGACAATCATGGTCCTTCTTTGTATTAGGGTAAACCAAGAGCTAAAACAAACAACCCTAAAATCTCAGTGGCTTAAGACAACAGAATAGAGTTCTCATTCAATATGGATGCTCAGTAAGAAGTGTCTTATCTTAAAGTCTCAGAGTTCTCTGGTGGATTCTATTCATCAAGCTAAAGACCAGGGGAAAAAGGGAAGAACTGCATATGTGAAGTTTTTACAGCCCAGTCTGGAGTTGGTATATATTATTTCCACTCATATTATTCAAAATTCAGTCACATGACACACTGATCTGCAAAGAAGGCTGGGATATATAGTTTACCTGTGTGCGCAGGAGGAAAGGAGAATAGGTTTTGGAGAACGCATAGTATTCTTTGCCACATTCTACAAAACAGCTTTGAAATTCTTACGAGTTAGATGTGGAACTAATGAACAAAGCAGCAAATTCTATATAAACAGCCCCTTTCTTTTATTTTTTATTTTTTTAAAATTAATTTTTATTGGAGTATATGGCTTTATAATGTTGTGTTACTTTCTACTTTACAGAATCAGCTATAGTGAATCAGCTCTACGTATACATATATCCCCTCTTTTGGGGATTTCCTTCCCATTTAGGTCACCACAGAGCACTGAGTACAGTTCCCTGTGCTATACAGTAGGTTCTCACTAGTTATCTATTTTATACATAGTATCAATAGTGTATATATGTCAATCCCAATCTCCCAATTCATCCCACCCCCCCTTTCTTTTAAATGGGCTGAACATATATCACTAAGAATTAGGAGCAGGCTAAATCTATACAATTATTTTTATTCAAGTATAATGCTTTAGACTATGGTGCCTAGAATAGTGTCTGCATGTGGTACCTGGTTAATAATTATTTGCTAATGAAGAGTATATAGTAGAAAATCAAAGCAAAGCCAGGCATTAAAAATAATAGTTTTAATAAAAGAAATGTCTTAAAAAGTGAGTTTTAAAAAGCACTTGTGGAAATGTTTATTGCAGCACTATTTACAATAGCCAGGACATGGAAGCCACCTAAGTGTCCATCAACAGATGAATGGATAAAGAAGATGTGGCACATATATACAATGGAATATTACTCAGCCATAAAAAGAAACAAAACTGAGTTATTTGTAGCGAGGTAGATGGACCTAGAGTCTGTCATACAGAGTGACGTAAGTCAGAAAGAGAAAAACAAATACCATATGCTAACACATATATATGGAATCTTAAAAAAAAAAAAAAGGTTCTGAAGAACCTAGAGGCAGGATAGGAATAAAGACCCAGACGTAGAGAATGGACTTGAGGACAAGGGGAGGGAGAAGGGTAAGCTGGGACAAAGTGAGAGAGTGCCAGGACTTATATATACTACCAAACCTAAAATAGACAGTTGGTGGGAAGCAGCTGCATAGCACAGGGAGATCAGCTCAGTGCTTTGTCACCGCCTAGAGGGGTGGGATAGGGAGGGTGGGAGGGAGACACAAGAGGGAGGAGATATGGGGATATGTGTATATGTATAGCTGATTCACTTTTTTATAAAGCAGAAACTAACACACCATTCTAAAGCAATTATACTCCAATAAAGATGTTTAAAAAAAAAAGGTTCTGATGAACCTAGGGGCAGGATAGGAATAAAGACGCAGATGTAGAGAATGGACTTGAGGACATGGGGAGGGGGAAGGGTAAGCTGGGATGAAGTGAGAGAGTTGCACTGACATATATACACTACCAAATGTAAAATAGATAGCTAGTGGGAAGCAGTTGCATAGCACAGGGAGATCAGCTCGGTGCTGTGTGACCACCTAGAAGGGTGGGATAGGGAGGGTGGGAGGGAGATGCAAGAGGGAGGGGATATAGGGATATATGTATACATATAGCTGATTCACTTTGTTATACAGCAGGAGCTAACACAACACTGTAAAGCAATTATACTCCAATAAAGATGTAAAAATAAATAAATAAAATAAAATTTTGTAAATCATGTGCATTAAAAAAAAAGCACTCGTGGATAATATAAATGTTAATCACACTATAAGTCATCTCACTGAGGGCTTCCCTGGTGGCGCAGCGGTTAAGAATCCGCCTGCCAATGCAGGGGACATGGGTTCGAGCCCTGGTCCAGGAAGATCCCACATGCCGCGGAGCAACTAAGCCTGCGTGCCACAACTACTGAGCCTGCACTCTAGAGCTCGCGAGCCACAACTACTGAAGCCCGCACTCCTAGAGCCCATGATCCGAAACAAGAGAAGCCACCGCATGAGAAGCCCATGCACCGCAATGAAGAGTAGACCCTGCTCACGAAACTAGAGAAAAGCCCGCACGCAGCAAGGAAGACCCAACGCAGCCAAAAATAAATGAATGAATGAATGAATGGATGGATGAATGAATCATCTCACTGAGAGACTTAGACTTCCAGAAAACAAACACTGTATAAATCATCATTATAATTAGACTATAATTATTTAACTTCGGCTTTATTTTCCATAAAAATTATCCAACAAAATATGCTGAGAACATAGTCGAGTTAAAAGGGAAACACTACAAAAGATACTTTGGCTGTGTCCAAGTTCTTCCACATTCAGGAATATTTGAAGGATGCATTAACAAAGGAAGTCAACATCCTCTTTATTCTTTACTTTTACCAGGAAAGCTAAGCAGCTGCTTTCTGACCCTCCAAGGCATATCAGTCACTGGCTGATCAGTCTGATCTTTTTGAGCCTTATTTTAAAAGTTTTGTTTAGGCAGGTCTGCAGTAACCTTTTACTCAAAAGACGTTTAGCCCTACTACGAAAGTGTGTCCTTTCTTGGATCTCTACTGAATGCTCCAAGTTTTTAACAAGAACTCTACACTCTGGCTGGTCAGAATGAAAAAAATCTCCCATTGCTGGGAGAACTCTAAGAATTGTTTGGTTTATCAATATTTATTCTTTCTTTAGCCTCATGAAGTCTCATCCCACCTATGTGCCATTCAGTATTAAGTTAAAGACTCAAAAGGGCCCCTATGCAGAATTTTGTAGTTATGTTTCTATTTAGCTCCCCAGTCTTCAGTACTCTGTAAATTCCAGTTGCCTTGGCTTTCCCAATTTCTTTCGCTTTTTTTTTTTAATTGAAGTATAGTTGACTTACAATGTTGTGGCAATCTCTGCTGTACAGCAAAGTGACTCAGTTATACATAGAGACATTCTTTTTTTATGTTCTTTTCCATTATGGATTATCCCAGGAGATTGGACACAGTTCCCTGTACTATACAGTAGGACCTTGCTGTTTATCTGTTTAAAATGTAACAGTTTGCATCTACCAATACCAATTTCTAACCTGTTTCCTCAGTTCCGCAAGACTGTCATTCTCTAAATTCTCCATCACCAGGACAATACCTTGAATACCTTTAGGCAAAAAGCCAGGATTCACCTAGTTTCCTCCCCCACACTTTCTCCCAGGGATCACATTACTACGCTGTCAACTGTCCAATGTCTGAAAAAAGTTGTCTCTAGTGGAAGGGCAAGTCCAGTACTGGTTAATCCATCATGATGGGAAGAAGTCTCTCATGGCGTTTTAATTTGCATTTTCCAGATGTTTAGTATTCATAATGTGGCTGACAAAAGGCAGAACCTTGGCCTGTTTTATATACTACTGTAGCCTTAATAATGCTTACAACAGTGCAGGGCACAGAGCAAGTACTATTATTTGTTAAATGAATTAACTATTTATGTTTACCTATATATTTTTGAAGGTATAAATGATCTGTTTATGTCTTTCATCCATTTAGTGATTATAGCCTAAGAAACTGGTGATTCTAAGCTGTATCTAAGGTAACTCAAGAGTAAGTCTCCCACATTTCATGCAATTATGTTGCGCTATACAAAGGGATATGCTAGACAAATTGATATATAGATAGACTATACAAGCAATAAGTATGGAGACAACATGGTGCTCCAAAGAAACAGTTACTCCAGAAATGAGGGCAATAACTTTTAGGACATTCCCACAAGACATTACTTCAATGGAATTTTTAATAAAATTAAATAGAAATTCTCATTTCAATAAGAAATTGAGATTTAAATCTTTGTTTACCATACACATTACTACAAAGAAAAAGGCAAATTATTATAGCCTACAAACTCATTGCTGTAAATGCCATCTCTTTACAGCAGTGAAAGGCAAAGCTTCGGGTGTCTGAGATAAAATAAGGCAGTATAGATTTCAATTACCCATTTTAATATCTTTGCATATACAAATCAATAATCAGAGTTTAGAAAAACCTTTTAAATATGCTTATACAATAGTCAAATGCCAGTTAGTTTAATGGTATTAGGTTTCATTTCCATACATCTGAAGAAGTACTGGGTTTTTGATAGTATAAAAAAAAAGAGTTCCAAATTTCAAAAATTTGTGTATATTGGCTTATGTATGATTACTGATTTATTGATATAAGCAATTCTATATATTTGTCAGGCCAGCTTCTGAGTTCTAAAGTCCCTACGTTATATAACTACATGAAAATTTAAAATAGTAC